>NC_037357.1:88775631-89093832 GCF_002263795.3 Bos taurus
AACTACTGAGCCCTTGCACTATTTCAGCCACAACTAGAGAGTCCATGTGCTTCAAGGAAAGATTCCACACGATTCAATGAAGACCCCACATGCTGTAACTAAGGCCTGTCACAGCCAAGTAAATAAACAGATTTAAAAAAAAAAAAAGAATGTAACAAGAGAAAAAGCACATCGTGATATAGTAATAAAGAGGTTAATACATGGAATCTAAAATAAAAAGTCAAACTCAGAAAGAGAGAATAGAAAAGTAGTTTCTAGGCACTGGAGGGTGGGGGAAATAGGGAAAGTTGGTGAAAGGGTAGAAACTTTCATCTACAAGATGAATAAGGTCTGATGATTAAATGTACAGCATGGTGACTAAAAGTTGACAACACCATACTATATAATAAAAATTCACTAAAAGAGTAGACCTTAAATATTCTCACCAAAAAAGATAAATATGTGAGTTTGCAGAGTGATGGATGTGCCATCACTAGATGGGGGAATCCTTTTACAATGTGTGTGTGTATATATATATATATATATATATATATATATAATCATTACCACATATACTTTAATTATCTCATGATTTCATTTGTCAATCCCTCAACAAAGCTGAAATTAAAAATAAAATAAAAAATAGAAAATAAAGAATGGTGCTATGGAAAAAAAAAAAAGATACTTTTGAGAAGTAGAATCAATAGAAATGTGGAGACCAAATTTGAAGGCTAAAGGAGAGACAGGAGTCAAGAATGACTGAATTGATTGGGTTTTTTGGCAGAGAAAAGTGTTGGTGCAATAAAAGAAGGGAATACATGATGGAGAACTGGCTCGGGAAAGTAGATATGTGTTGTTAGGACCAGAGTAGCAGATGACATCAGGAAATTCAGGCAGAGATGCCCAGCTGGCAAAAATACTAACTGGAGCTTGAGATTGAGATAAGGAGATCAAACTCACTCAGAGGAGATAGCTGATGCTGTGAAAATGTGATGGCAAAGAGTCTGCAGAAAGAGAAGATAATTGGGAAGAGAGTCATGAGGAAAATTTGCTCTGAGTGGGCCAAGGGGGCAGAAAATGATGCCTTGAGAAGCAGAGAAAGAGCTCTCAGAAAGATAATAAGAGAACCTGATATGTGCTGGCTCATAGAAGCCTAGGGGGAAGAAAAGGAAATTTCAAAGAGGAAGAAATCAGCAATATTAGAGGATCACAAAAAAAGAGAACAGAGATTTGCACAATGTGAAGGTTGTTGAAACATCTGAGATAATATTAATAGTATTGTTTGAATCACAGGATTAGAAGTCAGTATAGAGGGACTTCCATGGTGGCCCAGTCATTGAGAATTCACCTTCCAATGCACGGGACACAGATTCAATCCCTGGTCGGGAACTAAGATCTCTCATGCTGTGGAGCAACTAAGCCCATGCACCACAACTACTGAGTCCCCAGGCCACAACTAGAGAGAAGCCTGTGTGCTGGAACGAAAGATCCCACATGCCACAACTAAGACATGACACAGCCAAAAATAAATTAATTAGTTAATTTAAAAAGCAAATAGTTTAGAATTATGTATTATGAAGTCAGAAATTTGATGCAAAAGGAAGGAGAGAGACAGAAATACATCTCTAGGGAGTATAAGGGGTGAGAGAAAAGCATGTTTAATATGGCTATTTACTGTAGAGTTCCTTACATAAGCGACTGATCAATTTTTAAAAATCACTCATTTGATTGCATGGCAAATAGTATTTTCCAGTCCTTCCCACAAACTCATATGCATACCACAAACTCCTACCAATCCTGTAAAAATGTCCATGTCAAGCAATATAATCTCATATTCTCAACTTCTATCTTACATGGCTGAAAGCAAAATCTTCCTAATGAGTCCATCAATAAAATTACCCTCTTGATGAAGAAATAGTTATGACTTCTGGTCTCCAGTTTCATATGTTAAATGCCAAACCACATCCCTTCTTATGAAAAACATCTTTCCAGAGCACCTGTCTAGACCACCTTCTTCCTCTGATGACACCCTGCCTCGCTTTCTCTTTTTCCTTTCTCTCTCAATTTTACCCTCTTTTCTCCTTACCCACAGAGTATTCAGAGCTTCATAGTTTGTAAATAATAATTACTCTGTATAACATCTTGATTTGATGGTGGGAGTGAGGGTACGAGGGAAGAGAAAGTGATTAGAATTGGGAAAACATAGTGGCTTATGCAAGACAACTCAACAAAGCTAAGCTGAGCCAGACAGAGTGAGAAACCCAGATTTTATGATATCACAGGGCCTATTACATCATCCACTTACATAATACCCCCAAACTCAGCTTACCCATAAAAGTATCCAGACAATAGTTGCCAGCTAGAGGTGTACTTCATCCATGCAATGACCCTCCCCTCTACATACACAGTCTATAAGATCTGCTCAACCCAGACCTCAGGATTTCAAAATTCTTATCCCTCAGGTCAAGATTCACCACTCCACCATTTTCCACAAATAGGGGAAATTTAACTAACATTGACTGACTATCACCTAGGCACCAGGGCTTCAATCTTCATATGGGCAAAGCTGGTACTATTAGTTTCGTTTTACAGGTGGGAAGCTGAGGCTCATTGAGGGACTTTCCTAAGGTTATGTACCTGATAAGTTGGCAAAGGGGAATTTGAACAAAATGAGTCCAAGGTCCATATTCTTTCCACTACCCTTTGATAACTTCTATGGGAATTTTATTTACCAGGCTCATTTGTATCCTATGTTTCCCAAGCTTTGTCTCTTATCCAGTTCTCCAACTTCCTGTTTCTTCAAAGAACTAACAAAATTCACCCATGGAAGAAAATTATTCTTAGTTGGTAGGGAGTTAGAGTATAGGGGAAAAGTACAATGGAGCTTAATTTGATTTTCTTATTCCTCCCTTCCTAGTCTAGTCCAGGTTCTTGGAAAAGGGTAGACATCTTTTGACCTGGGATATTGGCCTCCCATAAACATCAATCCTAGCCATCCAAGGAGAGCCTGGTAGACTGGGTGAGTTTGATTTCCTTTAGGGTAGGTCTGAAAATGGCCAGAGGAGGAGGTATCTTCATCTTTCACAAGGTTTTATGATATCTGTGAGCCAGACTTTTGTCCCTCCATGGGTACTAGGAAAAAACTGAGATTTTTTTTTTTTAATCTGTTTGTCTTATGGACTTGGTTTATGCTAGGGGATCCTAATCCACCCATGTCTGTCCTTATCAAGCCCAAGGGCTCTACTGAAAATGATCTATCTCTGGAAATAGCCCCAACTCCCTGCTACATCCCACTTAGTTCTCTACCCTGGGCATATGGGATTGGGAGTATACGTGATTCAATCTGCCTTTTCTAGGTCAACAACAGGATAATTAAAATTGCTCAAAGTTTTTTTTAGGCTTTAAGTCATTTTTTCCCCCTGCTCTTGGTTATATTTCAGATTGGCTTGTTTCTGCTCCAGTGCCATCACAATATCAGTTCTGGGCAAAGTGTTACTATTAACTTTTCCCATCAGCTCCCTTCCACTTTCAATTTCTCTTTCTGGCCCCCTTTTTCTTTTTTAGCACTCCTCCTTTCCTCAGAGACTTCGAGTAATACCAAACCCTTGCTCAGGGAAACAAAACTCATGGGATAAGTTCCAGTGATAAGCTAACAGGTGAGTGAGTGAGTGTTAGTCGCTTGGTCATGTCCAATTCTTGGCAACCCCATGGATTGGGGCCCCTCAGGATCCTCTGTCCATGGGATTTTCCAGGCAAGAATACTGGAGTAGGTTGCGATTCCCTTCTCCAGGGGGTCTTCCCCACCCAGGGATTGAACCCGGGTCTCCTGCATTGCAGGAAGTCTCTTTACTGTCTGAGCCACTAGGGAAGCTAACAGGAGTGATGGTTTAATACAGTGAGGAACTCAGTGATATCTTGAAATCCTACCATGTAAATATACTCTGACTTCCCCCAATAAATACCCTACTTATGACCATGTACAGCCATGTAGCCACTCTCAAAAATGGCCAAGGAAACAGGCAAACACATTCATTCACTTACTTATTCATTTAACTTTCTTTCTTTCTTTCTTTTTTTTTTTTTTTTTTTTGGTCAAACACCTCAGCTTAAGACATTCTAGGCAAGGGGAACAGCATGCGAAAATATGGGGGGGGGGTCTGTTTAAGGAAGAGCTTGCCTGATTCTAAGAACTGTAAGTTCTTGAACTTAAATGAAGTGTAGGATGCAAATGTGGGTCTTCCCTGGTGGCTCAGCAGTAAGGAATCTGCCTGCAATGCAGGAGACACAGGTTTAATCCTTGGGTTGGGAAGATCCCCTGGAGGAGGGAATGGCAACCCACTCCAGTATTCTTGCCTGGAGAATCCCATGGACAGAGGAGCCTGGTCATCTATAGTCCATGGAGTCACAAAGAGTCAGACACAACTGAAGCAACTTAGCAGACATGCAGGATGCAAATGTGCATGAGAATATAGATGAGACCTGAGAAATAATTACAGGTCAGATCAGAAAGTGCCTTGCTTTTCATTCTGAGGAGTTTAGGACTTTATCTTGAAGGTAGTGGAGAACAGTTGAAAGACATTAAGCAGGACAGTGAGATGATCAGATGTATGTTTTAGAAAAATTACTCAAGTAGTCACAGTGTGGATAATGTTGAGAAAAACTAAAGACAGCTTCAAGATATCAAACAAATGTATTAACAGGTCCTTAGCCTATAAAAGTTACCAGAAAATCCCTCTCCGTTTATAAGGGTCATCAGAAAAATTAAATTATAGCTTACTTAAAAGCAGCTGAGAGTAGTACAGTTGTGTCTGCTCAGGACACCCCAAGGGATTCTGCTTTTGTTGGCAGTGGGCCCAAGCATTCTATCTATGACCTGACCTTGACTAATTTATAGTCCTTGGAGCCTGAAAAATAGAGTTGGTACATGATACTTTCCCATCAGCAGTTACGAGTTTCTCCCATTTAAAAAAACTTAGCATCACCCATTAAAAAACAAAACAAAACAAAACAAACTTCCTGGATCCCACACATTCCTCTAGCTATCACTTTATCTCTTTTTCCTCCTTTGCAACCACACTTCTGAAAGGTATTTCTAGTCTCACTTGTTTATTGTCTCACCTCCTACTCACTCCCCACCCTGATACAATCAGGTTAATGCTACCATTACTTGACCAAATACAGCTCTGACTAAGGTTATCAATAACTTTAATGCTAAATCTGATGGTCACTTGTTTGTTCTCATATTCTTTTCTTAATTCAATACAGTGCATAATTCAATATAGTTAATCACTTCCTTCTTGAAACTTTTTCTTTAGCTTCTGAGTCCAGCCTTCCCCTGGCTCTCTTCCTGCATGTTTTACCCTCTTAACCTCTACTCTATATCACAATGTTGGAATCATCTAAGTTTCACTCTAGACCCTTGCCTTTTCTCATACTGTGCTTTCTCCTCCAGATGAACTCAACCATTCCCATGTCATCAATAATAACATATATGCCAACAACTCCCAGTATCTCTGGACTTCACTTTTAAACTTCAAAATAATATATCCAATCACTTACTTGATGTACATCTGAAATCAAACTCATCCAAAACCAAACTCATCTTCCCTCTTTTTCAAACTTGCTAAAAAGACCACCATTCCTCCAGTGATGCATACCAGAATTCAACTATTCTTGAGAGCTTCCTTTCCTAAATACAAAATAATTGTTATAGTCTAAATGGTGGCTGTATGGTTTGATCCCTGCTGAATTCTCTGGCCTCATTTTATGTTCTGTGTTCATGCCAAACTTGCCTTCTTTCCATTCTTCCAGGACACCTGGGTGGGTTTTATTTTGTTTTTGCCTCAAACTCTTTATATTTATGAAACCTCTTTCCTGGAACATCCTTTCCATGAATTTTTACCTGATGAACTCCTGCTGCTGCTGCTGCTAAGTCACTTTAGTCGTGTCTGACTCTGTGCAACACCATAGACAGCAGCCCAACAGGCTCCGCTGTCCCTGGGATTCTCCAGGCAAGAACACTGGAGTGGGTTGCTGTTTCCTTCTCCAATGCATGAAAGTGAAAAGTGAAAGTGAAGTTGCTCAGTCGTGTCTGACCCTTAGCAACCCCATGGACTGCAGCCTTCCAGGCTCCTCCATCCATGGGATTTTCCAGGCAAGAGTACTGGAGTGGGGTGCCATTGATGAATTCCTACTTAAGCTTTATGTCTCAACTTGAATGTCATTTCCTTGCATAAATATTCCTGAACCCATCTGACTAAATTGGCTCTTCCATCACACACATCACATCTACTTCTGCTTCAATGACTATGCTAAAGCCTTTGACTGTGTGGGTCTTAAAAAACTGGATATTCTTAAAGAGATGAGAGTACAAAACCACCTCACCTGTCTCCTGAGAAACCTGCATGTGGGTCAAGAAGCAACAGTTAGAACTGGATATGGAACAACAAACTGGTTCAAAATTGGGAAAGGAGTATATCAAGGCTGTATATTGACACCCTGCTTATTTAACTTATATGCAGAGTACATCATATGGAATGCTGGGCTGGATGACTCACAAGCTGGAATCAAGATTGCTAGGAGAAATAACAAAACAACCTCAGATATGCAGATAACACCACCCTAATGGCAGAAAGTGAAGAGGAACTGAAGAACCTCTGATGAGGGTGAAAGAAAAGAGTGAAAAAGCTAGCTTAAAACTCAACATTCAAAAAACTGAAATCATGGCATCCTGTCCCATTACTTCATGGCAAATAGAAGGGGAAACAATGGAAATAGTGAGAGACTTTATTTCCTTGGGCTCCAAAATCACTGTGGATGGTGACTGAAGCCATGAAATTAAAAAATGCTTGCTCCTCAGAAGGAAAGCTATAACAAACCTAGACAGCCTGTTAAAAAGCAGAGACATCACTTTGCCAACAAATGTCCGTATAGTCAAAGCTACAGTTTTTCCAGTAGTCATGTACAGATGTGAGTGTTGGGCCATAAGGAAGGCTGAGTGTTGAAGAAATGATGCTTTTGAACTGTGGTGCTGGAGAAGATTCTTGAGGGTCCCTTGGACAGCAAGGAAATCAAACCAGTCAGTCCTAAAGGAAATCAACCCTGAATACTCATTGGAAGGACTGATGCTAAAGCTAAAGCTCCAATACTTTGGCCACCTGATGTGAAGAGCTGACTTATTGGAAAAGACCCTGATGCTGGGGAAGATTGAGGGCAGGAAGAAAAGGGGGCAGCAGAGAATGAGATGGTTGGATGGGATTACCGACTGAATGGACATGAATTTGAGCAGATTCTGGAAGATAATGAAGGACAGGGAAACTTCGTATGCTGCAGTCCATGAGGTCACAAAGAGTCAGACGCAACTTAGCAACTGAACAACAACAACAAATCACACCTTTCCCTCTCCCTGAATTATGTTTCCTGGGGGTCCATAATTTTTCTCATAGCACTCCATTACAATTTGAAATATTTATCTTTTGAGGTTGTCTACATACTATCTATCTCCCCTACTTGACTGTAAATTCCATGAGTACAGGGACACTACAAGTATTGTTCTCATCTGTGTCCTCCACACTGAGAACTAACTTAGCATATAGTTAATAAATATTCATTCAGTGAATATAGATATGAATGAGTGAAACTACAGGTTTTTCTCATACAGCATATATTCTCCTACTAAAGAAGAAAGGCCAGGACTTCCCTGGTGGTCCAGTGGTTAAGAGTCTGCCTTTCAATGCAGAGGACACATGTTCAATCTCTGGTGGGGGAACTAAGCTCCCATATGCTATGGGGCAACTAGACATTCACTGCAACTGCTAAGCGCATGCACCTCAACTAAGACCCAACACAGCCAAATAAAACAAATAAATAAATATGTTTTTAAAATGAAGAAGAAAGGCCATCTGAAATTGGGTGGCATGTTTCAGTATCTGATGAGTGGATAGTCTGAAAGATTGACATCTGTTTCTGACAATTCAGTGAAATTCTCAACAAAGTTCCTAAACACTTTTTTTTTTAAATTTTATTTTATTTTTAAACTTTACAATATTGTATTAGTTTTGCCAAATATAGAAACGAATCCGCCACAGGTATACCTGTGTTCCCCATCCTGAACCCTCCTCCCTCCTCCCTCCCCATAGGATCCTCTATGACCCACCTCCCAGAATATTGGAAATAAAAGCAAAAATAAACAAATGGGACCTAATTAAACTTAAAAGCTTCTGCACATCAAAGGAAACTATTAGCAAGGTTAAAAGGTAGCCTTCAGAATGGGAGAAAATAATAGCAAATGAAGCAACTGACAAACAACTAATCTCAAAAATATACAAGCAACTCCTACAGCTCAACTCCAGAAAAATAAATGACTCAATCAAAAAATAGGCCAAAGAACTAAATAGACATTTCTCCAAAGAAGACATACAGATGGCTAACAAACACTTGAAAAGATGCTCAACATCACTCATTATCGGAGAAATGCAAATCAAAACCACTATGAGGTACCATTTCACGCCAGTCAGAATGGCTGCAATCCAAAAGTCTACAAGCAATAAATGCTGGAGAGGGTGTGGAGAAAAGGGAACCCTCTTACACTGTTGGTGGGAATGCAAACTAGTACAGCCACTATGGAGAACAGTGTGGAGATTCCTTAAAAAACTGGAAATAGAACTGCCTTATGATCCAGCAATCCCACTGCTGGGCATATACACTGAGGAAACCAGAAGGGAAAGAGACACGTGTATCCCAATGTTCATCGCAGCACTGTTTATAATAGCCAGGACATGGAATCAACCTAGATGCCCATCAGCAGATGAATGGATAAGCTGTGGTACATATACACAATGGAGTATTACTCAGCCATTAAAAAGAATACATTTGAATCAGTTCTAATGAGATGGATGAAACTAGAACCTATTATACAGAGTGAAGTAAGCCAGAAAGAAAAACACCAATACAGTATACTAACGCATATATATGGAATTTAGAAAGATGGTAACAATAACCCTGTGTACGAGACAGCAAAAGAGACACTGATGTATAGATCAGTCTTATGGACTCTGTGGGAGAGGGAGAGGGTGGGGAGATTTGGGAGAATGGCATTGAAACATGTATAATATCATGTATGAAACGAGTCGCCAGTCCAGGTTCGATGCACGATACTAAACACTTCTAAAACCATTTCCCAAGTTGGAGCTGGATGTTATACTCCCTTATTCTTTTTTTTTTGGCCCAAGGCCTCTCCCCGGGGATTTATACCAGCTTTTCTTTTTCTTTTTTTTAATTGAAGCATACCTGATTTACAATACTATTTTAGTTTCAGGTATACAATAATTTTATATATTATATTCCATTAAAGTTTTTACAAAATAATGGTTATATTTCCCTGTGCCATACAATAGACCCTTGTCGCTTATTTATTTTATACATAGAGGTTTGTATCTCTAAATCTGCCACCCTTATATTGCCCCTTCCTCTTGCCCTTTCCCCAGTGGTAACCACTTCTTTGTTCTCTATATCTGAGACTCTGCTTCTGTTTTATTATATACATTTGCTTTATTTTCTAGATTTCACACATAAGTGATAACAGGCTATTTGTCTTTCTTTGACTTATTATACCAAGTGCAATACTCTCTGCTGCTGCTGCTACTAAGTCCGTCCATATTTTTGGAAATAGTAGAATTCCATTCTTTTTATATGGCTGAGTAATAGCCCATTGTGTGTGTGTGTGTGTGTGTGTGTGCGTGTGTGTGTGTGTGTGTATAAACTCTTCTTTATCCATTCACCTGCTGATAGACATTCAGGTTGCTTCCATGTCCTGGCTATTGGGAATACTTCTGCTATGAACATTGTACATACATGGAGTGCATGTATTTTTAAATTAGTGTTTTTGTTTTTCTTCTGATATATACCCAGAAGTGGAATTGCTGGGTCATATTGTAGTTCTATTTTTAGTTTCTTGAGGAAAACTCCATACTGTTTTCTACAGTGGCTAAACCAATTTACATTCCGACAGTGTAGTAAGTTTCCCTTTTCTCCACATCCTCATCAACATTTATTATTTGTGTTCTTTTTGATGATAGCCATTTTGACAGGTGTGATTATTTTACTGTGGTATTGATTTGCATTTTTCTGATAACTAGCGATGTTGAGTATTTTTCCATGTGCCTATTGGTCATTTGTATGCTTTCTTTGCAAAATGCCTATTTAGGTCTTTTGCCATCTTTTAATAACATTGTTTGGTTTTTTCCCCTGGGTTGGGAAGATCCCCTGGAGAAGGGAATGGCTACCCACTCCAGTATTCTTGCCTGGAGGATTCCATGGAGAAAGGAACCTGATGGGCTACAGTCCATGGGATCACAAAGAGTCGGTCACGACTGAGCAACTTTCACTTTCAATTTCACTTTTGGCTTTTTTGACATTTTGGTATTTTAATATTTTTATGAGCTGGTTATATATTTTGGGCATTAACCCCCTATTGGTCATATCATTGGCAAAATATATTCTTCCATTCCATGGGTTGTCTTTTCATTTTCTCAATGGTTTCTTGTGCTATGCTAAGTCTGATTAGATTCCATTTGTCTATTTTTGCTTTTTTTTTTTTTTTGCCTTAGGAGATTGATCCAGAAAATATCGCTAAAATTTATGTCAAATAGTGTTCTGCATATGTTTTCTTCTAGGAGCTTTATGGTTAAATGTCTTCATCAAAGTAGTTTTCAGAATATAGGTATTTCACCTCCATAGTAAAATTTATCCCTAGGTATTTTACCCTTTCTGATGTGATCTTAAGTAAGATTGTTTTCTTGTTTTCTCTTTCTGATGGTTCATTATTTCTGTATATAAAAGGAACAGATTTCTGTATATTAATCCTGTACCCTGCAATTTACTGAATCTATATATTAGCTCTCATACTTGTTGGTGGAGAATTTCTGTTGCTGTTGTTCTCCAGTTGCTAACTCATGTCCAACCCCATGGATTGCAGAATGCTATGCTCTTCTGTCCTCCACTATGTCCTGGAGATTGCTCAAATTCATGTCCTTTGAGTTGGCGATGCTATCTAACCATCTCATCCTCTGCTGCCCACTTCTCCTTTTGCCTTCAATCTTTCCCAACATCAGGGTTTTTTCCAATGAGTCAGCTCTTCACATCAGGTGACCAAAACTTTGAAGCTTCAGTTTCAGCATCAGTCCTTCCAAATTCATTCAGGGTTGATTTCCTTTAGGACTGACTTGTTTGATCTCCTTGCTATCCAAGAGACTCTCAAGAGTCTTCTCCAGCACCACAATTTGAAAACATCAACTCTTCGGTGCTCAGCCTTCATTATGTTCCAACTTTCACATCTATATATGACTACTGGAAAAACCATAGCTTTGACTGTATAGAGCTTTGTTAACAAGTAATATCTCTGCTTTTTAATATGCTGTCTAGGTTTGTCATAGCTTTTCTTCTGAGGAGCAACCATCTTTATTTTCATGGCTGCACTTATCATCTGCAGTGATTTTTGAGCCCAAGAAAATAAAATCAGTCATTGCTTTCACATTTTCCCCCTTCTATTTGCCATGAATTGATGGGACCAAGATGCCATGATCTTATTTGAATGTTGAGTTTCAAGCCAGCTTACTCACTCTCCTCTTTCAACCTCATCAAGAGGCTCTTTAGTTCTCTTTGCTTTCTGCCATTAGACTGGTATGATCTGCATATCTGAGGTTGTTGATATTTCTCCTGGCAATCTTGATTCAAGCCTGTGATTCATCCAGCCTGGCATTTCACATGACATACTCTGCATATAAGTTAAATGAGCAGGGTGATGATATAAAGGCTTGTTATACTCCTTTTCCAATTTTGAACCAGTCCATAGTTCCATGTTCTGTTGCTTTTTTGAGCCACATACAGGTTTCTCAGGAGATAGGTAAGATGGTCTGATATTCCCATCTCTCTAAGAACTGTCCACAGTTTATTGTGATCCACACAGTCAAAGGCTTTACCATAGTCAATGATGCAGAAGTAGATTTTTTTCAGGAACTCCCTTGCTTTCTCCATGATTCCATTAATGTTGGCAATTTGATCTCTGGTTCCTCTGCCTCTTCAAAATCCAGCTTGTACTTCTGGAAATTCTTGGTTTACATACTGTTGAAGCCTAGCTTGAAGGATTTTGAGCATAATGTTGCTAGCATGTGAAATGAGTGCAATTGTATGGTAGTTTGAACATTCTTTGGCATTGCCCTTCCTTGAGTTTGGAATGAAAACTGACCTTTTCCAGTCCTGTGGCCACTGCTGACATTTCCAAATTTGTTGACATACTGAATGCAACACTTTAACAGCATCACCTTTTAGGATTTGAAATAGCTCAGCTGGAAGTGCCTTCACCTCTGCTAGCTTTGTCCATAGTAATGTTTGCTAAGGCCCACTTGACTTTACATTCCAGGATGTCTGGCTCTATCTGAGTGACTACACCATCGTGGTTATCTGGGTCATTAAGACCTTTCTTTTATAGATCTTTTGTGTATTCTTTCCACCTCTTCTTCATCTCTTCTGCTTCTAATAGTTCCTTACCATTTCTGTCCTTTATCATGCCCATACTTGCGTGAAATGTTCCCTTGGTATCTCCAATTTTCTTGAAGGATTTCTAGTCTTTTCCATTCTATTGTTTTCCTCTACTTCTTTGTATTGTTCATTAAAGACCTTCTTATCTCTCCTCAGTATTCTCTGGAACTCCACATTCAGTTGTATAAATCTTTCCCTTTCTCCCTTTCCTTTCACTTCTCTTCTTTCCTCAGCTTTGTAAATCCTCCTCAAATAACCACTTTGCCTTCTTGCATTCCTTTTTCTTTGGGAAGGTTTTTGTCACTGCCTCAAGAACAATGTTACGAACCTCCATCCACAGTTTTTCAGGCACTCTATCAGATCTAATCCCCTGAATCTATTAATCACTTCCACTGTATTATCATAATGGATTTGACTTAGGTCATACCTGAATATCCCAGTGGTTTCCCCTACTTTCTTCAATTTAAGCCTGAATTTTGAAATAAGGAACTGATGAATCACCATCAGCTCTAGGTCTTTTTTTTCTGACTGTATAGAGCTTCTCCATCTTTGACTGCAAATAATATAATCAATCTGATTTCAGTGTTGACTATCTGGTGATGTCCACATGTAGAGTCATGTCTTGTGTTGTTTGAGAAGGGTATTTGCTATGACTAGTGTGTCTTCTTGACAAAACTCTGTGAGCATTTGCCTTCCTTCATTTTGTACTCTAAGGCCAAACTTCTTCTTTTTGCTTTTTCATACTGTTCATGGGGTTCTCAATGCAAGAATACTGAAGTGGTTTGCCATTCTCTTCTCCAGTGAACCACATTTTGTCAGAACTCTCCACCATGACCCATATGTCTTAGGTGGCCCTACACAGCATGGTTTGGAGTAAACCTCATAGTCAAAAAGAGCCCCAAATGCAGTACTTGAGTGCAATCTCGAAAATGACAGAATGATCTCAGTTCACTTCCAAGGCAAACCATTCAACACCACAGTAATCCAAGTCTATGCCCCAAACACTAATTCCGAAAAAGCTTAAGTTGAATGGTTCTATGAAGACCTACAAGACCTTCTAGAACTAACACCAAATAAATGATGTACTTTTCATCATAGGGGACTGGAATGCAAAAGTAGGAAGTCAAGAGAAACCTGCAGTAACAGGCAAGTTTGGCCATGGTGTAAAAAATGAAGCAGGCTAATAGAATTTTACCAAGAAAATGTGCTGGTCATAGCAAATGCCCTCTTCCACCAACATAACACAAGAGATGACTCTACACATGGACATGATCAGACGGATTATATTTTTTTCAGCCGAAGATGGAGAAGCTCTATACAGGCAGCAAAAACAAGACTGGGAACTGACTGTGGCTTAGATCATGAACTCCTTATTGCAAAATTCAGACTTACGTTGAAAGTAGGGAAAACCACTAGACCATTCAGGTATGATGTAAATCAAATCCCTTATGATTATACAGTGGAAGTGACAAATAGATTCAAGGGATTACATCTGGTCGAGTGCATGAAGAACTATGGACTTAGATCTATGGACAGAGGTTCATAACATTGTCCAGAGGCTGTGATCAAAACCATTCCCAAGAAAAAACATGCAAAAAGGCAAAATGGTTGTCTGAGGGGGTCTTACAAATAGCTGAGGAAAGAAGAGAAGTGAAATGCAAAGGAAAAATGGAAAGCTATATCCATCACAATGCAGAGTTCCAAAGAATAGCAAGGAGAGATAACAAAGCCTTTCTAAGGGATCAATGCAAAGAAATAGAGGAAAACAATAGAATGGGAAAGACTAGAGATCTCTTCGAGAAAATTAGAGAGGCCAAGGGAACCTTTCATGCAAAGATGGGTACAAGAAAGGACAGAAATGGTATGGACCTAACAGAAGCAGAAGATATTAAGAAGAGGTGGCAAGAATACACAGAAGAACTATATAAAAAAAGATCTTAATGATCCAGATCACAAAGATGTGATCACTCACCTAGAGCCCAACATCCTGGAATGCAAAGTCAAGTGGGCCTTTGGAAGCATCACTACAAACAAAGCTAGTAGAGGTGATGGAATTACAGCTGAGCTATTTCAAATCCTAAAAGATGATGCTGTTAGAGTGCTACCCTCAATATGCTAGCAAATTTGGAAAACTCAGCAGTGGCCACAGGACTGGAAAAAGTCAGTTTTCATTCTAATCCCAAAGAAAGGCAATGCTAAAGAATGTTCAAACTATCACACAATTGAACTAATTTCTCATGCTAGCAAAGTAATGCTCAAAATTCTCCAAGCTAGGCTTCAACAGTACTTGAACCAAGAACTTCTAGATGTTCAAACTGGATTTAGAAAAGGCAGAGGAACCATATATCAAATTGCCAACATCTGCTGGATCATAGAAAATGCAAGAGAATTCCAGAAAAACATCTATTTCTGCTTCACTGACTATGTTAAAGCCTTTGACTTTGTGGATTACAACAAACTATGGACAATTCTTAAAGAGATAGGAATACCAGACCTCCTTACCTGACTCCTGAGAAATATGTATGCAGGTCAAGAAGTAACAGTTAGAACCAGACATGGAACAATGAACTGGTTAAAAATTAGGAAAGGAGAGGAGCAAGATGGCGGAGGAGTACGTGGACATGGAATATCTCTCTCTCCATGGATACATCAGGAATACACCTTCAGACACAGAAGTACATGCAGAACACCAGCTGAGAGTGGACAGGAGTACCTGTCCAGCAGAAAAGAATATATAGACTCCTGCAAAATGCAAGATCAAGCCCTGAGCCTTTGGAGTGGGAGCAATGGCTCCAAGACCCTTGACTACCAGAGAACTAATGCTAGGGGGTATCAAATAGTGAGAACTCACACAAAGGAAGCCACTGGAATACAAAACCTGGCATTATCCAACCACCAATAGCACCCTGTGCAGGATGCCTCATCTAAACATAAAACGAAACAAAAATACAAACCAAATCATCAGCAGACAGGATTACCACCTCACTCAGCCTTGCCTATCAGAAGAAAAACAAACAAACAAACAAAAACTCAGCACATCTCACCCTATAAGAAGCTTACACAAACCACTGGACCAACCTTAGAGGGAGAAACCAAAAAGAAGAAAGAATTCAACCTTGAAGCCTGGAAAAAGGAGACCTCAAACACAATAAGTTAAAAAAAATAATGAAAAGGCAGAGAAATACTACACAAATGAAGGAACAAACTAGAAACACAGAAGTCCAAAAAATGAAGAGGAAATAGGCAAACTACCTGAAAAAGAATTCAGAATAATGATAGCAAAGGTGATCAAAAACCTTGAAAGCAAAATGGAGAAAATGAAAGAATCAATTAACAAAGACCTAGAAGAATTAAAGAATAAACATGCAGAGACAAACAACACAACTACTGAAATTAAAACAAACAAACAAACAAAAAACTGTAGCAGGAATCAATAGCAGAATATCTGAAGCAGAAGAACAAATCAGTGAGCTGGAAGATAAAATGGTGGAAATAACTTCTGAAGAGGAGAATAAAGTAAAAATAATGAAAAGAACTGAGCATAGTCTCAGAGACCCCTGGGACAATATCAAATGCACCAATATTCAAATAATAGGGGTCCCAGAAGAAGAAGAGAAAAAGAAAGGGTATGAGAAAATTTTTGAAGAGATTATAGTTAAAAATTTCCCCAACATGGAAAAGGAAATAGTCAATCAAATACAAGAGGCACAAAGAGTCCCACATAGGATAAAGCCAAGGAGAACATGGCAAGACACATACTAATCAAACTAACAAAGACTAAACACAAAGAAAGAATATTAAAAGCAGCAAGGGAGAAGCAACAGGTAACATACAAGGGAAACCCCACACGCTTACAGCTGATCTTTCAGCAGAAACTCTGCAGGCCAGAAGGGAATGGCAGGATATATTTAAAGTACTGAAAGGGAAAAATCTACAATCAAGATTACTGTGCCTGGCAAGGATCTCATTCAAAATTTATGGAGAAATAAAAAGCTTTTCAGACAAGCAAAAGTTAAGAGAATTCAGTACCACCAAACCAGCTCTACAACAAATGTTAAAGCGACTTAGTCAAGAAATACAACAGAAGAAAAAAGATCTACAAAATCAACCACAAACAATTAAGAAAATGGCAATATGAACATATATATAAATAATTACTTTAAATGTAATAGATTAAACGCTCCAACCAAAAGACACAGACTGGCTGCATGGATACAAAAAGAAGACCCATATATATGCTGCCTACAAGAAACCCACTTTAGACCTCAAGACACATATAGGCTGAAAGTAAGAGAAAGGAAAAATATATTCCACGCAAATGGGAAGCAAACAAACCTGGAGTAGCAGTCCTCATATCAGACAAAATAGACCTTAAAATAAAGAAGGTTACAAGAGATAAGGAAGGACATTGCATAATGATCAAGGGATCAATGCAAGAGGAAGACACAACAATTATAAATATCTATGCACCCAACATAGGAGAATCTCAATACATAAGACAAACACTAACAGACATAAAAGGAGAAATTGACAGGAACACAATAGTAGAAGACTTAAACACCCCACTCACACCAATGGACAGAACATCAAAACAGAAAATTAATAAGGAAACACAAGTTTTAAATGATACATTAGATGAGATGGATCTCATTGATATCATCAGGACATTCCATCCAAATGCAGAAGAATATACCTTCTTCTCAAGTGCACATGGAACATTCTCCAGGACAGACCACATCTTGGGTCACAAATGAAACCTCAGTAAATTTAAGAAAATTGAAATCACATCAAGCATCTTCTCTGACCACAACGCTATGAGACTAGATATCAATTACAAGAAAATAACTGTAAGAAATACAAACACATGGAGATTAAACAACATGTTTCTAAATAACCAACAGGTAACTGAAGAAACCAAAAGGGAAATAAAAAATTTCCTAGAAACAAATGACAATGAAAACATGACAACTCAAAATCTATGGGATGCAGCAAAAGCAGTTCTAAGAGGGAAGTTTATAGCAATACAATCCTACCTCAAGAAACAAGAAAAATATTGAATAGACAGCCTAACTTTACACCCAAAACAATTTGAAAAAGAAGAACAGAAAACCTGCAAAATTAGTAGAAGGAAAGAAATCATAAAGATCCGAGCAGAAATAAATGAAAAAGAAATGAAAGAAACAATAGTAAAGATTAACAAAGCTAAAAGCTGGTTCTTTGAGAAGATAAAATTGACAAACCTTTAGCCAGACTCATCAAGAAAAAAAGAGAGAAGAATCAAATCAACAAAATTAGAAATGAAAAAGGAGAGGTTACAACATACAATGCAGAAATACAAAGGATTACAAGAGACTATTATGAACAACTATATGGCAATAAAATGAATAACCTGGAAGAAATGGACAGATTCTTAAAAAAGTCCAATCTTCCAAGACTGAACCAGGAAGAAATAGAAATTATGAACAACCCAATTATAAGCACTGAAATTGAAGCTGTGATAAAAAATCTACCCCAAAACAAAAGCCCAGGACCAGATGGCCTCACAGGAAAATTCTATCAAACATTTAGAGAATGCCTATCCTTCTAAGTAAGTAATTAAGTAAGTGTTAGTTGCTCAGTCATGCCCAACTCTTTGGGACCCCATGAACTGCAGCCCACCAGGCTCCTCTGTCTATGAGATTTCCCAGGCAAGGATACTGGAGTGGGTTGCCATTTTCTTTTCCAGGGGATCTTCCCAACCCAGGGATCGAACCTGGGTCTCCCGCACTGCAGGCAGATTTTTTACCAACTGAGCTACAGGGGAAGCTTAAAACTCTTTCAAAAAATTGCAGAGGAGGGAACACTTCCAAACTCATTCTATGAGGCCACCATCACCCTGATACCAAAACCAGACAAAGACAACACACAAAAAAGAAAACTTCAGGCCAATATCACTGATGAACATAGATGCAAAAATCCTCAACAAAATTTTAGCAAACAGAATTCAGCAACACATCAAAAAGCTCATACACCATGCTCAAGTTGGGTTTATTCCAGGAATGCAAGGATTCTTCAATATATGCAAATCAATCCCTATGATATACCATATTAACAAATTGAAAAATAAAAACCATACGATAATCTCAAGAGATGCAGAAAAAGCCTTTGACAAAGTTCAGTACCCATTTATGATTAAACCTCTTTAAAAAATGGACATAGAAGGAATCTACCTCAACACAGTAAAGGCTGTATATGATAAGCTTACAGCAAACATTATTCTCAATGGTGAGAAACTGAAAGCATTCCCCATAAGATCAGGAATAAGACAAGGGTGTGCACTTTCACCAATATTATTCAACATAGTTCTGGAAGTCCTAGCTTCAGCAATCAGAGAATAAAAAGAAATAAAAGGAATCCAGATCAGAAAAGAAGAAGTAAAGCTCTCACTGTTTGCAGATGACATGATACTGTACATAGAAAACCCTAAAGATATTATCAGAAAATTACTAGAACTAATCAGTGAATTTAGCAAAGTTACAGGATACAAAATCAATACACAGAAATCACTTGCATTTCTATATACTAAAAATGAAAAATCAGAAAGAGAAATTAAGGAATCAATCCCATCCACCATTACAACAAAAAGAATTAAATATCTAGGAATAAACTTACCTAAGGAGACAAAAGAACTGTACACAGAAAATTATAAGACATTGATAAAAGAAATCAAAGATGACATAAACAGATGGAGAGATATTCCATGTTCCTGGATAGGAAGAATCTATATTGTGAAAAGGACTATACTACCAAACACAATCTACAGATTCAATGTGATCCCTATCAAATTACCAATGGCATTTTTTCACAGAACTAGAACAAAAAATTTCACAATTCATAAGGAAACACAAAAGACCCCAAATAGCCAAAGCAGTCTTGAGAAAGAAGAATTGGGAGGGAGGAATCAACCTTCCTGACATCAGATTATACTACAAAGCTGCCGTCATCAAGACAGTATGGTACTGCTGCTGCTGCTGCTGCTGCTAAGTCACTTCAGTTGTGTCCAACTCTGTGCGACCCCATAGACGGTAGCCCACCAGGCTCCCCCTTCCCTGGGATTCTCCAGGCAAGAACACTGGAGTGGATTGCCATTTCCTTCTCCAATGCCTGAAAGTGAAAATGAAGTTGCTCATTTGTGTCCGATTCGTAGTGACCCCATGGACTTCAGCCTACCAGGCTCCTCCATCCATGGGATTTTCCAGGCAAGAGTACTGGAGTGGGGTGCCATTGCCTCCTCCAGAATGGTACTGGCTACATGTAAAAGAATTAAATTAGAATACTTCCTAATACCATATACAAAGATAAACTCAAAATGGATTAAAGACCTAAATGTAAGACAAGAAACTATAAAACTCTTAGAGGAAAACACTCAGTGACATAAATCAAAGCAAGATCCTCTATGACCCACCTCTTAGAGTAATGGAAATAAAAAGAAAAGTAAATAAGTGGGTCCTGATTAAACTTAAAAGCTTTTGCACAGCAAAGGAAACTATAAGCAAGGTGAAAAGAAAACCCTAATATTGGGTGAAAATAATAGCAAATGAAACAACTGACAAAAGATTAATTTCCAAAATATACAAGCAGCTCATACAATTCAATACCAGGAAAACAAACAACCCAATCAAAAAGTGGAGAAAAGACCTAGACATTTCTCCAAAGACATACAGATGGCTAGCAAACACATGAAAAGATGCTCAACATCACTTATTATTAGAGATATGCAAATCAAAACCACAATGAGATATCACCTCACACCAGTCAGAATGGCCCTCAACAAAAAGTCTACAAACAATAAATGCTGGAGAGGGTGTGGAGGAAAGGGAACACCCTTGCACTTTTGGTGGGAATGTAAATTGATACAGCCACTATGGAAGACGGTATGGAGATTCTTAAAAAAACTAGGAATAAAACACCACCATATGACCCAGCAATCCCACTCCTAGGCATATACCCTGAGGAAACCAGGGTTGAAAAAGACACATGTATCCCATTGTTCATCGTAGCACTATTTATGATAGGTAGAACATGGAAGCAACCTAGATGCCCATCAACAGATAAATGGATAAAGAAGTATTGGTGCATATACACAATGGAATATTCAGTTCAGTTCAGTCACTCAGTCGTGTCTGATTCTTTGCGACCCCATGAATTGCAGCACGTCAGGCCTCCCTGTCCATTACCAACTCCTGGAGTTCACTCAAACTCATGTCCATCGAGTCGGTGATGCCATCCAGCCATCTCATCCTCTGTCATCCCCTTCTGCTCCTGCCCCCAACCTCTCCCAGCATCAGAGTCTTTTCCAATGAGTCAACTCTTCATATGAGGTGGCCAAAGTATTGGAGTTTCAGCTTTAGTATCATTCCTTCCAAAGAACACCCAGGACTGATCTCCTTTAGGATGGACTGGTTGGATCTCCTTGCAGTCCAAGGGACTCTCAAGAGTCTTCTCCAACACCACAGTTCAAAAGCATCAATTCTTTGGCGCTCAGCCTTCTTCACAGTCCAACTCTCACATTCATACATGACTACTGGAAAAACCACAGCCTTGGCTAGACGGACCTTTGTTGGCAAAGTATTACTCAGCCATAAAAAGGAACACATTTGAGTCTGTTCTGATGAGGTGGATGAACCTAGAACCTATTATACAGAGTGAAGTGAGCCAGAAAAAGAAAGATAAATATCATATTCTAATGCATATATATGGAATCTAGAAAAATGGTTCTGAAGAATTTATTTACTGGGCAGCAATGGAGAAACAGACATAGAGAGAATACACTTATGGACATGGAGAGAGGGGAGGAGAGGGTGAGATTTATGGAAAGAGTAACATGGAAACTTACATTACCATATGTGAAATAGATGGCCAACGGGAATTTGCTGTATGGCTCAGGAAACTCAAACAGGGGCTCTGTATCAACCTAGAGGGGTAGGATTGGGAAGGAGATGGGAGGGAGGTTCAAAAGGGAGGGGATATATGTATACCTATGGCTGATTCATGTTGAGGTATGAGAGAAAACAAAAAAAAAATTCTGTAAAGTAATTATCCTTCAATAAAAAATAATTAAAAAATTTTAAAAATTTGGGAAAGGAGTTCATCCAGGCTGTATATTGTCACTGTGCTTATTTAATTTATATGCAGAGTACATCATGTTAAATTCCAGGCTGGATGAAGCACAAGCTGGAATCAAGACTGCCGGGAGAAATATCAATAACCTCAGATATGCACGTGACACTATGATTAAAGTGAAAGAGGAGAGTGAAAAAGCTGGCTTAAAACTCAACATTCAAGAAATGAAGGTCATGGCATCTGGTCCCTTTACTTCATGGCAAATAGATAGGGAAAGAATGGAAACAGTGAAAGACTTTATTTTCTTGGGCTCCAAAATTACTGCAGATGGTGACTGCAGTCATGAAATTAAAAGATGCTTGCTCCTTCAAAGAAAAGCTATGACAAACCTAGACAGCATATTAAAAGGCAGAGACAGTACTTTGTCAACAAAGGTCCATCTAGTCAATGCTATGATTTTTTCAGTAGTCATGTATGGATGTGAGCTGAGTGCCAAAGAATTGATGCTTTTGAACTGTGGTGTTAGTGTCTTGAGAGTCCCTTGGGGTGTAAAGAGATCAAATCAGTCAATCCTAAAGGAAATCAGTCCTGAATATTCTTTGGAAGGACCCATGCTGAAGCTGTAGCTCCAATCATTTGGCCACCTGATGCGAACAACCGACTCATTGGAAAAGACCCAGATGCTGGGAAAGATTGAAGGCAGGAGGATAAGGGGATAACAGAGGATGAGATGTTTGTATGGCATAACCAACTTGATGGACGTGAGTTTGAGCAAACTCCAGGAGTTGGTGATGGACAGGGAAGCCTGGCCTGCTTCAGTCCATGTGGTTGCAAAGAGCTGGACATGACTGAGCAATTGAACTAAACTGATAGGATGAGAATGTGGTCAATTGGTTACTGATGCCTTGATTATCCAAAAATGACCAAAAACTCCAAAAATAGCAGGTATCTCTGATACCAAACAGACCTTCAGAATGTGTCATGCTTAGCTAAAAGAAAACATAATCTTCTGGTTGTCTGGGAGTCATATGGTTCATAAGCAACAATAAGAGTCAAAATTCTATACTCAGGAATCCATGTGGGATTATCTTACAGGGAAACTGAGTCTTCTTAAGGTGCTAAATACTAGTTGACAGTTTATATAGCAACCTATAAGATACAAAGAGAGGGACTCAAGTCTCCTCTTGCTGCTGCTGCTACTGCTGCTGCTAAGTTGCTTCAGTCATGTCGGACTCTGTGCGACCCCATAGACGGCAGCCCACCAGGCTCCCCCATCCCTGGGATTCTCCAGGCAAGAACACTGGAGTGGGTTGCCATTTCCTTCTCCAATGCATCAAAGTGAAAAGTGAAGGTGACGTCGCTCAGTTGTGTCCGACTCTTAGCAACCCCATGGACTGCAGCCCACCAGGCTCCTCCATCCATGGGATTTTCCAGGCAAGAGTACTGGAGTGGGGTGCCATTGCCTTCTCCGAAGTCTCCTCTTAGTTGGATCCAAATCCCAATGTATTCCACCATTTAAGAACTGTACAACCTTGGACGAGTTTTCTTGTCTGATAAACTTCCTTACCTATAAATGGGAATATAATGCTTAACTCACAGAGTTGATATGAAGATAAAAATAAGATATAATATGCAAAAGGATATAGTCTAATGCCAAATTAATAAAGATTTCTATAAAATATATGATACTCTTTGTTTTAAGGAAAATGATTTTTTTAACATAACATCTAGAAAATAGGTAATTTTTTTAAGAACTCAGAAGACTACTTAGAGGAAATATCATGGTTATGGGAAATATATCCTATCTTTTATGTCTCTATTAAAGTTGTTATCTTCTTGAGATAGAAACTACCTGTTTTATTTTGGTGTACCCCAACCTATCTCAGTGCCTAGCATAGTACTAGGAGTGTGAAAGACAGAGGACTTGTCTTATTAATTTCTGTACTACTGGGGTCTAGTAGTGTCTAGAACATATGCCTGTAACATGCATAATTCATGTAAAATTTTGTAAATTTTTATGCCTCTTACCAGTCCAGCACATTATAGTTTGAAAAGTTAACCCATACTGTACATTAATGTTTCTTGTTGCTCAGAGCAATTTGAGGTGACCCATTTTGTTGTTTCAAAGAACCCTTTTTGTTATGTCAATAATCACCTCCTAAACTGTTCAATTTACATAATTAATGTTTTCACATATTACTTTTTCTAAAGCAGAAAGACCTTCTAAATATCCTTTAGTAGATCCTGTTCTAGTTGCCTATAACCTGTCCCTCCACTCCAACTCAACACTCCAACCATAAAGGCTAGAAAGACAGTTCCTGCCCTCTTCTGGGGGATTAGGGCAATAGCATGTATCAGGCCCACCAGGCAACATTTCCAGGAAATAATCATGTCAACTTCTTTCAATTCTGGTCATAGGAAAGGAGTTAGTTTTGGGATCTTTTTCTGAAATGAGAAATAGGAAGTTCTGAAAATAAGAAAGCTGACCTTTTCAACCGGGCAAGTCTCCTGAAGCCCTGGTGAGTAGAGGGATGGAATAAAAATTAAGGTGAACTTTAGGAGGATGCTAAGTGGATATTTCCTTCAGTCAG
Organism: Bos taurus; assembly: GCF_002263795.3. Taxonomy (NCBI): domain Eukaryota; kingdom Metazoa; phylum Chordata; class Mammalia; order Artiodactyla; family Bovidae; genus Bos; species Bos taurus. The sequence continues at coordinate 88,799,841 of NC_037357.1, forward strand.
GAACACTTTACACACAGTTTAAAATCATAGGCTATTAATGGTAAATTTTACCATTTATTTAAGAGTGTCTATATGCCAGGAGAAATATCAATAACCTCAGACATGCAGATAACACCACCCTTATGGCAGAAAGTGAAGAAGAACTAAAGAGCCTCTTGATGAAAGTGAAAGAGGAGAGTGAAAAAGTTGGCTTAAAGCTCAACATTCAGAAAACTAAGATCACGGCATCTGGTCCCATCACTTCATGGTAAATAGATGGGGAAACAGTGACAGACTTTATTTTTCTGGGCTCCAAAATCACTCCAGATGGTGATTGCAGCCATGGAATTAAAAGACGCTTGCTCCTTGCAAGGAAAGTTATGACCAACCTAGACAGCATATTAAAAAGCAGAAACATTACTTTGCCAATAGAGGTCCGTCTAGTCAAAGCTATGGTTTTTCCAGTAGTCATGTATGGATGTGAGAGTTGGACTATAAAGAAAGCTGAGCGCCAAAGAATTGATGCTTTTGAACTGTGTGTGTTGGAGAAGACTCTTGAGGGTCCCTTGGATTGCAAGGAGATCCAACCAGTCCACCCTAAAGGAGATCAGTCCTGGGTGTTCATTGGAAGGACTGATGTTGAAGCTGAAACTCCAATACTTTGGCCACCTGATGCAGAAAGCTGACTCATTTGAAAAGACCCTGATGCTGGGAAAGATTGAGGGCAGGAGGAGAAGGGGATGACAGAGGATGAGATGGTTGGATGGCATCACCAACACAACGGACATGGGTTTGGGTGGACTCTGGGAGTTGGTGATGGACAGGGAGGCCTGGCGTGCTGCAGTTCATGGGGTCGCAAGGAGTCGGACACGACTGAGCGACTGAACTGACTGTCTGATATGCTAATACTTTGTACACATTATCTCATTTAAATCTCACCACACTCCTAAAGAATATCCCCAATTTACAGTTAAGAAAGCTGAGATAGGGCTTCCCTGGTGGTCCAGTGGTTAAGAATCTGCCTTACAATGCAAGGGACACCAGTTCAAACCCTGGTCCTGCAAGATTCCATATGCCACGGAGCAACCGAGCCCGATAGTCACAACTACCGAGGCCATGCACTGCAACTATCAAGGACTGTGTGCCTAGAGCCTGTGCTCCACAACAAGGAAGCCACTATGATGAGGAGCCAGGGCACCACAATGAAGAGTAGCCCCCACTTGCCACAACTAGAGAAAGCGCAAGTGCAGCAATGAAGACCCATCACAGCCGATAAATACATCAATAAATCTTTTTTTAAAAAAAGAAAGCTGAGATTGAGAGAGGTTGAGCAACAGAAAAAAATAGCATAACCAGGAATTCTAACCCAAATCATGTTCTTTCCAGGGTAATATATTGTCTCTTTACTTCTTTTGATCCTGAATCAAAATCTCACTATTATGGCAGAAAAATGTTCTTGATGAATATAATTCCACTCAAATACCAGAGAAACATCAAAGAAAACTGGCTATGAACACTTTACTAGTTGTTCTGACAACTTGTACTTTTATTGAGTTATGTTGGATAGAAAATAGGAAGTTTAATTGGTAACAGACAGAGGTCAGGGGCCAAAGAGAATGTTAGGAGGCAGAGAAGGGGTAAGAAAGAAGGGAGAAGTGGTGTGGACATGGAAGACAGAGAAACTTCTGGGCTGCCTCTCCACAGCTCATAACAGGTCATTTCAAGGTGAGCCCAGCTTTCTGGAGAGCACAACTTGCATTAAATGTAATAATAATTAACCTGTGTCTAGTATTTACTTTGTGCCAGTCACTCTTTTAAGTCCATTACATGTATTAACTCATTTAACACAACAATCCTGTGAGTTGTCTTTTGATTAACCTCATTGTACATATATATTAGAAAACTGAAGCAGAGAGAGGCTACAGTTTCTATTTCACACATGAGGAAACTGAGGCACAGAGAAGTTGAATAACTTGCCCAAGGTCAAGCTAATGAATGGTAGAGCTGGAGTCTGAATTTAGGATTTTGACTCTAGAGCCATGTTCTTACTCATCATGATATAGTATCCCTCCTAACATGTAAAGATAATAATTGTTTAAGGAAATGTTTACTTCAGGTATATGTGTGTGTGCATGCATGTGTGTGCTTGTGTTTATAGTGGGTTGGATGTAAAGTGTATTTATTCCTGTGAATCAGACAAAAGTGTCTAAAAGCTACTGTTCTAGCAATAGTAGCAATGCCTGAATTGCACATTTTCAAACTCACTAGAGATAATGCCAGATTGCTCTCTAAAACAACTGTACCCAATCACATTCCCATCAGGGCTGTAAGAAAGTTACCTGCATTCTACATCCTAACCTGAATTTAATAACATCAGACTTCTGATATGTTACCAATCCTAGATGTGAAGTTGTATCTTATGTGGTTTTAAATTACATTTTTCTGATTTCTTTTACATCTTTTCATGTTTTGGCCATTCAGGTTTTGCCTATTGTGAGTCATCTGCTTATATCCCTTACTTGTATATCATTGTATACAATAAAAATGTACACAATACAACACTCACAACAACTCTCTGCAGGAGCTGGCGGTACAAACGAAGAAACTCATTACTCATTACAGATTACTGGGAGTAATCTTGTTAGAGGTCACCAGCTAATAGGTTGTTGACTTGGGATTTGAGTTGAGACCTAGGGGACCCATATCTTTTGTTTTACAATACATGCCAGAGACCAAGGCCTAGTTGGAAAAAAAACAGAGAAGGGAAGAAATAATTTCCAGCATGTAACCATGTATGTCTAATTAGGTTTTGTTGAGATGAATACAGATTATTTCCTTGTATCTTCACAACAAGCTGTGGGATTAAAACATGTTATCTCTATTTTACAGGTGAGGAGACTGAGGCTCAGGGAAATGAAGAGATTTGCTTTGGAGAGCTTAAATGACTGCTAATAAGAAACAGTATCAATAACAATCCAAACACAGGTCCGTTGCTTACAAAGTCCGTACCTGTTCCAAAGAGCCATGTCTTGACCTAATGTCCCACCTTCTTAGAGATCCAGGAAACTGCTTCTTCTTGGACAGGGCCAGGACTACACCTACCATTTTTCTGCAGAATCCTGGTCTGGGGTAGCCTTAACTAACTGGTTCAGCCCTGATGCCTCCAGTAACCAGCCAAGCTAGGTTAGCTCCTAACCAACTTTCATAGATTCAGCTCCCACTGCCCTGTGCTTCTCTGATGAAACCCACACAAAATCTCAACACCTTCCATGGAAAAACCAGAAAATTCTAAGTCAGAGTTCTCAAACTTGGCTGCACATTAAAATCACCTGCAGAACTTTAAGAACTCCTGATGCCCTGGTAATACCCCATACTGACTCCATCAGAATCTCTAGGGATGGTACGCAGGCATCCATAATAGTTAAAACTCCCCACGTGATCCCAGTATAGAGTCAAGATTGAAAACCACTGTTCGGGCATCTTCTTCAAGCTCCAGCAGCCATACTCACAGAGAGGTTCCCACGTTTTAGTACTCATACGAACATCTTGGAGGACTTAAGATTCAGATTTCTGGCACTTACGCTCAGAAAGTCCATGTTTTTGTCTGGACCCAGAAGCCCAAATTCTTAACAATCCCCTCAAATAGCTCCACTGCAAGTCCTTAGCAGACCACATTTTGGGAAATGCCACATTAGGAAAAGCATTGCATGGAAGCGGGGTGGGAACAGGAGGCCTCTGGTCCTTTAAGGACTGATTAAGAGACTACCTTTAAAGCTGTGAAGCAGAGCAGGCTAGGGCTGCTTCTTTTCATCCTAGTGGATAAGGTAAGGGAGCAGGTCCTGGAATGGGCCTCTCCTTTTAAATACGATCTTGTTCCCAGCTCTGGAGCGCAGGATGGGCACGCTGCCTTGTCCCACCTGCTGTTTCTGTTTATTTGATGCAAAGAGGACAATTTAGAAAACCTCTTTTTGGTTCAGGAGATCCTACCAGAGGAAGAAACATAGGACCTGCCTGCCAGCCTTTCATTTTTCCTTGCTCTATCTTTTGTGGTAGTGGAGCCTGGATGCTGTTACCCATGTAAAAGGAAAGGTTTAAAGTGGTATCCTTTGGGCTTTTACCAGAACATGTTGCTGAACACCAAGCTTTTCAAGATGGTCCTTCTGAGCATCCTTAGAATCCTTCTTCTTTGGGGACTGGTGCTTTTTATGGAACATAGGGTCCAAATGACACAGGTAGGGCAGCCCTCTATTGCCCACCTGCCTGAGGCCCCTACCTTGCCCCTGATTCAGGAGCTGCTGGAAGAAGCCCCTGGCAAGCAGCAGAGGAAGCCTCGGATCTTAGGGCATCCCTTACGGTATATGCTGGAGTTGTACCAGCGTTCAGCTGACGCAAGTGGACACCCTAGGGAAAACCGCACCATTGGGGCCACCATGGTGAGGCTGGTGAGGCCGCTGGCTAGTGTAGCAAGGCCTCTCAGAGGTGAGTTATCATACTATATTGTTCTGGTGCGGGGGAGAGAAAAATGGGGAAGAAAAGTGTAGAAAAAAGTGGATCTGTCAGTTTTCTGTCAGGCTTCACATTGCCTACAGGGTGGGTGGTTTTCTTGGGCTTGGTTTCTTGATTTTCAAAAGATGACACCCTTGGGAGAACCTGGCTCCAAATTTGCTTCCCTTTAGGGCTCCAATTTAAGAACAGATTGCCTTGGGGCCTACCTGAGACTTTCTCTCAGGCCGCAGGGCAACTGAGTGATATCTCAGCTCCTAGCTTTCAAAGAAAGTCTTAATGCTTATTATATTACTGAAAATTATAATTGAGAAATACTCATGTTCTGTGGAGGGCTGTTTGTGTTGTTTTATTCTTAGAAGACAAAAGGTACAGGATGTTGAGTTGGGGAAATTTACAAGGCCTCAGAAAGGACAGAAACAGGCTCACACCTGAGAGTCTGTTATTTAATCCTTAATGATAGGGACTCTGCTTAGCTGTCCTGAAAGGCTTAGCCTAATTTTTAAAGAAACGGGAAGCAGAGAGCGAAGTTAAATAACTTGCAGAGGTCACAAGGATGGGGTGGCAGAGGCAGGAGTTGAGCTTCAAGTCTGTCTTGTTTTATAGTCTGTCCATAACTACTTAAGTGTTTTGAATGTCATACCCCGATATCCTGGTATACGAAGCAGTTTTTCTGTTTAGACTATGTTGCTAGTTTGGGTTTGTGGTACCAAATTACCAAATGTATTTTGGAATTTTCTTTGTTTCCCTCATGGTTCCCTTCTGCTTTAAACATCTTCATTAGACACTGATCTAGGGCAGTAGTGGGCTTATGCAGTGCAGGGTTCTCTAGGGAATGAAGAAAGCCATCAATCTCAAGGAAATCTTGGGAACCTGGTGAAATTAATCTTAAGCCTTTGCTAGTCTCAGAGATGACAACAGACATGATTTACCTCCCTCCTCCAAGTAAAACAACCACCATTCCCCTAAGCTAAACTTTAGTGTGTGCTTACCATATGCCAGGCATTAGGCACAGTAATTTTACAAACATTGTCTTCCTTAATCCTCCCCAATATCGTATGAAGTAGTTGTGTGTGCGAGCTCAGTTGTGTCTGACTCTTTGCGACCCCATGGACTATACCTGCCAGGCTCCTTTGTCCATGGAACTTTCCAGGCAAGAGTATTGGAGTGGGTTGCCATTTCCTCCTCCAGGGGATCTTCCCAACCCAGGGATCAAACCCACATCTTCTGTGTTTCCTGCATTGGCAAGAGGATTCTTTACTACTGCTCCACTATGGAATACTATGAATATACCCATTATATAGGTGAAGAAAATGAAGCTCAGTGTAACACAGCTAGTAATTAATAGAGCTGGGTTTCTAACCCAGGCTTTCAGGCTTCAGAGCCTGTGCTTTTAATTATCCTGCTGTGCTGACTGCTTAACAGACTTTAATTGAGCACCAAGCACTGTGTTTGGGTTGGGTATGAGAAGGCAAATAACTGCTCTAGGAGCCCCCACTATAGTAGAATGGATATATAAGTAATAACATAATGGTGGTACAGCACAGCAAATGCTTTGAAAAGGATAAGCAGTAGGATTCCTGGGACTCCAAGAAGAAATGGGTTGCTGCTTAGGGAAAGGAGAGGGAAATGCTGAAATAGTTGAAAGGCCTCATTGGAGAGGTGGCATTTGAGCCAGACTTTGCAGAAGGAGTAAAGAGACTATGGATACAGGGAGGGAAGTGCATTCTGACTGAGGAAAAAGATAACTTGATGTGGTTGGAGATTCACTCACCAAGTATTTATTTGGCAACTGCTAAGTGCTAGGCGTTGTTCTAGGTGTTGGGATGTGATCAAGATAGGTATGGTTCTCTGGGTGAGACAAATAAGTAAACATCGATAGTTGTAAATTGTGGTAAATGCTACCAAAGAATGAAATAGGTGGTTCTGATAGAGAATAGCAAAGAAATCTTCCCTTTGCATGGGATTGTCAGTGAAGGCATGTTTGAAGAGGTGACATTTGAGCTGAGGTCTGTAAGGTAAGAAGCTTGGCATGAGAAGAGAAGAGAGAAGTCTGATCTAGGCAGAGGGAACAACATGTACAAAGGCTGAAAGGTGGAAACAAGTACTTGAAGAATAGAAGGAAGATCAGGATGGTTGGAGCCTAGTGAGATTGTAGAGAGTGGTGGGATATGAGACTGATGAGACTCAGGGATGCAGTGGTCATTACAAGGAATCTGGATTTCATTCATAAGCTGCATAAATCAATTCTGTACAGATGATATGAGGCTAGAAAGTAGAATGTCTAGAATTAGGCCAGTATCTTGGTCTGACTGTGGGACATACTGGTATCTAGGGACTCTGGAAAGGATCCAGAAATGGATGACAAGAGAGTTGGGTCTGATCATTCCATCAGGAGATGATCCAGCTGAATCAAGCTTGCTTTGAGAGCTATTCCAGGTTCAATCGCACAGGATGTGTGAGTCAGACATTTCCCTGAAAAGTTCTGAGCAGACCCTTCCTGGCCCTGATCCTTAGCAACCCCACCCTGCTTCAGGAAATATGTGATGTCAGGGTCTGAAAGGAAAGGGCAGTTCCTAACCAGACTGCCTGCTAGAGATTCGGTTTAGATTCCTTTTCAGGCAGGGTGGGGCAGATGTATGGGTGGGTGTCTTGGAAAGATTATTACAGGATGGGAGTATGGAGTAACTTGAGAAAGCAATTACAAGCCTGGCTTGAGCTCTGTCTGAATGATATCCAAGTGCCCCAAACTTGAGGGTGTATTAAGCATGAGTTGGAACCTGAACTTTTAAAAAAAACTTGGAGTATGGTACTGGAGAAGGAAATGGCAACCCACTCCAGTATTCTTGCCTGGAAAATCCCATGGATGGAGGAGCCTGGTAGGCTACAGTCATGGGGTTGCAGAGAGTTGGACACGACTGAGTGACTTCACTTTGAAGTATGGTTTCACTCATATGTGGAATATAAAAACAAAATAAATGAAAAACAAAAATTAAAAACTCAGAAACAGATCAGATTAGTGTTTACCAGCAGGTAACCAGGGTTGGAGAGTGAGCGAAATAGGTGAAGGGAGTTAATTGTGTGGTAACAGATGATGGTAACTAAGCTTGTGGTGGTGATCACTCTGTAGTGTACACAGATGTTGAATTATGATGAATTATGATTACGAATTTTGCACCTGAAACTTGGATACATAACTAAAATCCTGATGCATCAAAACATTCAAGAGCTTCTATGTTGAACATCCCAAGCTTACTGAATTCCAGGGTCATGGATTCAGTGGAGAAGGAAGATTAGGTAGATAATATGTAAATTAGCATGGCCATGGTTAGTGACTGGACATGGAAAAACAGACTGGTTCCAAATAGGAAAAGGAGCACGTCAAGGCTGTATATTGTCACCCTGCTTATTTAAATTATATGTAGAGTATATCATGAGAAATGCTGGGCTGGAAGAAGCACAAGCTGGAATCAAGATTGCTGGGAGAAATATCAATAACCTCAGATATGCAGATGATACCACCCTTATGGCAGAAAGTGAAGAACTAAAGAGCCTCTTGATGAAAGTGAAAGAGGAGAGTGAAAAAAATTGGCTTAAAGCTCAACATTCAGAAAACGAAGATCATGGCATCTGGTCCCATCACTTCATGGAAAATAGATGGGGAAACAGCGACAGACTTTATTTTTCTGGGCTCCAAAATCACTGCAGATGGTGATTGCAGCCATGAAATTAAAAAAAAAAAAAACTCACTTTCTCCTTGGAAGGAAAGTTATGACCAACCTAGACAGCATATTAAAAAGCAGAGACATTATTTTGCCAACAAAGGTCCATCTAGTCAAGGCTATGGTTTTTCCAGTAGTCATGTATGGATGTGAGAGTTGGACTATAAAGAAAGCTGAGCGCCGAAGCATTGATGCCTTTGGACTGTGGTGTTGGAGAAGACTCTTGAGAGATCCAACCAGTCCATCCTGGGGGAGATCAGTCCTGGGTGTTCACTGGAAGGACTGATGTTGAAGCTGAAACTCCAGTATGTTGGCCACCTGATGTGAAGAGCTGACTCATTTGAGATGACCCTGATGCTGGGAAAGATTGGAGGCAGGAGGAGAAGGGGACAACAGAGGCTGAGATGGTTGGATGGCATCACTGACTCAATGGACATGGGTTTGGGTGAACTCCGGGAGTTCGTGATGGACAGAGAGGCCTGGTGTGTTTTGGTTCATGGGGTCACAAAGAGTCGGACACGACTGAGTGACTGAACTGAACTGATGGTTAGTGATAGCTGAAGATGACAGAAGGGTTTTTCTTGCTATGCCTGGTTTTTGTAATCGTTGCTCTTGACCTTTGCCCGGAGAGGGCGCAGAAGGTCAGAGCACTGCAGGTCCCACTTTTCAATGCTTTGGCCACTAGGTGTCAGCGTCATGGTTTAGATTAAAACAATCACTTTGTAGTTCAGCTGGTAACGAATCCGCCTGCAATGCGAGAGACCTGGGTTCGATTCCTGGAGAAGGGAAAGGCTACCCACTCCAGTATTCTGGCCTGGAGAATTCCATGGACTGTATAGTCCATGGGGTCGCAAAGAGTCGGACACGGCTGAGCGACTTTCACTTTCAAAAGATGCAGCTTTTAAGTAGACTTCTTAGCTGAGGTCATTTATATGACTGGGCCTTGTTGAATACGGTATTAACAATGAATGGGGTAAACGAAGAATCATTGCCGGTAAGAAATGGAAAAGGGGGAGACTGAGGATTAAGGGAGAACCTGCCCAATAATGGAATAGCTGCTCAAGAAGAAATTCAAATAGAAAGCAAAAGTAGTAAACACCTGTCCCAACTAGAAAAAATTATTTTGTGGCATCTCCAACCCAGATTTGAAGCGATAGCAGATGATACCCCCCAATATTGGACTGTCACCCTAAAGCTGCCACTATATAGTGATATAGCATGAGGATTTATTATTCATATGTTTCAATGACCCTCTTAATTGGTCACCTTTTTAATAGTCAACTAAATAATACAATATATACAGACAGTTCTGTATTTGAAGTGTTTTTCTCCACCTAGGACTATGAGTGATCTAAAAATGAGCCACAATTTGTCATCTTAAGGGAAAAAGACTTGGACTCAAATCTTCATTCTAACAAACACTGGCTTGTGTGTCCTCTGGCATAGCTTCTCTGAGCTTCAGTTTCCTTGTCTGCAAAATGGGAATAACAACTATCTCATAAGGCTATTGTGGATTCAAGAGCTAATGCATGTAAAGCATCTAATACATTATATAAGTGCTCAATAGACCACTATTATGATCTTAAATTCATTTCAGGGCTGCTTGTCAGTTTGTACTGAGCCGGTCTGTTAGGGAGACTAAGGCTAGGAGGTAAGAAGCTAACGCTTTGCTCTTGTTCCCTCTTACTAATACAGGCTCCTGGCACATACAGACCCTGGACTTTCCTCTGAGACCAAACCGGGTAGCATACCAACTAGTCAGAGCCACTGTGGTTTACCGCCATCAACTTCACCTAACTCATTCCCACCTCTCCTGCCATGTGGAGCCCTGGGTCCAGAAAAGCCCAACCAATCACTTTCCTTCTTCAGGAAGAGGCTCCTCAAAGCCTTCCCTGTTGCCCAAAGCTTGGACAGAGATGGATATCATGGAACATGTTGGGCAAAAGCTCTGGAATCACAAGGGGCGCCGGGTACTACGACTCCGCTTCGTGTGTCAGCAGCCAAGAGGTAGTGAGGTTCGTGAGTTCTGGTGGCATGGCACTTCATCATTGGACACTGTCTTCTTGTTACTGTATTTCAATGACACTCAGAGTGTTCAGAAGACCAAACCTCTCCCTAAAGGCCTGAAAGAGTTTACAGAAAAAGACCCTTCTCTTCTCTTGAGGAGGGCTCGTCAAGCAGGCAGTATTGCATCTGAAGTTCCTGGCCCCTCCAGGGAGCATGACGGGCCTGAAAGTAATCTGTGTTCCCTCCACCCTTTTCAAGTCAGCTTCCAGCAGCTGGGCTGGGATCACTGGATCATCGCTCCCCATCTCTATACCCCAAACTACTGTAAGGGAGTATGTCCTCGGGTACTACACTATGGTCTCAATTCTCCCAATCATGCCATCATCCAGAACCTTGTCAATGAGCTGGTGGATCAGAGTGTCCCTCAGCCTTCCTGTGTCCCTTATAAGTATGTTCCCATTAGCATCCTTCTGATTGAGGCAAATGGGAGTATCTTGTACAAGGAGTATGAGGGTATGATTGCCCAGTCCTGTACATGCAGGTGACAGCAAAGGTACAGATAGATCAGGTTTGCCCAAGAAATTAGAAAAGGATTTATAGTAAACAAATATTGTTAAATCTGAAAGTGCTCAACCCAAGTGCTCTACCCATTCTGTAGATTCTATTCCTTGCCTTCAGCATTGTACTTTAAGTCTTCTTCCCCTATTTATGAGTGACTCACTTTATAAAAACAGTTCTGATGCCAAATATCAGTATGTTTTGACCACTAGTCCGTCTTCTGAGGATCTAGAAGGTTTGGGGTGAAGACAGTAACTTGAGATTTTATACTCCTCTTCCTTGCCTCCTGAATCCTAGAAACTATTACCTAATTGAAGAGACCGCTTGCTTCTGTGTTTGGATTTCCCTCTAAATCTAAAACTGTTTCTTAGATGGACTAGGAAACTTTTAAGCAGTAATCTCCCTAGAAATCTTTTGAAGGAAACAGAAGGGAATCTTTTTCTAAGCCATCAGGGTTTTTCCTCTCAGGCTCTGAACCTGGCAGAAATGCCTGGGATGATCCCTTTATTATCCTGCTGTGAAGAGAGCAGCCGTTAATAAAGCCAGTAGGGAAATGTGAATGGAGCAGAGATGACAATCATTTCAAAACCTCTTATATCTATAGTGAAAAAATGAAGAGTTGTCATTGTTGATTAGAATTATGTATGGGGGAGTCATTTTAAATTTTCTCTGGAACAATAGATTTCACAGGGTATTTTCTCATTTTAGGTAATCCTTAAACCCTTGTTAATAATCCTACAGAGAAAGCTTGCTGGTGGCTCAGAGCCTGAGAGTTGGCCTGGTTGGGAGTGGAAGGCATAGAAGGCTGCAGTTAGGAAGGTTAATAGGGCAGTGGGGGAAGGGTGAAATGTGCTGAGACCTGGGGCTGACTTCATACTGGGCTTGCTTGTTTGTGTGTTCAGCTGGGCTCTGAGCATGGGTCTCTGGGGGAGACAGGCTTGCTGTATTGGGAGGCATGGAGTTCTGCCTTGGACTAAATAATGCTTGCACTGTGACTCTCTTCTATTCCTGTGCTGTATTGAAGTAATGGGGACTGGGTTGTGTTGCAAATAAATCATTTTTGTTGTTATAGAGAGTCTTGAATGTTTGGGAAATTGGGAGACAGTGGGTGGAAGGAATTTATTTCCTTTATTCCCTAGGCTATGGCCAGGAACTCAACCCCAATGCCCCAGCGTGTAGTTGGAGTTCTCCCTGAAGGCAGCACTGCTAACAATCAGCTCTCACCAAAGGGATCCATTGAAGTAGCCCAGTAAGGCATTTCCCCTGCCCAATTAACTAATCTTATGGTTGTTGTCAATGAAATGAGACAGATTTAGGGTGGTTTCATATATTGAAATATTTGCCAAACATATATCCCTATCTCTTTTTTACCTATCATACATTAACTTATTTTTACCACTCCATTCTCAATAATTGGTTCCAATTAAATGAAATATCTTACATGTCTATAAATACATAAATTTTATTCTGCCTGATAGGTTATTCCTTAACATCCTTTTGTCCATCTACCTTCTTTACTGTATCTTTAGGAATCAGCTCAGGTATTTCTCTTCATCTCAAAGCCCCTCCTGATACCCGTGACTCAGGTAGGATCTCACTATCTGTGCTCACAGCGTTGTTTGCTTTCCTTGAAGACACTCTAGTGTAACTGTGCTTGTTGCCAAAAGATGAAGCTTCTTTTGAGAGTTTCAACTGTGTTTTACCCATTTCCTTATTATTGGAGACTGGTCCTTGATGGATACAAGCATCGGACAGTCACACTTTTTTTGTGAGGGATGCATTCTTCCTAACATGGAATATTTCAATGTTCACATATCTCATTTTCCACTGGAATAGATGCAATAAAAGATAAACTTTGTATATAAAGCAGGGTGAATTTTTGTGCCTCGTTATTTCAAAATCATGATTCAAATTAGAATGTGACAGCTGTGTTCTTGAGTAAGGCAGTTCTTGGGATTATTAGTCTGTGAGTTAAAATGGGAGAGTAAATGTTGGCTTCCAGGCCAGTGATTTCTGCAACCCAGCTGGGGTAGGCACAAATACCTAACAGGCCTGAATGCAGACCTCGGTCCCAGGACCAGATTCTGAATTCAACATCTCAGTGTTCTTTGGAATTTTCAGGAAATCATGATCTCCTAGCCTTGATTTCTGAATATGTCTGAAACTTAATCTGTTTATGGAGGGCTCAGGGTTAATTCGGAGAAGGCAATGGCACCCCACTCCAGTACTCTTGCCTGGAAAATCCCATGGATGGGGGAGCCTGGTGGGCTGCAATCCATGGGGTCGCTAAGAGTCAGACACGACTTAACTTTCACTTTTCACTTTCATGCATTGGAGAAGGAAATGGCAACCCACTCCAGTGTTCTTGCCTGGAGAATCCCAGGGATGGGGGAGCCTGGTGGCTGCCGTCTATGGGGTCGCTCGGAGTTGGACACGACTGAAGCGACGCAGCAGCAGCAGCAGGGTTAATTGGCCCTATTATCCATTAAGCCCTGAGCTGTCAGAATATACAAGGAAAATACTAGCAAGATGGAATCGGTTATGATTGATGTTACAGATTCTTTTCTTTTGAAACATTGCTTTCAAATCACTTTTTCTCAAGTCCAAAGTAAGAGATCTATACCTCAAACCTTTGGGAGAAAGGAGATATGCTTGCTAGTGAAGGAGGATGTATGGATGGCAGTCTGTCTGCCAAAGTGGGTGGAGAGAAATACTTACTTGGTCCAGAAATAGAAAGCAGAGAGTAAAGTCCACCTTGTCCCAGCTCCCCCACTGAATAGGCTTGAACTCTATTCAATGTGTCAGTGCCTAAGGAGCAGGTATTTGAGCTTGTTTCTGACCCTGGAGCTCTGTTGCATTTACCTTGGTAGTATATTTTGTCCAATTCTGGACAAAGTCGGGGAGCAGGTGAAACTTATCTTCAGTTTCACCAAATATTTGGTGCCTAATTCTGTAAAACTTTTCAAATGTCTTCAGTTAAGTCTCCCAACAGAACTATAAAGCAGGATGGATAAGCCCCATTAAAGAAAAACTGGTTTGCTGAGACATAATTTGCATACTAAAGAAGCCACAATTTTAAGTGTTCAATTCAGTGGTTTTTAGTATATTCAGAGTTGTGCAGAAAACACTGCAATTGATTTGACCACAAAAAGAAACCCCATGCCTGTTAGCAGTTAATCTCGATTTCCCTCACCCCAGCCCCTGGCAACTATTAATCCATTTATTTTCTTTTTCTGTAGATTATGGATATTTAGATAAGTCAAATCATGCAATATTTGGCTTTTTGTGACTGTCTTCACATTAGCATTGCACTTTCAAGGTTCATCTATATCATTCATTCTTTTTTTTTTTATTGAATAAAACTCCATTTTAGAATATGCCACATTTTATTTATCCATTCATCAGTTGATGGGCATTTGAGCTGTTTCTACTCTGGCTATTATGAATAATGCTGACTTGAATGTTCATGTGGAAGTTTTTGTGTGGACATATATATTCAATCCTCTTGCATAAATATTTAGGAGTATTCATGCTGAATCATATGGTATGTCTATGTTTAACATTTTGAGGAACTGTTAAACTGTTCTCCAAAGCAGCTGTACCATCTTACAATCCAAAACTGTCTGAGGGTTTCAATTTCCCTACATCCTCACCAACACTTCTTATTGTCTGCCTTGCTTATTTTAGCCATACTGGTAAAGAGCTATTTTGTTGTGTTTTTGAGTACATTTCCCTGATGACTGACTATGTTGAACAAGTTTATTTGCAACTTGCATATCTTCTTAAATGTTCATTGAAGTTTGCCCAAGTTTTAATTGGATTTTCTAATATTTTTGAGCTGTGTAAGTTCTTTATATGTTCTGGATGTTAGTCTCTTATCAGATGTATGATTTGCAAATATTTCCTCTGATTCTGTGAGTTGTCTTTTGACTTTTTTTTTTTAATTTTAAATTTTATTTTATTTTTAAACTTTACATAATTGTATTAGTTTTGCCAAATATCAAAATGAATCTGCCACGGGTATACATGTGTTCCCCATCCTGAACCCTCCTCCCTCCTCCCTCCCCATACCATCCCTCTGGGTCGTGCCAGTGCACTAGCCCCAAGCATCCAGTATCGTGCATCGAACCTGGACTGGCATCTAGTTTCATACATGATATTTTACGTGTTTCAATGCCATTCTCCCAAATCTTCCCACCCTCTCCCTCTCCCATAGAGTCCATAAGACTGTTCTATACATCAGTGTCTCTTTTGCTGTCTCGTACACAGGGTTATTGTTACCATCTTTCTAAATTCCATATATATGCGTTAGTATACTGTATTGGTGTTTTTCCTTCTGGCTTACTTCACTCTGTATAATAGGCTCCAGACTGTGTCCTCTGGAACACAAAAGTTTTTAATTTGGAAGAAGTCCAAATTATTTTTATCTTTTGTTCTTATGCTTGTGGTACCATCTAAAAAACTTTGAATAATTCAAGATCATGAGAATTTACACTAATGTCTTTTTCTAAGTGTTTTTTATAGTTCTTGCTGTAACATTTAAGTGTTTAATCCATTTCAGTTAATTTTCACATAGCATGTGAGATAAAGGTCTAGCTTCATTGATTTGCAAGTTGATGTCCAATAGTCACAGCACCATTTGTTGAAATGACTAATTTTTCCCCCATTGAATTATCTTGGCACTCTTGTCAAAAATTGAACATAAGGGTTTCTTTCTAGACTCTAAATTTTCTTTCATTGATCCATATGTCTATTATGCCAAGACATTACTGTCTTGATAACTGTAGCTTTGTGTAAGTTTTGAAATTAGGAAATGTGATTCCTCCAAATGTTTTCTTCTTTACCAAGATTGTTTAGGGTATTCTGGATCACTTGTATTTCCATATGAATTTTACAATCAGCTTTTCAATTTCTGAAAAAAAAATACCAGCTGAGTTTTTTTTTTTTTTTTGATTATGGACTGAAATGAATCTGTAGATAAGTTTGAGGAGTATTGGCATCTTAAAATTATTGTCTTCTGATCTATAAAAATGAAATGTCTTTCCATTTATTTAGGACTTATTTATTTTTTTCTATAGTTTTGTCATTTTTCAGTATATGTCTTACACTTTAAATTCATTCCTTAGCTTTTTATTCTTGTTGATGCTATTATTAAAGGATTTTTTCTAAATTTTCAGGCCATTAATTGCTAGTATATAGAAATATAATTTATTTTTATATATTATACTAGTACTCTGCAACCTTGCTGAATTAATTTATTAGCTGTAATAGTTTGTGTGGATTTCTTACAGTTTTCTATATATAAGGTCATCTGTGAATATATATAGTTTTACTTCTTTCGATCTGAATTTCTTCTTTATTTCTGCCTAATTACCCTATCTAGAACCTCCAATAAAATGTTGAATAGAAGTAGTGAAAACAGATATTCTTTTTCCTGATCCTAGAGGGAAATCATTCAGTCTTTTACCATTAAGTTCGTTAGTTGTGGCTTTCATAGATCCTCAGCTTCAGTACTTTAAAGCTATAGTGATCAACACAGTGTGCTATTTGTGAAAGAATAAACAAATAGATTATTGGAATAGAATAGAGAACCCCAAAATAGACCCACACACATATAGTCAACTAATCTTTAACAAAGCTGCAAAGGCAATTAGATGGATAAAGAATAATCTTTTCAACAAATGGCGCTAGAATAACTGGACAACCACATGCAAAAAGAAATGAATCTGTACAAAGAGAAGGTATAAAATACAAATTAAGCACAAAGACTAGTGTGTTAAAGAGCAATGCTGTTTTTATAAAAATGACTTTAATTGAGCATGGGGGAGAAAATCTAATATGTACAAAACACTATCCATATACAAAATAGCACAAATTTTACAATGAATACTAAAATCAAATAAAAAGCTGCACATGAAAAAAAATTGGAAATGGAGCACAGATTAAAATGTCAAACACAAACTATAAAACTTCTAGAAGATAACTAGGTAAACTTTGATTTAGTAATGACTTTTATTTCTTTCCTATATTTTGCTTTTTGCTCTTTTAGGGCTTTATATCATTTTATTTCATAAATATCATCTCATTTTAATTTACAGAAATGAAGGTTTCTGGAGACTTGCCCATAGTCATAAAGCATAGCAAATGAGTGGGTTGCTGCTGCTGCTAAGTCACTTGAGTCGTGTCCGACTCTGTGCGACCCCATAGACGACAGCCCACCAGGCTCCGCCGTCCCTGGGATTCTCCAGGCAAGAACACTGGAGTGGCTTGCCATTTCCTTCTCCAACGCATAAAAGTGAAAGTGAAGTCGCTCAGTCATGTCCGACCCTCAGCGACCCCATGGACTGCAGCCCACCAGGCTCCTCCATCCATGGGATTTTCTAGGCAAAAGTACAGGAGTGGGGTGCCATTGCCTTCTCCATATGAGTGGGTAGTTGGATCCTAACCCAAATCCATCTGATGGCCTGATGATAACTTTTTAGACATAACAGTCACAAAGAGTCAGACACGACTCAGCGACTGAAATGAACTGAAGAAGGAAAAAACTGATAAGTTGGACTTCATTAAAATTAAAAATTCTGCTCTTCAAAAGACACTACTGAGAATGTAAAGATTAGCCACAGACTAGAAGGAAATATTTTCAAAACACAGAAAAAAGACTTGCATTCAAAACATGCAAAGAACCTTTAAAATTCAACAATAAGAAGACAAACAGCTGAATTATAACATGGGCAAAATATATGAATAGAAACCTCATCATGGAAAGCATATACATGGCAAATAAACATATAAAGAGATGTTCCTCCTCATAGGTCATTAAATCAATGAGATGCCACCGCACACCTATTAGAATGGTTCAAATCCAAAATGCTGACAGCATCGATTGCTGGTAGGAATGCAAAATGGTATGGCTGCTTTGGAAAACAGACTTACAGTTCTAAACATAGTCTACATACTAAACAGAGTCTCACCATACAATCCAGCAACCACACTCCTTGTTATTATAATGAGTTGATCACCTAATCTATGAAAAAGGAGGTGAGAATATAAAATGGAGAAAAGACAACCTCTTCAATAAGTGGTGGTGGGAGAACTGGACAGCTACATGTAAAAGAATGAAATTAGAATACTTCCTAACACCATACACAAAACAAACTCAAAATGGATTAAAGACCTGAATGTAAGGTCAGACACTATAAAACTCTTAGAGGAAAACATATAGAACACTCTGATATAAGTCACAGCAGGATCTTTTTTGACCCACATCCTAGAGTAATGAAAATAAAAAATAAAAATTAACAAATGGGACCTAATTAAACTTCAAAGCATCTGCACAGCAAAGGAAACCATAAGCAAAAGGAAAGGACAACACTAAGAATGGGAGCAAATATTTGCAAACGAAACAACAGACAAAGGATTAACCTCCAAAATATATAAGCAGCTCATAGCAGCTCAATGTCAGAAAAACAAACAACCCAATCAAAAAATGGGCAGAAGACCTAAACAGACATTTCTCCAAAGAAGACATACAGATGGCCAATGAACACAGGAAAAGATGTTCAACATCACTAATTATTAAAGAAATGCAAATCAAAACTACAATGAGGTGTCACTTCACATCCATCATTAAAAATTCTACAAACAATAAATGTTGGAGAAGGTGTGGAGAAAAGGGAACCCTTTTGCACTGTTGGTGGAAATGTAAATTTATACAGCCACTATGGAGAATGGTATGGAGGTTCCTTGAAAACTAGGAATAAAAATACCATATGACTCAGCAATCTCACTACTAGGCACATACCCATAAAAAACCATAATTCAAAAAGATACATGCACCATGCACCCCAGTGTTCTTTGTGGCACTGTTTGCAGTGGCCAGGACATGGAGGCAATCTAGATGTCCATCAACAGAGGAATGGATAGGGAAGATGTGGTATATATATACAATGGAATATTTCTCAGCCATAGGAATGAAATTGGATCATCTTATAGAGACATGGATAGACCTAGAGACTGTTCTACAAAGTAAGTCCAAAATAGAAAAACAAATATCGTATATTAATGCATATATGTGGAGTCTAAAAAAATGGTATAGATGATCTTATTTGCAAAACAGAAATAGAGACAGAGACATAAAGAACAAATATATGGACACCAAAGTGGGAAAGGGGAGGTGGGATGAATTGGGAGACTGGAAGTGACATACATACGCTATAGATACTATGTATAAAATAAGTAGTGAGAACCTACTACATGGCACAGGGAACTCTACTCAGTGCTCTTCGGTGATCCAAATGGGAAAGAAATCTAAAGAAGAGGGAATATCAGTGGAAACTAACACAAAGTTGTAAAGCAACTATACTCCAATAAAAATTAATTAAAAAATAAAATGAGTTGAAAAGTTGTTGTTCAGCCGCCCAGTTGTGTCCGACTCTTTGCAACCCTATGGACTGCAGCACGCCAGGCCTCCCTGTCCCTCACCATCTCCTAGAGTTTGCCCAAGTTCATGTTCATTGCATCGGTGATGGCATCCAGCCATCTCATCCTCTGATGCCCTCTTCTCCTTTTGCCCTCAATCCTTCCCAGCATCAGGGACTTTTCCAGTGAGTTGTCTGCTCATACCAGATGACCAAAATACTGGACCTTCATTCAGCTTCAGCATCAGTCCTTCCAGTGAATATTCAGGGTTGATCTCCCTTAAGATTGACTGGTTTGATCTCCTTGCTGTCCAAGGGACTTTCAGGAGTCTTCCCCAGGACCATACAGTTCGAAGGCATCAATTCTTTGGCGTTCTGCCTTCTTTGCACTCCAGCTCTCACAACAGTATGTGACCACTGGAAAGACCATAGCCTTGACTATACAGACCTTTGTCAGCAGAGTAATGTCTCTGCTTTTCAACATACTGTCTAGATTCGTCATCACTTTCCTGCCAAGAAACAATCGTCTTCTGATTTCATGGCTGCAGTCACCATCTGCAGTGATTTTGGAGCCCAAGAACAGGAATGTCACCTCTTCATGTAGTAATGGGGTCAGATGCCATGACATTAGTTTTTTTTTAATATTTAGTCTTAAGCCACTCTTCCACTCTCCTTCTTCACCCTCAGCAAGTGGCTCTTTACTTCCTCTTCACTTTCTGCCATTAAAGTGGTATTATCCACATATCTGAGGATTTTGATGTTTCTCCCATGTATTTCAATTCTAGCTTTTAACTCATCCAGCCTGGCATTTCTCATGATGTGCTCAGCATATGGGTTAAACAAACAGGGTGACAGAAGACTGCCCTGTCATACTCCTTTCTCGATCTTGAACCAATCAATTGTTCCATACAGGGTTCTAACTGTTGCTTCTTGACCTGTATACAGGTTTCTTGCAGGATAGGTAAGATGGTCTGGTATTCCCATCTCTCTAAGAGCTTTCCACCGTTTGTCATGATCCACACAGTCAAAGGCTTTAGTGTAGTTAATGAAACAGAGATAGATGTTTTCCTGCAATTCTCTTGCTTTCTCAATAATCCAGTAAATGTTGGCAGTTTGAACTCTAGTTCCTCTTCCTTTTCTAAACCCAGCTTGGACATCTGGAAGTTTTTGGTTCACATAATGCAGAAACCTAGCATGTATGATTTTAAGTTGAAAAGTTATGTCCACACAAAAATAAGCACATGACTTTTTATAGCAGCTTTATTCCTTCCTAATTGCCAAAACATGGAAGCCACCAAGATGTCCTTTAATATGTAAATAGGATAAACAAATTAGTACATGTATACAATATAATATTATTTAGCAATGAAAATAAATGAGCTATGAAGTCATGAAAAGACATGGAGGAATCTTAAATGCATATTGATAAGTAAAGTGAAAGAAAGTAAGTGAAAGTTGCTCAGCCATGTCGGACTCTTTGCGACCCCATGTACTATACAGTCCATGGAATTCTCCAGGCCAGAATACTGGAGTGGGTAGCCTTTCCCTTCTCCAGGGGATCTGCCCAACCCAGGGATCGAACCCAGGTTTCCTGCATTACAGGCAGATTCTTTACCAACTGAGCCACAAGGGAAGCCAGTCTGAAAAGGCTACAAACTCTATGATTCCATTCATACGACATTCAGGAAAAGGCAAAACTATAGAGACAGTAAAAAGTTTAGCATTTGCTACCAGTTCAGAAGGAGGGGAGTGGGGAATGAATACATGGAGGATAGGGGCCTTTGAGGACAGTGGGATGCTTCTGCATGGAATGGTAGATACATGGCGCTATGCGTTTGTCAAAATACCCATGTAACATACAGCTGAAAGAGCGAACTTCCTGTAAACTATGGACTTTCATTAATAATGATGTGTCAATATTGGTTTGTTGGCTGTTAACAAGTGTGCCACAATAATATAAGCTATTAATAATAATAGCTATTATTAGGAGAGGAAGGAAGGGTAGTATATGGAAAGTCTGTACCTCCTCCTGTTTTTCTCT
The DNA here is from genome assembly GCF_002263795.3 of Bos taurus. Taxonomy (NCBI): domain Eukaryota; kingdom Metazoa; phylum Chordata; class Mammalia; order Artiodactyla; family Bovidae; genus Bos; species Bos taurus. The sequence goes on from NC_037357.1 coordinate 88,821,068, forward strand.
AAACCCAAAACTGCTCTTAAAAAAAGAAAGTTTATTAAACAAACAAAAAAGGATTTTGTGTGCAGTGAGCTCTGAGCCAGGGCAAATAATGATGAGTCATATGCATGGGTGTTTCCAAGAACTTTCAGATAGGTCAAATTGTAACATTTCTCCGGGAATGGGGCTTTTTGAAGACCTCAAACCCAACCTGCCCCCTCCAGTGACTTCTAGGCTACAAATTTTCACAATTACTGGTATTATCAGGTTGTTATTTTTCAAAACTACTGTGGAGGCAATGAGACAGGGATTAGAATAGAATAAGTTAAAATGCCACACAGCTCACTATTCTCATGGGGGTTCAGTCATTTTTCTTGAATAATTGCTTTTTGGATTGTTGCAAGCCTTTGGCTAATTCTAGAATTCTGAAAAAGTTGAGTTTTTAGAGGGGAGCTTTGCCACAGGACCTTAGTTCCCCAACCAGGAATGGAATCCATTCCCTCAGCACTGAAAGCGTGGAGTCCTAACCACTGGACTGCCAGGGAATTCCCCCAAAATTGACTTTTAATAATTTTTTGCCAATGTTCTTATTGATTTTATTGAGTGGATTTTTGGAGATCCTTGCTGAACCATTGCTGAAGTGCTCTTCTATTAGCCCTATTTCACTGTGATTTTCCCCATAGATCCAAATCTTCTGTACTCATTCATTTGTTCAACAGGTACGAAATTCCCCAGATAATCTATTTCTAATCATTCTACAAAGCTTTAAATAGACTTAGACACGTTGGTGGGAATGCAAACTAGTACAGCCACTATGGAGAACAGTGTGGAGATTCTTTAAAAAACTGGAAATAGAACTGCCTTATGACCCAGCAATCCCACTGCTGGGCATACACACTGAGGAAACCAGAATTGAAAGAGACACGTGTACCCCAATGTTCATCACAGCACTGTTTATAATAGCCAGGACATGGAAGCAACCTAGATGTCCATCAGCTGATGAATGGATAAGAAAGCTGTGGTACATATACACAATGGAGTATTACTCAGCCATTAAAAAGAATACATTTGAATCAGTTCTAATGAGGTGGATGAAACTGGAGCCGATTATACAGAGTGAAGTAAGCCAGAAAGAAAAACACCAATACAGTATACTAATGCATATATATGGAATTTAGAAAGATGGTAACAATAACCCTGTATACAAGACAGCAAAAGAGACACTGATATAGAACAGTCTTTTGGACTCTGTGGGAGAGGGAGAGGGTAGGATGATTAGGGAGAATGGCATTGAAACGTATAATATTATATATGAAACGAGTCACCAGTCCAGGTTCGATGCACGATGCTGGATGCTTGGGGCTGGTGCACTGGGACGACCCAGAGGGATGGTACGGGGAGGGAGGAGGGAGGAGGGTTCAGGATGGGGAACACGTGTATACCTGTGGCAGATTCATGTTGATATATGGCAAAACCAATACAATATTGTAAAGTTAAAAAATAAAATAAAATTTAAAAAAAAAAGGAAAAAAAATAGACTTAGAAACCAGAGTGTTATATACTTTTACGCCTTTCTGCATATCTACATATATACCCCACGCTTCACATACATACATTTAAATCCATCCATCCATCTATTGCATATGCAATCTCATTTGTGACTATAGTTCATTGCTAGAATTCATTTGCAAGTAGAGGTAATGTGGAGGAAGATGATGTCCCTACACAGGGAAATCAAATGCTTTTATCTCTTTCTCCTCTTTGTAGATTTTAATGCTTTTATGGTCAGCAAGCTTAAACCTAGTGCTAGACCTTAAACCTGGTGCTTTAATCTTGCCCTGGGACTGCCAACAGAAAAATATCACAGAAAGCAAGGTGGGAGGGGGTTTGGGTCAGAGAGGCAGAAGCAAAGGGATTTCCACACAGCAGAAATGTGTCAGATACTTGTACAATGTCAATTAAGTAGGAGGAGCAATCTCAAGAGTGGGTGTGGAGGGATGGGTTATAGATCATAAGGAAGCTTAGTGTAACTGTACCATTTCTCACAGAAATGACAAAACCTTAGCTAAAATCTGCCAGGATTATTTTCTGGCACTACATGCATATTATAACTTACTGGAATCCTAATATATTTTGCTACTACTTCTGCTGCTGGCAACTCAACTGATAAGTTTTATAGAACTTCATAGTGCTAAAGCTTGGGAGATGAGCACCCGATTGATTCTACTTTTTCCTTTTTTTTTCAGACCCTTACTCACCCAACTAAAGATAATGTTTTTGAAGCTGAAAGTGAGGCTGTGGCAAAACCCTTAAATGGCATGTATCTACCAATCATCTCCAGGTAGTGGCTAGGATGACTACATTCTATAGAATCTTTCATGGCAAACATGTTGGGATTGCCTGTGCTAGACCATAGCATGTGAAACCAAGTACTGCAAGCAAGAGTTAAGTGTCCATGACAGATGAATGGATAAAAATGGTATGGTACATATACATAATGGAACATTACTCAGCCATAAAAAAGAATGAAATAATGCCATTTGTAGCAACATGGATGCAACTAGAGATTATCATACTAAGTGAAGTAAGAAAGAGAAAGACAACTACCATATGATCTCACTTATATGTGGAATCTAAAAACAAAACCAACCAACCAACAACAAAACTTAAGCTTATAGACACAGAAAACAGATTGGTGATTTCTGGGTGGCAAGGGGAGAGGCACAAAACAAATGAACAGGAGGGTCAAAATCATAGTGACTGAAAGAAAGTTACATGGCTCAAAATAGCCTGGAGTTAAAACTCCCCTCCGGGTCCTCCCCACCATTCTATGCAAAACAAAGAACTCTCTTGCCCAAAGGAAAAAAAAAAAAAAAGGACATTAAGGTTGATTAGACTTCCCTAGTGGCTCATACGGTAAAGCGTCTGCCTACAATGCGGGAGACCTGGGTTCGATCCCTGGGTCAGGAAGATCCTCTGGAGAAGGAAATGGCAACCCACTCCAGTACTCTTGCCTGGAAAATCCCATGGATGGAAGAGCCTGGTAGGCTACAGTTCGTGGGGTCACAAAGAGTCGGACACGACTGAGCGATTTCACCTTACTTCACTTAAGGTTGATTAAGCCCAACTCCCAGCTGGTCCAGCCTCTGGCCCATCTCCAGAGTTCCTTGCCCCAGCCATTTGAGAGATAACTACTCTGAAGAACCTTGGAGAAGAACAGGCCCCCTTAATACAGTAGAGTTCCACATATATGCCTAGACAAACTTGCTCTTTTCTTGGGTTAGTGCAGCAGCTCACTAATCTGACTGCTGCCCCTTCTCGCCTCATTAAAGGTGATCTGTTCCTGTAAAGTGCCGGTCTCATTCTTTTTCCAAACCTTGTCTTCTCTAACTCCCTTATTCTACAGTTAATATAGTTAATAATACTGTATTGCATATTTGAAAGTTGCTAAGAGTAGGTCTTAAAAGTCCTCAATATAAAAAAAAAATTTTAACTATGTATGCTTATGAGTATTAAAGACATTATGGTCAGCATTTTGCAATGTAGACAAATATTGAATCATGTTGTATACCTGAAACTAATACAGTGCTATATGTCAATTATATGCCAATAAAAAAATAAATTTTAAATTGTGAAAAAGTCAACCAATTTTAAATATTAATCATATCTACAAAATACCTTTACAATATTTAGATTAGTGTTTGAAAAACAACTGGGCACCATAGTGTAACCAAATTAACACAGAAAATTAACCATTATGGGGTGTTTGGGGGACTGGACATCTTTGGGATAGCATTGGTTTGATCCTCAAAAACAAAATCTGCTACCCCCTCATCAAATTGCTTATCAAGGTTGGAACCTCCTGACTCAGTGACTCAGCCATATTTAAAACACAGCACCTATTATATTGGACCATGCTCTCTCTGTCCCTGGAAAGGCAAATACTGAGGTTAGAAGAGAAGAGAGAGTTCAGAGTCCTGCCTCCAAATGGTCTTTAAAAAGAAGAGATTTCCTACCTTTGTCATATATCTGTCATCCAATAGTTTCTTCATCTATAGAATGTAGATAACAATTGTGTTTACCTCTTAAGAGGTTTCGGAAAGATGAAATTGAATTAAAGTGCTTAAACCAATACCTTGCACATTAATAATCACTATGTAAACCAGCTATTAATTATTATTGGCTTGTGGCTATTGTTATTATTTTCAGAGGCAGCATCTGCCTCATAGTGGCTTGCTTGGGCTTACCTGGTGGCTCAGATCCACCTGCAATGTGGGAGACTTGGGTACGATCCCTGGGTTGGGAAGACCCCCTGGAGAAGAGGAAGGTTACTCACTCCAGTACTCTTGCCTGGAGAATCCCATGGACAGAGGAGCCTGGTGGGCTACAGTCCATGGGGTCTCAAAGAGTCAGACACGACTGAACAACTAAGCACAGCACAGGTACAGCCCTCTGTAATACTGTGAAGTCAGAAAATTCAGGACCTCTTTTGATATTGGCCTGTTCTTAAGCTCCAGTGACAGCACCTATAGGAAGCTTAGAGGGCTTTAGCCTTCACATCACCATAAGCTACCCCCAATAAATATATCACATGAGTAAAAAAGTCTGATACCACATTAAAACAGAACAAGCAAGTCCCCTAGCCTGTGCCCACCTCTTCTGTTCTTTTCACCCGATTATCAACCACCCGATTATCAACCTCTTACAGAGAAATTCTTGAGACTCTAAAGCTGGTTACACAATAGCTCTATATTACCCACATAAACTGACCCTCTCTTCTCTTTCCCTCTCTTAATCAAAACCCTATGAATTAAGTAACACCACCCTCAAGAAACTGAAGCCCAAAGAGTTAAAGGGACTTTTCCAAAACCACACAGTTACTAACCAGTAGAGTAGGGATTTGAATGCAGATATGTGGGACTCAAGCCTGGCTTTGTCCACACTACCACACTAATGCATCCCAAGATAACCATGGTTTCAAATGGCTTAACTCCTAGCTTAAACAGAGTTTGCATTCCAAACCAGGAGTCATGTAGACACAAAAAGCATGAATCTAAAGGAAGGAATTTTAAAATTAAATTGTAATTTCTTTGTGCTATGGAAAGAAACATGATGAACATAGATTTTTTAAATAGGCAAAAAAGGATGCCTTCCAGAATTAACCCGTTACCTTTATCCTTGTTATAAATAATATTAGCATATGTTCTTGGTAATGTCATACAGCAATCAATTTATACAATTGGAACATTTAGGCAGTGTGGCAAGACACTAGGGGAGAGATCTGGAGGCAGGAGGTCTTTTAGAGATGCCATCAAAGCATACCTTTGCATAAAGTCTAGACCTTAGACTTAAGGTGACCATCTTCCTGACAAGTCAGTTCAGGTGGAGGCAGAAGATTAAGGAATTCTCCTTATGGCTCTTAGTTTGAGAGAGGAATGACAGCAGAGACTGCTGGACAGTCTAGTGTTAAAATCGGAGCCCTGTAATGTTCTCTCTTTCTAGGCATGCACTCTGCCAGGCTGCAGAGAACTTGAAAGAACTTTGAATTACTTTGGGACTTGCCATATCTTACCTAAGCTGTCAGTGTGGAAAATCACAAAGTAACCACGAGTGCTTTCACTGTCCTTCTAAATTAGACAATAAATAGGATGAATCACTGAATCCATACTTTTCAAGCTCGCTGTAACATACTGAGAAAGGTAATTACTGAGTGAAAAGCCAAGAGCTACCCAAGCCAATGTAGCCTCAAGGAATATGTGTGAAAGGGAGGAGATTTAGAACACATACACCTGTATATTATTTGCATTTTACATATCATGAAACATAGCAAGATATTCTAAATTTGCAAACAAACACAGCTACAAAAAAGTCCCTCATAGTTACTCTCTTCCACCCCACCCCACAGACAGCTGCTGGGAAGCTTTTGCCACTTATTGAAAGCCCCACAAAGAACTTACCTATTCTTCCCATTTGCTGACCAACAGCACCACCAAATCAACAGCATGGAACAACTGGATCTCCTTTGGCAATGAAAAACACACTCACATGCAAACACAAACACCAGTTTAGTGGATGGGAGAACTTACACTTCTGAAGCAAGGTCCTGAAGAGACACCCCACCATGCATGTGGGGTATGGTAGACAGGCAGGATATGGTGGCAGTCTTCAAGCAAACCCCATTTTTATAACACTGCCTCTGCACCGCCCCCCACCCCAGCTCAGAAATTTAAAATCATTCCCAGTGCCCACTGCATCAAGTCCAAGTTCTGAAATTCCCTGATTTTAGAAATGAAGTGTTTCATAATCAATTTCACCCCTATTTCCCAGTATATAAAATTCTTTACAGGACTCACTGTCTTCCTATGGAGAGGAAACTTAACACTTTGGGATTTTCACTTGTGATTTTAACTATATATAAGTGCAATGCCAATGTTCAACTTCAGGTTAAAGTCTGCAATTTTGCTAAAGCATAGATCTGAATTAGCCTTGCTGTGGAAGTTGGTATGCAACATCCTGACCCTTAGCTAGTCATGGCACCTAACATGCCCTCTAGCATACATGTTGTGATATAGCACTACTGTTCTTCCTAAGAGTCAATGACATAGGAGTACTATCCCTGTTTACAAATGAGGCAATTGATGAAATTAAATATGATATATTCATTCAACAAACAGTGATAGAATGCCTGTTCTGGAAATTAGGGATTAAAGCAGCAAACAAAAGAGCAGTTTTGAAGCTTATATTGTTGAGTGGTAAGCATGAAAATAAAGCATAAAGAAGGCTGAGCACCAAAGACATTATGGTACTAGAGAAGACTCTTGAGAGTCCCTTGCAAGGAGAACAAACCAGTCAGTCCTAAAGGAAATCAGTCCTGAATATTCATTGGAAGGACTATTGCTGAAGTTCCAATACTTTGACCACCTGATGCAAAGAGCCCACTCACTGGAAAAGACCCCAATGCTGGGAAAGATTGAAGGCAAAAGGAGAAGAAGGCAGCAGAGGATGAGATGGTTAGATAGTATCACTGACTCAACAGACATGAATTTGAGTGAACTCTGGGAGATAGTGGGAGACAGAGGAGCCTGGTGTGCTGCAAACCAGGCAGTTGCAGAGAGTCGGACACAACTTAGCAACTGAACATCAACAACAAAACATAAAAATAATCAAGTAATCTAATAAACAATATGATCACAGTGAAGAAATGCTTTATGAAAAGACATCTAGTCTTAAACAAAAGGATGAGAAAATGACAAGATGAACAAAGACAAGATTATAATTCCAGCACAAAATAAAGTAGATACCAGGCAAATGGCTGAATGCAGACTCTCACAACACTTCATGCAAAAGCCCCCAGTGCAATGAAGCAGTTCTTGATGTGATGTTGTTGAAGTGAATGAAACAGAATATTAAGCCCTACTAAACAGAGCATTTACCAAAAATGCTTTATGTTTTTTAAATGTATGCTTAAAAGTAAAATACAAAAGATGTTCATTCAACTGATCAAATTTTTAGAATTTACTATGTGTAAAGGGCTACTCTATACATGGAGGATACAGAAGTGAACAAGAAAGACTAAGTGAATTTCTGCCCTCTAAGAGCTGAAATTTGTGTGGAAAAAGGAAAATAAAATAGTCTACAAATACACGAATTAGATTTTTTACATATGAATATTTTATTGAATGCATATAATTAAATAAAGGTCAATATTTTGTAGTTCCTTGTTTCTTATGAGATAAAATTTATGTACGATAAGGTGCACACATTTTGTACTTTTTCTTTAAATTAGGGAATAACAATAGCTTTGGTAGGTGAAGGGGGGAAACAATGGCAAAAGAAAGGAGCAAAAAGTAATGATTTTTTCCTTTATACAAAAAGTATAGGTCTCATATATTAATGTAAATACTTGTATGACAGTCTCTAGGTCCATCCACGTCTCCGCAAATGGCACTGTTTTGTTCCTTTTTATGGCTGAGGAATATTCCATTGTATATATATACCACATCTTCTTTCTTTATTTCTCTCTTGATGGACATCTAGGTTGCTTCCATGTCCTGGCTATTGTAACCGGTGCTGCAATGAACATTGGGATACATGTGTCTTTTTGAATTATGGTTTTCTCCAGGTATATGCCCAGGAGTGGGTCTGCTGGATTATATGGTAGTTCTATTTTTATTTTTTTAAGAATGAATACCAGAAGTAGAATTACTCTCTTAGCAGTGAGTTTACCTTTTTAAATTGTTTTTCCCCTTTAGTTTTAACACAAAAGTGGGCACAATGGCACAGACATAAAACTCCAGAAGTCCTCTAGTATTGTCTTGAGGATCAGGAAAGGTAACTTCTACTGCTTAGAGGGAGTACAGAACTCTCTCCCCTTTTTAATCTTCCCACTAACAGTATTCAGGTTTTTAAACAAAAGAGTGATGTAGTCTTATTGAGGGTTTTAAGGATCACTCCAATTGATGTGTAGAGAATGGTATGTAAGAAGGGCTAGAGTGAAAGCAGAGAGAGTAGTGAAGAATCTATTGCAGGAGTTCTGGTTCTAGTAAGATGGAGTGAGCATGCTTCACCATGTCTGTTGCATTGAAAACAAGTATAAAACCAGGACAGAATACACCACAGCAATTTAAGTTCTCTGTAAACAGCAGCAAGAAAAAGAAACAAAAAATACCAAAAGTAGAATTACCCTGTTAGCAGCGAGTTTACTCTTTTTTTTTAACCCTTTCCCGCCTTTTGTATCCCCTAGTCTTAACACAGCCTAAAACACAGAAGTGGGCACAATGGCATAGACAAAGGACTCCAGAAGTCCTCCAGTGCTGTCTCAGGGTCGGGAAAGGTAATTCCTAGTGCTCAGAGGGAGTACAGAACTCCCTCCCCTTTTTAATCTTTCCACTAACAATGCACAAGTGCTCCCTTTTCTCAACATCCTTGCCAACACTTATTTCTTGTCTTTTTGATAATAGCAATTCTGACAGGTATGAGGTGGTATCTCACTGTGGTTTTGATTTGCATTTCCCTGATGGTTAGTGATGTTGAGCATCTTTTTATGTGCCTGTTGGCCATCTGTATGTCTTCTTTGGAAAAATGTTTATTCAGGTCCTGTGCTCACTTTTTAATTGGATTGAGGGTTTTTATTTTTTTGCCATTGAGTTGTACGAGTTCTTTATATATATATTGGATATTAACACTTTGTCAGATATAAATATATGATTTGCAGGTATTTTCTTCCATTTAGTTGGTTGTCTTAATTTTGTTGATGATTTCCTTTGCTGTGGATAAGCTTTTCTTTTGGATGCAAACTAGATTGTTTATTTTTGCTTCGGTTGCCTTTTCTTATAGTCATATCCAAAAAACAAATAATCACCAAGACTAATGTCAACGAGCTTACCACGTTTATTTTCTTCTAGGAGTTTTGTAGTTTCACATCTTACATTCAAATCTAAAGACTTGTTTGAGTTAATTTTTGTGTGTGATATAAAATAGGGGAAATAGTTCCATTCTTTTGCATGTGGCTATCCAGTTTTCCCAACACCATTTATTGAAAAGACTGTCCTTTCCCCACTGTATATTCTTGGATCCTTTGTCATAAATTAATTGACCATATATGCATGGGCTTATTTCTGAGTCCTCTATTCTGTTCAGTTGATCTATGTGTTTATTTTTATGCTGATACCATACTGTTTTGATTACTATAGCTTGTAATAAACTTCGAAATCAGGGATCAAGATGTCTAAACCTTTTCTTCTTTCTCAAGTAAATCAGTTGACTTTAAATAAAATAAATTACCCTTAAAAATTACCCTTAATAGTGTGCTGATCCAAGCCCTAACAAGCAAAAACTGAAGTTTCCCAGGAAAGGAGGAATTCTGCCTAAGAGGTAACATAGAAATCCTGCCTGAGTTTTTAGCCTATTAGCCTACATATTTTGAAATTGCCAGCCCCCATAATCACATGAGCCAATTCCTTAAAATAAATCTCTTTATACATTTCCTATTGATCTTGTTTCTCTGGAGAACCCTGACTGATACATACTCCATGGTCTGCTGTCTTTGACAGTGACCAAAAAAAATTATTGCAGTCAAAAAAAATGAACATGCTGTACCTTCACCTCTTCCTCACCCCAACCTGCTTAATATCTCTGCAAGCTACTGAGCCTCCTGGGACTCTAAGTTCCTCTTAGTACCTCAGATGAACATATTGACCCCTGCCTTGCTGATTGTGTTCAGAATATTTAATAAATGGTATGGCATGTGCTCTGACCAATCAAAGTACACTGCCCAAAAACCAACTAGTCAGCCATATTGATAAAAAAAAAAAAAAAAAAAACAGCCCTAGCTTATGGTGAAGATCCATTGTATGAGGGAGCTTATTAAAAAGTCATAGTCTTATTCCAAATCAGCAGCTCTCAGTGGCTTGGAGGAATCTGTGTATTTAACAAGTTCTCTAGGGATTATGATTATCAAGCAAGCTTAGTAACTGCAGAAATAATGTCCAGGATCTAGTATATATGGTAGACTGTTGCATTTTAAATATCACTTGTTCCCATCAAAACCCTTTGGAAAAGGGTATGAGTAATGGGTTATTCTATCTCTGGAAGAACAAAAACAAACCTCTAACTGATGACTTATTCAGAGAAAATATGCAAGGATTTCAGATCATACTTTAATATGCAAACATTTTATTCATGGGAGCCCTGATCTATAGGAATGGGGAATTTTCCCATAATGAGAAGAAATAGAGTGTCACATGATTTTGACCAGTGGCCTGTGAAGCTTTAATCTTGAAATTCAGAAACATGGGGTTCAGTCTGACTCCAAGAAACTAGTTACATGACTGTATGCAGGACATAAAACATCTCTGAACTTCCAGTTTTCATTTATACAATGGAGACAATATTTGCTCAGTTTCTTTTATAGGATGATGTGATAATCAAATGGGGGAAAAAAAAGAGCACTTAGAAATCAAACTCTATGTCTAACTTCTTCATCGTATAGATGAAGAACCCGAGGACCCAAGAGAAAGATATGTCTAATGGTTTCTAAGCCACTCAGTTGGAATTAGGATGGCACTCCTATGAGTAGAATTATGATGTCATAATGCTACCATAGAAAATGTATGACTTTGAAGTCAGTCAAACCTGAAGTCAGTCCCTATTCTTGCATTTACCCTTTGACCTTAGACAAATTATTTCACATCCACATGCCTCAATTTCTTCATTAGTAAATGTGTGGGAAAATAGTACCCATCTCATAGGATTGTGCTGAACAGTAAAGGGATGTAAAAGATGTGATAGACAGTAATTGCTCAGTAATGTCAGTGCTTTTTCTTTGTTCATCCAGTGCTCATTCTCTAATCTTACTGTCACATCATGACAGTTTCCAGGTCTCATGAAATCCCTGTATTTGCTTGTGACAGACAACATGGCAAGTGTTAGAGTGGGATGGTAGCATGGGAGTGGGGAAGTACCTTTTTTTCCTATAGATTAATCACTGTTTTCCTATAGAACAGACCTGAGGTGAGGTTTCCAAGTATGTTCTAAGGGCCTCTTCTTCATAAAAAAATCTGTAATCTACAGAAGTTGTCAGCACAAAAAATTTGGAACAACAATATTTATGGTTCTTGTTATTTGCACTGGATCCATTCCTATCTTTTCCAAAGATGGCTTTCAAAACATATTTTAGATCTGCTCTCAGACTGCTCTTAAGTTTAAACTCTCATATTAAATAGAGAAATAATTGTTCCCTCCTCTAATTTTATCTTTTCAAGATACGAATACTTCGCCCAAACTAGGGTGCTATTATTGGCCACAGTGCCATAGATTAAAGACCTAAGTACAGCCCCCAGAATCATATGTTCAACTTAGCAACTGAACAACAACAATTCTCATAATATTGAATTCTTACTATGTGCCAGGCACCATTCTAATAGTTTTGAAAGTATTAACTCATTTGATCCTCAGACTCCCTAACAAAGTAAACATTATTTTCTCCATTTTATAGATGAATAACTGAAGAACAAGAAGGTTAAGAGATATATTCAGAATGACAGAACTTGTCAATGGCAAAACCAGGTAACCCTGGTTTCTCTGATTTCATTGGCCTTGCAGGATGATAACAATAATAACAAGTATGAATTATTATATGCTTGCAGATATTATACCTCCTAATCATCACAACAGCCTTAGGAGGCATTTGACAAATGAGGAAATTAAGGTGCAACAAGGTAGGGTAACTTTCCCATGGTAATGTAGCCACGTAACAAGTACAATGATTGAAGCCAGGCAGTGTAAGGTCAAAGCCTTATAACAGTCTAAATACTGCCATTTTACTGCCCTATCAAGAGCCTAAGGAAGAACCACAATGGACATTCACTTTTCAATAAAGATAATGGTACTGCTTTCCTTTGGTCTAATGGGAAAATATATACGTGTTGAAATCAAACCTAACTCCAAATTCTAGTTGAATCACTTGTTGTGTAACCACAGGCAAGTAACTAAACCTTTCTGAGCCTCTGTAAAATGGAGATGAAAATAATACCCAAGTCATCTAGTAGATGATAACATACATAAGAAACCTAGCATAGTTTCTGGCAAACAAACAGGAGCTCCAATATTGTAGGCAGTTACTCCTTCCCTGTTCTTTTTTCCTTCTGTTGGCAGATCAAGCATGATTTTCTGCTTGAAAATGGAGAGTCTGTTTCATGCTGCAGCGCCCTTGTTATTGCCTGACACTGTTCTCTTCCTTTTGAGAAAAAAGATTTTACCTCTTTGGAAATTCACTGTTTGAGGTAGACATTCCAGTCTTTCCATATGAAATATCCTCCTACTCAATCTTAATACAGTATTGAAATGTGGCTCCTTCAAAACCTTACAAAAATTTAAGTTGAATAGTCTAACAAAGTAACTTGGCTTTCTCTTTCTTCTCCAACAGGTTATCACCTGTTGCTTCCTGCATGCAGCAGAGCTGGAGGCAGTCTGTAAGGCTTTCCTCTTTTCCTATGATCCTCTATTTCAAATTTGGCACCCTGCAGGGGAGTCAAGCTCATTGGCACTTAAGTATTTGCACTTTATATCCAGAAATAAAGATGTCAGCTGCCTGGGGTGAGGAGCCCTTGGTGTAGATGGTCACTAGTGTTGTCTCTATTTAGGCATGAAAATTCTCCAGAGCCCCTCTTATGAGTCCAAGGGCATCCGGTGGTTCTTCAGATAAAGTGCCTAGACAGAAACAGAGATGACGGCAGGAGAGGGAAAAATTAAGCTTTGCACTTTATAATCACTGTTTTTCTTTTAGTTGATCCATTTTTACTTTACCCTGGTATGTAAATTTATTCACATTTATCTCATTATCTTTGGAGTATGCACCTTAGCTAATGTTTTCTTACTCTTACCATCCTTCTGCAGGAAAAGGTCAGTTTTCATTTCAATCCCAAAGAAAGGCAATGCCAAAGAATGCTCAAACTACCGCACAATTGCACTCATCTCACGCGCTAGTAAAGTAATGCTCAAAATTTTCCAACCTAGGCTTCAACAATATGTGAACTGTGAACTTCCAAGCTGGTTTTGGAAAAGGCAGAGGAACCAGAGATCAAATTGCCAACATCCGCTGGATCATCACAAAAGCAAGAGAGTTCCAGAAAAACATCTATTTCTGCTTTATTGACTATGCCAAAGCCTTTGACTGTGTGGATCATAATAAACTGTGGAAAATTCTGAAAGAGATGGGAGTACCAGACCACCTGACCTGCCTTTTGAGAAACCTATATGCAGGTCAGGAAGCAACAGTTAGAACTGGACATGGAACAACAGACTGGTTCCAGATTGGGAAAGAAGTACATCAAGGCTGTATATTGTCACCCTGCTTATTTAATTTATATGCAGAGTACATCATGAGAAGCACTGGGCTGGATGAAGCACAAGCTGGAATCAAGATTGCCGGGAGAAATATCAATAACCTCAGATATGCAGATGACACCACCCTTATGGCAGAAAGTGAAGAACTAAAGAGCCTCTTGATGAAAGTGAAGGAGGAGAGTGAAAAAGTTGGCTTGAAGCTCAACATTAAAAACAACTAAGCTCATGGCTTCTGGTGCCATCCTTCACAGCAAGTAGATGGGGAAACAGTGGAAACAGTGGCAGACTTTATTTTTCTGGGCTCCAAAATCACTCCAGATGGTGATTGCAGCCATGAAATTAAAAGACGCTTGCTCCTTGGAAGAAAAGCTATGACCAACCTAGATAGCACATTAAAAAGCAGAAACATTACTTTGCCAACAAAGGTCTGTCTAGTCAAGGCTATGGTTTTTCTAATAGTCATGTATGGATGTGAGAGTTGGACTATAAAGAAAGCTGAGTGCCAAAGAATTGATGTTTTTGAACTGTGGTGTTGGAGAAGACTCTTGAGAGTCCCTTGAACTGCAAGGAGATCCAACCAGTCCATCCTAAAGGAGATCAGTCCTGAGTGTTCATTGGAAGGACTGATGTTGAAGCTGAAACTCCAATACTTTGGCCACCTGATGCAAAGAACTGACTCATTTGAAAAGACCCTGATTCTGGGAGAGATTGAAAGCAGGAGGAGAAGGGGACGACAGAGGAGGAGATGGTTGGATGGCATCACCGACTCAATGGACATGAGTTTGGGTAAACTCCAGGAGTTGGTGATGGACAGGGAGGCCTGGTGTGCTTTGGTTCATGGGGTCGCAAAGAGTCGGACACGACTGAGCAACTGAACTGAGCCAAACTCTTTTTGCATGCTGTAGTTTCATAAATCACATTTATAAACTTTTATTTTGCCATAATCTTATTTGCTTTCAACCATCTTTATCTTTGTAACTAATATTTGTCTATTTATAAGACAATCCATCCCTTGTATGGATGTCCAAAGGAAAGCACCCTTCATGTTCTTAGCCAAGGGAGGGATGGTCAATTACATTTTAATTTTGATTGCCAGACCTTAGCAGTAGGAAGCCCTTCTCCCTCTAGCACCAAACCCTTGACCTTGAAACACTGAATTTTAAAAAACACATAACTCCATAAGCCATAATTCCCATCCCAAAATAACAGAAGAATTGGATGAGTATTCCTCTCCAAGGAGAGACTCTCAATGGAACACCCCATTTTTCTGAATTATCAGATAATCATTATAAAAAACTTGGGAAGTACATATAAGCAGATGTCACCTTAACTAGCAGGCAAGTGATCTTGAACTATCCCAATAAGATTTCATGGGAGTACACTTTGCAGGGGACCCATAATTACACTGTCACTTTATTATTATTATTTTTTTGATCCTGTACATCTCACATACAGAGTACTTAAGGGGGGAATTCAATTTGTGTGGAATTTCCACAACATCTACCCTTACCCCTTTGCCCCAAGAGATATGAATAAATTGACTAGGGCCAGGGTTGGAAATCTCTCCAGTGGTATTTATAGAATGGAGGTAACTGTTTTTAAGTACAAACACGCTATACCTTTAAGAGCTATAAAAAAAAAACAAAACAAAAAAAAACAAAACAAAAAAAAACAGCTTACCAGTTACTTGAGGGTGGCTAAAATTAGGCATCTTTTTCATCTTCCAACCAGAAACCTTAGCTTCTCATAAGTTATACAGTTAAACAAACAATAGCCACAGAGCCAGACAACCCTAAAGCAAAGGATATCCAGGACTCCACAGGCTCCTTAGAATACGTATTCCAGTATCTAGAGTCTCTTTAGAAATGTGAAAAGATGGGATCCCACCTGCCTTATAAAACGCTTCCTAGGTGCTGAGCAACTGTTCTGAACACGTTATATATATTAATTCATTTAATTTTCACAGGACTTCCATGGTGGTCCAGTGGTTAAGAATCTGCCTGCCAATGCAGGAGACATGGGTTCAATCCCTGGCCTAGGAAGATTCACATGCCAAGGGGACAACTAAACCTGTGCACCATGACTACTGAGCCTGCACACCTAGAGCCCAAGCTTCCCAATGAGAAGCTACCACAGTGAGAAGCCTATGCACCGCAACTAGAGAGTGGCCCCCATTCACCTCAACTAGAGAGAGCCCTGGTGCATCAGAAAGACCCAGTGCAGTCAGAAATAAAGAAATAATAAAAAATTATTTATTTTAAAACAATTATTAATTTTCACAGTAAAACCTCCAAGGAGATAATAATATTTTTATCCCTATTTTTTAGATGAGGAAACTGAAGTAAAGAAACATTAAGTAACTCACCTAGGGTCACACTGCCACTAAAGTACCAAGATTTGAACAAAAGCATCTCTGATTTTATAAACAATGCTCTTAATCTTCTATGGGTTACAGTGCTTTGTTTTTTCTAGGCCATTATCTTAGATTTACCAGAATTTTTTTTTTAAAAGGCAGTGTAAAGAGTGGGTTAGTAAAGTCAATCTCAGTTAATGTCAGAGGAATGCTCTCTGTACTGACTAGAATATATTAATAATTAAAACTAATTTCTCTTGATTTTGACCTGGGGCCTCAAAAATACAGGCACTCTCTGTCTTAATATTTACATTTTCCAGCTAGGGTGCATGAAGATGGTTTAGGTGTCTATTCTCAGTTTGACAGTCTCATGCAGTCAATGCAGCCAAAGCCTGACATACAGTTAGGCATGCCACTCCAAAGCTTCTTGCCATTCTCGATGGGGATTGAGAAGAATGTTTCCTTTGAGGACAGCTATGGGATTTCAAGAAGAAAACACCTGGCTAGAGACATCAAGAAGTATAACCTAGTCTCAATAGCTTCCTACTAAAAGGGTCTAGGGACTCCTACTTATCTGCAATGTAAGAACTGGTGTTCATTTATTCAATCATTAAACATTCATTTATTGAATGCCTACTATGTGGAGGCACTAGAGATATAGGGAAGAAGACAGACAAACCTTGCTATTGAGGACGTGTTCACAACGTTCAGCATGTCTTTGAGGACTGCTCTCCTTAGATTTGAGGTCTTTGGCCACTGAGAGTGATCCATATGTTGAGAGTGATCTCTCAAAATACGACACTCAAAATTGCCTGAGTCTCCCCACATGTAAAACAAAGGTGGGACTGAGTTCTCCAGGGAACCTGACTGACTCAGAGCTAAGTGTGCAGAAAGTTTATTGAGATGCTCTCAGAATTGACTGCTGTTGGGGGAAGGAAAGAAGCAGGATTAGGCAGACACAGATGCCAAACTATGATAAAGCCTCAACAAAGACTCCAGGTGATCCCACAGGAATTCTGAAATTGGGACGGCCCTCCTGAAATGGAGCCAGCCATCAGGGTTTTTCTTTTTAACCTCCATATAAAGCAATAAATACTTGCATCTTTGGGAATGCAGCTTTGGGCAAGACAGCTTTCTTCAGTTCAGTTCAGTCCAGTCACTCAGTCACGCCCAACTCTTTGTGACCCCATGAACCACAGCACGCCAGGCCTCCCTGTCCATTACCAATTCCCGGAGTCCACCCAAATCCATGTCCATTGAGTCAGTGATGCCATCCAACCATCTCATTCTCTGTTGTCCCCTTCTCCTCCTGCCTTCAATCTTTCCCAGAATCAGGGTCTTTTCCAATGAGTCAGTTCTTCGCATCAGGTGGCCAAAGTTTCAGCTTCAACATCAGTCCTGCCAATGAACACTCAGGACTGAACTCCTTTAGGATGGACTGGTTGGATCTCCTTGCAGTGCAAGGGACTCTCAAGAGTCTTCTCCAACACCACAGTTCAAAAGCATCAATTCTTCGGCACTCAGCTTTCTTTATAGTCCAACTCTCACATCCATACATGACCACTGGAAAAACCATAGCCTTGACTAGATGGACATTTGTTGGCAAAGTAATGTCTCTGCTTTTTAATATGCTGTCTAGGTTGGTCATAACTTTCCTTCCAAAGAGCAAGTGTCTTCTAATTTCATGGCTACAATCACCATCTGGAGTGATTTTGGAGCCCCAAAAAATAAAGTCTGCCACTGTTTCCACTGTCTCTCCATCTATTTGCCATGAAGTGATGGGACCAGATGCCATGATCTTAGTTTTTTGCATGTTGAGTTTTAAGCCAACTTTTTCACTCTCCTCTTTCACTTTCATCAAGAGGCTCTTTAGTTCTTCTTCACTTTCTGCCATAAGGGTGGTGTCATCTGGATATCTGAGGTTATTGATATTTCTCCCGGCAATCTTGATTCCAGCTTGTGCTTCCTCCAGTCCAGCATTTCTCATGATGTACTCTGCATAAGCAAAACCAATATAATATTGTAAAGTAATTAGCCTCCAATTAAAATAAGTAAATTTATATTTAAACAAAAACAAAAACAAAAAATAAGCAGGGTGACAATATACAGCCTTGACGTACTACTTTTCCTATTTGGAACCAGTCTGTTGTTCCATGTCCAGTTTTAACTGTTGCTTCCTGACCTGCATACAGGTTTCTCAAGAGGCAGGTCAGGTGGTCTGGTACTCCCATCTCTTTCAGAATTTTCCACAGTTTATTATGATCCACACAGTCAAAGGCTTTGGCATAGTCAATAAAGCAGAAATGGATGTTTTTCTAGAACTCTCTTGCTTTTGTGATGATCCAGTGGATGTTGGCAATTTGATCTCTGGTTCCTCTGCCTTTTCTAAAACCAGCTTGAAGATCTGGAAGTTCACAGTTCACATATTGCTGAAGCCTGGCTTGGAGAATTTTGAGCATTACTTTATTAGCGTGTGAGATGAGTGCAATTGTGCGGTAGTTTGAGCATTCTTTGGCATTGCCTTTCTTTGGGATTGGAATGAAAACTGACCTTTTCCAGTCCTGTGGCCACTGCTGGATTTTCCAAATTTGCTGGTATATTGAGTGCAGCACTTTCACAGCATCATCTTTCAGGATTTGAAATAGCTCAACTGGAATTCCATCACCTCCACTAGCTTTGTTCGTAGTGATGCTTCCTAAGGCCCACTTGACTTCACATTCCAGAATGTATAGCTCTAGGTGGATGTGAGTGATCACACCATTGTGATTATCTGGATTGTGAAGATCTTTTTTGTACAGTTCTTCCATGTATTCTTGTACCTCTTCTTAATATCTTCTTCTGTTAGGTTCATACTATTTCTGTCCTTTATTGAGCCCATCTTTGAATGAAATGTGCCCTTGGTCTCTCTAATTTTCTCAAAGAGATCTCTAGTCTTTCCCATTCTATTGTTTTCCTCTATTTCTTGGCATTGATTGCTGAGGAAGGCTTTCTTATCTCTCCTTGCTATTCTTTGGCACTCTGCATTCAGATGCTTATATCTTTCCTTTTCTCCTTTGCTTTTTGCCTCTCTTCTTTTCACAGCTATTTGTGAGGCCTCCCCAGACAGCCATTTTGCTTTTTTGCATTTCTTTTTCTTGGGGATGTTCTTGATTCCTGTCTCCTGTACAATGTCATGAACCTCCATCCATAGTTCATCAACAGTCTATCAGATCTAGTCCATTAAATCTATTTCTCACTTCCAGTGTATAGTCATAAGGGATTTGATTTCCAAATCCTGAATGGTCTACTGGTTTTCCCCACTTTCTACAATTTAAGTCTGAATTTAGCAATAAGGAGTTCATGATCTGAGCCACAGTCAGCTCCCAGTCTTGTTTTTGCTGACTGTATAGAGCTTCTTCATCTTTGGCTGCAAAGAATATAATCAATCTGATTTTGGGGTTGACCATCTGGCGATGTCCATGTGTAGAGTCGAATGACAATTCCCAAAAAGCTATCTTCAGGCACTGATTCTAGCATCTAGGAGATTAAAAATACTTGAGTCCTGAAAGGGATTTGGACAGTGCATTAAAGCATCTACTACAGAAGAAATGGACTCTAATATACGAGTCCCTGTCTGAAGTTACAGTCTGTGACCTCGTGCCTTTGTTGTTGTTGTTGTTGTGCAGTCACTAAGTCGTGCCCAACTCTTTGGGACTGCATGGACTGCATGGACTGCAGCATGCCAGGCTTCCCTGTCCTTTACTATCTCCCAGAGTTTGCTCAGATTCATGGCCATTGAGTCAGTGATGTTATCTCACCATCTCATCCTCTGCTACTATCTTCTCCTTCTGCCCTCAATCTTTCCCAGCAACAGGTATTTTCCAATGAGTTGGCTCTTTGAATCAGGTGGCCAAAGCATTAGAACTTCAGCTTCAGCAATAGCCCTTCCAATGAATATTCAGGGTTGATTTCCTTTAGGATTGACTGGTTTGATCTTGCAGTCCAAGGGACACTCAAGAGTTTTCTCCAGCACCACAGTGCCAAAGCATCAATTCTTGCATGCTCAGTCTTCTTTATGGTCAAACTCTTACATCAGTACATGACAACTGGAAAAACCATCGCTTTGACTATATGGACCTTTGTCAGCAAAGTGATGTCTCTGCTTTTTAATATACTATCTAGGTTTGTCATAGCTTTCCTTCTAAGAACCAAGTGTCTTTAATTTCATGGCTGCAGTCACTATCTGCAGTGCTTTTTGAGCCTACGAAAATAAAGTCCAACTGCTGCAAGCTACCACTTGTACCCAGTAGGCTCTGAGGGGTCTCCTAGACCAGGCCCTTCAGGGTAGATGTCAGTGCCTTGAGTTCCATCATAGGCTTCTACAGACCTGGGTGTAGTTACGCCTTGCCTAATCTTGGTGAGCAGGATTTTGAGAATATTCTAGAGAGCTCAGCCTGGTTTCTGTATTAAGTTACTTGAGAAAATCCTAATTTTTGAGAGAACTGTGAGCAAAGGGATGCAGTGTCTCTGGAATACATGATTTTTATTACTTTGTGCTGCCTCCTGGTGGCCACTCGTCTAATGCACAAAAGAGAAGCCAGGAATTTAATTAATAGAATGATTACCCAGGAAAAGCCATTTTTAATATGGGCTTTTTCCCCACCTTGGAAATGAAGAAACAAATGTCTATGTTTTGGATTAAGCTATCTTGAACAGAATTATTCCTGTATTTCATGCCCCAGCTCAGATGTTTCCTCTCTAAAAAGCCTTCCCAAACCAACCCAGCAATCAGCTCCTCCCTCCTCTCAGCTTCTGTAGGACAGTTTATGTGTCTCTCTAGCCACAGCCTGGATAGCACTTAAGTGGATTACCTTATTTAAGGCTTATACAAATCCTGTGAGCTAGGTATTATTATGATACCTACTTTAAATTTGAGGAAACTAAGACAGAAGAATGAGATAATTGTTTGAAAATCATTTGCCAGATGGACAAGAGCAGGGAGGAAGGAATTGTAGGAAAAGAGAAGTGGGTATGCATATAAGTGTAGGGAAACATGATATGCTTCCTCCATCTGGTATAGTCAGGGGATTATTAATAGTTTAGGTTTTCTGGAGTGAGGTGTAAAGTGACAAAGCAGGGGGTATGCTGAGAGAATTGCACAAATAGAATTGTGGTGTTTTAAAAGCAAGACAAGGGGGAGGATCAAAAGGTACAAACTTCCAGTTATAAAATAAATGCCATGGGAATGTGTAAAAAAGGCAAAAATAATAGTTTCCCTGCTTAAAAACACCCAATGCTTCCCACTAAACTTAAAGAATAAAATCTAAACAGGGCTGTATGGTCCTGACTGTCTCCCTTTCTGATGTCATCTCCCTCTGTCTGCTGCAGCCACACTGGCATCCCTGTCAGCCAACTGGACTCCTGAAACGCAGGGAACCTCCTCTGGGCTCTAGCAGCTTTCCCATGGGTCCAGTTATTTTGATGCCTTTCAAGGTCTTCCTCCCAAGTACCCATTTCATTTCTTGAAGCTCTCTTGTACCCTTTTCATCTCTGGATCACATAAGCTATACTCACTTTCCTCATTTCCACACCAAAACCAAGCACATCAGTAGTTTCATCCTAATTGTAAATTGCAAGGATAATTTAAAAGAGAAGAGTATTCTGCAACAAAATGCAGGGTAATGAGCTTCTCATCATCAGATATATTCAAGCAAAAGTTAAATGCCTACTCTAAAGGACTTGTTGAAAGAAAATACTCATTTGGTAGGATTGCACAGAAGACCTTTAAGGTCCTTTCTACCTCTTGAGATTTTATTCTAACTCCACACAAACACATATACACATATTTTCAATTTTACTAAAAGAATTCATGTAGCCCATGATTAAGCAAAATATATAAAAATATAGATTTCTCAAATAAAGTAAGAGAGGCTATGGTATACAAAAGAGATCAATGTGGGGTTTTTTAACTAGAGTCCTAAAATATTTGAGTTAAAAGGGACTGAGTTAAAACAGACAAGAATACTTTTTAGTCAATTTTCTTAGCATATATACTTAGAATATTGCCTGATACATAGCAGGAGCTAAATAAATGTTGAATGAATGCATAACCAAAGGAACAGATGTAATTTATATAAAATTTCAAGAATAAAAGCTTTTCCAAGTAAAACTTCCATAGGTTAGGTTAGGAGACCTCCATTTGGGAGATTGTTGTTGACTTCAGATAACAGTATCTTGTTTTGTTTAATTGGGTTTTTGCTCTTTGGTCATTCCTGGGGAGCAAAAGGCAAATAATATTTTCTGGTGACAATCACATCATTATTAAAATTTTGGATAACCAATAATCTCCTGAAATAATCTTTCCATGTCATTGAGTCATATAACTTTCCAAAAAGATGTGTGAGAGGAGGGATATTCTCTCAGAACTCCTTTATTTAGGATATTATTGCCCCCCCTTACATGTTTGATCTATCCGCCCTACCCCACCCCAAGCTTCTGCTCAATGCCATCTCCTGGTGTGTGGAGACAGTGCCAGACAAGGAAATTACAGTCTTCATATGGCAAGCCCAGACAGTAAATGACAGGTCAATCTGAGAGGGTCAGATTATGAGGTTCACATCTACACCAAACTCAACATCCTGGTGACCAAACTTATCAAGAAAGAGGAAGGTGTTTTTTAATCTTTAAAAAAATAGTTTTAATTGACAATTTTATATTATATGTATGATATATTGATTCAATATTTTTATACATTATAAAATGATCACTATAATAAATCCAATTATCATATGCCACCATATAAATTTGTTACAATATTATTAACAATATTCCTATGTGTATATTATATATATCACTGTGACTCATAGCTGGAAGTTTGCACCTGTTGCTGCTGCTGCTAAGTTGCTTCAGTCATGTCTGACTCTGTGCGACCCCATAGACGGCAGCCCACCAGGCTCCCCTGTCCCTGGGATTCTCCAGGCAAGAACACTGGAGTGGGTTGCCATTTCCTTTTCCAATGCATGAAAGTGAAAAGTGAAAGTGAAGTCGCTCTGTCATGCCCGACTCTTAGCAACCCCATGGACTGCAGCCTACCAGGTTCCTCCGTCCATGGGATTTTTCAGGCATGAGTACTGGAGTGGGGTGCCATTGCCTTCTCCTTGCACCTGTTAATCCCCTTCAATTATCTGTTCTCCCCTCCCCCTTGCAAACATCAATTTGGTCTCTGTATCTATGAGTCTGTTTTGTTTTGTTTGTTCATTTGTTTTGTTTTTTAGATTCCACATATTAGAGAAATCATGTGGTATTTGTTTTCTTCTGACTTATTTCACTTAGCAATATACCCTGCAAGTCCCTTGATTTTGCCACAAATGGCAAGATTTCATTCTTTTCTATGGCTGAATAATATTCTTCAGTGTATACATACGTGTGTGTGTGTGTGTGTGTGTGTGTGTGTGTGTGTGTGTGTGTGTGTGTGTCTATCTTCTGGTTTGATCTCCTTGCAGTCCAAGGGACTCTCAAGAGTCTTCTCCAGCACCACAATTTGAGAGCATCAATTCTTGGCCGCTCAGACTTCTTTATGGCCCAACTCTCACAGCTGTACATAACTGGAAAAACCATAGCTTTGACTATACGGAACTTTGTTGGCAAAGAGATGTCTCTGCTTTTTAATATGCTGTCTAAGTTTGCCATAGCTTTCCTTCCAAGGACCAAACATTTAAAAATTTTATGCCTGCAGTCATTGTCCACAGTGATTTTGGAGCCCAAGAAAATAAAGTCTGCTACTGCTTCTAGTTTGGATTCCTTATCTATCTTCACCTTGTTTGATTATTGTGGCTAGGGTTTCCAATACTATTTTGGATAAAAGTGATAAAAGTGAGCATCCTTGTATTATTGCTGCTCTTTCAGCTTTTCTCAGTTGAATATGTTAGGTGTGGATTTGTCATATATGCCCTTTTTATGTTGAGGTATGTTCCCTCCACATCCACTTTGTTGAGAGTTTTTATAAAAAATGGATGTTGGATTTTTTCCAATGCTTTTTATGCACTGACTGAGATGATAATGAGATTTTTTTTCTTTTTTATATATGTCTTGTTAACATGGAAAATCATGTTGACTGATTTGGGAATCACATTGATTGAACTACTCCTGCATCCCTGGGATGAATCCCATTTGATCATGGTGTATAATCATTTTTAATTTATTTTGTATTTATTTAATTTAATTTAATTTGTATTTTGATCATGGTGTATGATCATTGTAATTTATTTTGTATTTGGCTTGCTAGTGTTTTGTTGAAGATTTGCATATATATTTATCAGGGATATTAGTCTGAAAATTTTTTAGTAGTAGTGTCTTTTTCTAGTTTTGGTATCAGGGTAATGTTTGTCTCATAAAAAAAGTAGGGAGTGATCTTTCCTCTCTGCTGCTGCTGCTGCTGCTAAGTCGCTTCAGTCGTGTCCGACTCTGTGCGACCCCATAGATGGCAGCCCACCAGACTCCCTGTCCCTGGGATTCTCCAGGCAAGAACACTGGAGTGGGTTGCCATTTCCTTGTCCACTGCATTAAAGTGAAAAGTGAAAGTGAAGTCGTTCAGTCGTGTCCGACTCTTCACGACCCCATGGACTGCAGCCTACCAGGCTCCCCCTTCCATGGGATTTTCCAGGCAAGAGTACTGGAGTGGGTTGCCATTGCCTTCTCCGCTTTCCTCTCTAATTTTTTAGAATAGCTTCAGGAGGATAGGTATTAACTCTTCTTTAAATGTTGTGCAGAATTCACCTGTGAAGCTGTCTGTTCCTGGGTGTTTGTTGTGAGTTGTTTATTATTATTATTATTTATTCAGTCCCACTACTGATAAAGTCTATTCAGATTTTCTATTTCTTCCTGACTCAGTCGTATAAGTTTGTACATTTTCTATAAAATTATACATTTCTTCTAGGTTGTCCAATGTGTTTTCATATAATTGTTTAATCTCTTGTGATCCTTTTACCTTTCTGTTTTGTTGATTGTAACTTCTTTTTTGTTTCCAATTTTAGTTATTTTGGCTCTCTTTTTTTCTTGATGTGTCTGGCTTAACAGCTATCAGTTATGTTTATGTTTTCAGAGAACCAACTTTTAGTTTCAGTGATCTTTTCTATTGGTATTTTAAAGTCTCTATTTCATTTATTTTCACACTGATCTTTATTATTTCCTTCCTTCTAGTCACATTGGCCTTTACTTTTTCTTCATTTTCTAGTTCCTTTATAATAATGGTATATAATGGTATAATGTTAGATTATTTATTTGTGGTTTTTCTTCTTTACTGAGATGAGCTTGTATCATTATAAATTTCCCTATTACAACTGCTCCTGCAGTGTCCTATAGATTTTGGTAACTTTTTTCCATTAATTTGTCTCAAGGTATTTTATTTTTAATTTTTATTTTTTAGGGGTTTATTTTATTCATTTATTTATTTATTTTTACTTTACAGTATTGTATTGGTTTTGCCATATATCAACATGAATCCGCCATGGTCAAGGTATTTTTTGATTTCCTTTTTGATTTCTTTGTTGACCAATTGGTTGTTTGGCACCATGTTGTTTAGCTTCCATATGTTGTGTTTTTTCCAGTTTTATTATTGTAATTGATTTCTAGTTGCATACAATTGTGGTTGGAAAGAATACTTGATATGATTTCAATCTTTTTAAAGTTATTGAGACTTTCTTGTAACCTAGCATATGATGTATTTTGGAGACTGTTTCATGTACACTTAAAAAGAATGTGTATTCCAATGCTGTTGGATGGAATGTTCTGTATATATCTATTAAGTGAATCTGGTCTAAATTATCATTTAAGACCAATGTTTCCTCACTGATTTTCTGTCTGGATGGTCTAACTATTGATATAAGTCTAAAGTAGCATTTAAAACCAATGCTTCCTTATTGATTTTCTGTCTGGATGATCTAACCATTGATGCAAGTGGAGTGTTAAAATGTCTTACTATTATTGTGTTTGTTACTGTTTATTTCTTCCTCTGTGTTAATATTTGCTTTTTGTGTTTTTATGCTTCTATACTGGGAGCATAGATATTTATAAATGTTATATCCTCTTGTTCAATTGACCTCTTTATCATTCTTACTATCTTGTTATAATAATTTAAAAGTGTATTTTAAGAATTGCTACTCCATTACATGGAGTATCTTTTTCCATCTCTCCATTTTCAGTCCATGTGTGTATCTTTAGATCTGAGGTGAGTCTCTTGTAGCTAGCATATAAATAGGTCTTATTTTTTTAATCCCTCAGCCACCCTATGTACCTTGATTGGCACATTTAATCCATTTACTTTTAAAAATTATTGATAGCAATTTATAGATTCAATGCAATCCCTATGAAGCTACCAACAGTATTCTTCACAGAGCTAGAACAAATAATTTCACAATTTGTATGGAAATACAAAAAACCTCAAATAGCCAAAGTGATCTTGAGAAAGAAGAATGGAACTGGAGGAATCAACCTACCTGACTTCAGGCTCTACTACAAAGCCACAGTTATCAAGACAGTATGGTACTGGCACAAAGACAGAAATATAGATCAATGGAACAAAATAGAAAGCCCAGAGATAAATCCACGCACATATGGATACCTTATCTTTGACAAAGGAGGCAAGAATATACAATGGATTAAAGACAATCTCTTTAACAAGTGGTGCTGGGAAAACTGGTCAACCACTTGTAAAAGAATGAAACTAGAACACTTTCTAACACCATACACAAAAATAAACTCAAAATGGATTAAAGATCTAAACGTAAGACCAGAAACTATAAAACTCCTAGAGGAGAACATAGGCAAAACACTCTCTGACATAAATCACAGCAGGATCCTCTATGACCCACCTCCCAGAATATTGGAAATAAAAGCAAAAATAAACAAATGGGACCTAATTAACCTTAAAAGCTTCTGCACAACAAAGGAAACTATTAGCAAGGTGAAAAGACAGCCTTCAGAATGGGAGAAAATAATAGCAAATGAAGCAACTGACAAACAACTAATCTCAAAAATATACAAGCAACTCCTACAGCTCAACCCCAGAAAAATAAATGACCCAATCAAAAAATGGGCCAAAGAACTAAATAGACATCTCTCCAAAGAAGACATACAGATGGCTAACAAACACATGAAAAGATGCTCAACATCACTCATTATCAGAGAAATGCAAATCAAAACCACTATGAGGTACCATCTCACACCAGTCAGAATGGCTGCGATCCAAAAGTCTACAAGCAATAAATGCTGGAGAGGGTGTGGAGAAAAGGGAACCCTCTTACACTGTTGGTGGGAATGCAAACTAGTAGAGCCACCACGGAGAACAGTGTGGAGATTCCTTAAAAAACTGGAAATAGAACTGCCTTATGATCCAGCAATCCCACTGCTGGGCATACACACTGAGGAAACCAGAAGGGAAAGAGACACGTGTACCCCAATGTTCATCGCAGCACTGTTTATAATAGCCAGGACATGGAAGCAACCTAGATGTCCATCAGCAGATGAACGGATAAGAAAGCTGTGGTACATATACACAATGGAGTATTACTCAGCCATTAAAAAGAATACATTTGAATCAGTTCTAATGAGGTGGATGAAACTGGAGCCTATTATACAGAGTGAAGTAAGCCAGAAGGAAAAACATCAATACAGTATAATAACGCATATATATGGAATTTAGAAAGATGGTAACAATAACCCGGTGTACGAGACAGCAAAAGAGACACTGATGTATAGAAGAGTCTTATGGACTCTGTGGGAGAGGGAGAGGGTGGGAAGATTTGGGAGAATGACATTGAAACATGTAAAATATCATGTAAGAAACGAGTTGTCAGTCCAGGTTCGATGCACGATACTGGATGCTTCGGGCTAGTGCACTGGGACACCCAGAGGGATGGTATGGGTTCAGGATGGGGAACACATGTATACCTGTGACGGATTCATTTTGATATTTGGCAAAACTAATACAATTATGTAAATTTTAAAAATAAAATAAAATTAAAAAAAATTATTGATAAGTATATACTTACTGCCATTTTGTTAATTGTTTTCTGGTTGTTTTGTAGTTCTCTGTCTCTTGCTCTCCTTTCTTGTAATTTGATGACTATTTTTAGTGTTACATTTGGATTTCTTTTTCTTTACTTTTGTGTGGTTAATATGAAACTCATATATAACAACCTGCGTATGTAGTTGAGCATTTTAAATTGATGATCTCTTAAGTCCAATGCATTCTAAAAGTTCTACATTTTTAATTCCCCCATGTTTTATGTTTTTATGTCATATTTTACAATTTTTTATTCCTTAACTACTTATTGTAGACATAGATGATTTTTTACTACTTTTTGTCTTTTAATGTTCCTACTAACTTTCATCTTTTAATCAAGTGATTGATCTACTACCTTTATTATACATTTGCATTTACCAATGAGATTTTTCCTTTCATAATTTTCATATTTCTTGTTATGGCCTTTTCTCTTCCTCTTAAACAAGCTCCTTTAACATTTCTTGTAAGACAGGTTTAGTGTTGATAAACTCCTTTAGCTTTTGCTTGTCTGTAAATCTCTTTGTTGCCTTCAGTTCTGATCGACAACCTTGCCAAATGGAATAATCTTGGTTGTAGGATTTTTTCTTTTAACACTTTAAATATATCATGCCATGCCCTTCTGACCTGTAGAGTTTTTACTGAAAAGTCAGCTGATGATCTCAGAGTTCCCTTATATGTAACTAGTTGTTTTTCACTTGCTGCTTTTAAGTCTCTCTTCATTTTTAATTTTTTGAAATTTTAATTATAAATTAATTATATAATTTAATTATAATTTTTCTTGTTATGGACCTCTTTGGGTTCATCTTGTTTAGGACTTTCTGTGCTTCCTGGACCTAGGTATCTGTTTCCTTCTGCAGCTTAGTGAAATTTCCAGCTATCAATTCTTCAGCTAAGTTTTCTGCCCTTTTCTCTCTCTTTTCCTTCTGGGACCCCTACAATGCAAATATTAGTATACTTATTGTTGTCCCAGAAGTCCCTCAAACTATGTTCATTTTTTCTTATTTTTTTCTTTCCAGCTTGTGTAATTTCAATACTCTTTGTCTTCCAGATCATTGATCTCTATATCATCTAATCTACTGTTGATTTCTTCTAGTGAATTTTAAATTTCAGTTATTGTATTCTTCAACTCTGATTAGTTTTTTTTGTTTTTTTTTTTTTTTGTATATTCCACCTCTTTGCTAAAGTTCTCACTATGCCCATCCATTCTTCTCCCAAGTTTGGTGAGCATCTTTATGATCATACCCTAGAACTCTATATTGGGTATATTGCTTATCTCCATTTCATTTAGTTCTTCTTCTGATATTTTGTATCATTTTGCCTAATTTTCTGTGTTTATTTCTTTGTTAGGTAGTTTCATTAATCTCCTTCTTGGATAAGTGACCTTTTGTAGGAGATATCCTATGGGGCCCAGCAACATGCTCCTCTCTGGCCACCAGAGCCAAACACTTCAAGATTGTTCCCTACATGGGTTGTGTGTGCTTTTCTGTTGTGGCAAGGCTGTTTGCTATGTGCACAGTGGTGGGCAAGGCGGGTTTCCAGCATCGCTGTCCATGAGATCCACCAGCATGCAACTGCTGCAAGCTTTCTGGTGGTCAGGATAGACCCCCAATGCAACTGGCTGTGAATCTTGGCAACTGCTCCAGGCACACTGGTATGTACAGCAGGCCCCCAGCATGGCTGGCTGTGAAGCCAGTGTCATGCTACTACTGCTGGCATGGTGGTGTGCTGGGCAGGCCTCTGGGTGGCTGGCTATGATACCCTATACTGTGAAACTGCTGTGAGTGCACTATTTGGTGTGGCAGACGCCAGTGCAGCTGGCTTCATGGCTCAGCAGCATGCAACTCCTGTGGGCATAGCTGACTGTGTGGCTCAATGGTGTGCAGCTGCTGTAGACATGCTGGTGTGTATGGCATGCCCCCAGGACTAACAGGCTAGAAGGAGGATTCCAAAATTCACCAGCACCAGTGTCAGCACAGAGAAGGAGATCACAAAAATGGCTGCTGCCAGCATTTATGTCCCCAAGGGGAATCCCAACTGCCCCCTGTCTCTTTTTAGAGGCTCTCCAAGATCAGCAAGTAGATCTGATCTTGGCACCTTTCAAACTGCTATCTCTGCACTGTGACTCAGAGTGAGTGAGTTTTTGTGCACTCCATTTAGGAGTGGAGTCTTAGCTTCCTATAACCCAAAGACCCTCATGAACATGTCCTGCTGGTTTTCAGTGTCAGACATTTTGAGGGCTCATCTTCCTGGTGTGGGTCCCCTGGGTTTGGGAGCAAGAAGTGGGGATCAGATTCCTTGCTTTGGGGAGGACCTGCATGGCTGTGATTTTCCTCCTGCCTGTGGGTTGCTGCACTGGGGGTATGGTTCCTGACTAGAACACATCTGTGCCCATCCTACCCATTTTGTTGTGGTTACTTCTTTGTATTTTTAATTGTGAAGAATCTTCTCTGCTAGTCTTCAGGTTATTCTCAGAGATAGTTGCTCTGTAAGTAGTTATAATACTGTTGTGCCTGTGGGAGGAGGTGAGCTCAAGCCCTTCCCACTCCTCCATATTGATCCAGACCCCACTGGAAAAAGCAAATATAAAACACAATTTAAAAAATCTATCTGCTTAAAATGAAAATATCTCACAATACTAAGTATTGTCATCAGTGTAGAGAACCAAGAACTTTTATGTATTGTGGAGTGTAAAAGAATACAACCACTTTGAAAAACATTTTCTAGCAGAGTTGAGGTTATGACTCACTGTCACTCTTCTATGACTCACTAATTTCTTTTCTATATATGTACCTAACAGAAAAGTATGCATCTGTGCAGATGGATACATAGACATAAATATTAATAGCAGCATTTTTCATGATAGCTAAAAATTGGAAAATCCCAAATGTCCATTAGCAGTGGGTTACACAAATACACTTTGGTGTGTTAATATAATGGAATATTATGCAACAATAACATGAATGGCTTTCACAAATATAATGCTGGGTAAGTAGAGCCAAACACAAATTACACATACCTTCTGATTTTTTTATATAGATCTAAGTAACTTGGAGAAGGAAATGGCAACCCACTCCAGTATTCTTGCCTGGAGAATCCCAGGGACGAGGGAGCCTGGTGGGCTGCCATCTATGGGGTCTCATAGAGTCGGACACGACTGAAGCGACTTAGCAGCAGCAGCAGCAAGAAACATGCAAAGTGAAACTGTACTGATTCAGAGATATGCATATGTAGGAAAAATTACAAAGCAATGAAGAAATTACTAAAAAAGAATAGTGGCTACTTCAAGGAGTGAGGGTGATACTGCAGCAAGAAAAGGACACATGGGGACTTCAAGAAGGTTGGCAATGTTTTATTTCTTGACCTTAGTGATAATCCACAAGTATTCATTTTTATATGCGTATCTATATTTCATTCTCATTTTTCTATATGATATCAAAACAATAACTTAAAAATAATGAGAAAATATACAAAATGTTATGACAACCTCCGTGAATATTTAAATCAATTAATATATATTTGAAAAATATAGCTTAACAAGCTTGATTCAAGAAGATACAGAAATCATGAATAGACTATAACCATTAAAATAAATGAATGAGTATTAAAAAAACTCTTCATAATAAAGCAAAAATAAAATACTCTAGGCCTACCAAATATTAAAGGAAAAAATAACCCCAGTCTTCAATAAAACCTTCCAAGGAACATAGGTGAGAAGGAACATTTCCTAATTCATATTATGTGGTGATGATTTTCATAGTAAATATTACAATATATAATTATTACAATAAATAATTACAAAGGTATAAATAAAGAAGAATAAGTGAGGAATCACATTCATGAAAATAGATGAAAAATTATTAAGAAAATATTATCAAATAAATTCAGCGAGTATAAACAAAGTGATACATCAAGATCAAGGTTGGAAATAAATTATTGTAATCCACCATATTAACAGAATAGAGCATGGAAATCATATACATGCAGTAGAAGGTGTCTGACAAATGTCAAGCTGCATTCATAGTATTTTTTCAGACATTTAAGAATATAAAGAAACTTTCTTAACCAAATAAAATTTACCTTTAAATCCCTACAATAAACATCTTACTAAAAGAGTGAAATAAAGAAGTAGTTCCACTTAACAATGCTATTGGAGACCTTAATTCTCTCAGTAATGCAAAAATAATAAAAAGTATAAGCATTATGAATGAAGAGATAAATCTGTCATTATTGAAAGGTGACATGATTATGAACTAGAAAACTCAAAATAATCTATAGACTAAACTGTGGATCCTGGAATATATATATATATATATATACACACACACACACACACACACACACACTATATATAATTTACAGCCCTATGTATCTGTGAATGAGTGATAGAAAATGAATAAAATTAAAATGTAGGAACATTAATTTCATCAGAAGCATGAAGTACTGTATCAGTACGGATCTTTTTTTTTCTTTTTTTTTTAAATTTTATTTTATTTTTAAACTTTATAATATTGTATTAGTTTTGCCAAACATCAAAATGAATCCACCACAGGTATACCCGTGCTCCCCATCCTGAACCCTCCTCCCTCCTCCCTCCCCGTACCCTCCCTCTGGGTTGTCCCAGTGCACCAGCCCCAAGCATCCAGTATCGTGCATCGAACCTGGACTGGCGACTCATTTCATACATGATATTATACATGTTTCAATGCCATTCTCCCAAATCTCCCCACCCTCTCCCTCTCCCACAGAGTCCATAAGACTGTTCTATACATCAGTGTCTCTTTTGCTGTCTCATACACAGGGTTATTGCTACCATCTTTCTAAATTCCATATATATGCGTTAGTATACTGTATTGGTGTTTTTCTTTCTGGCTTACTTCACTCTGTATAATAGGCTCCAGTTTCATCCACCTCATTAGAACTGATTCAAATGTATTATTTTTAATGGCTGAGTAATACTCCACTGTGTATATGTACCACAGCTTTCTTATCCATTCATCTGCTGATGGGCATCTAGGTTGCTTCCATGTCCTGGCTATTATAAACAGTGCTGCGATGAACATTGGGGTACACGTGTCTCTTTCCCTTCTGGTTTCCTCAGTGTGTATGCCCAGCAGTGGGATTTCTGGATCATAAGGCAGTTCTATTTCCAGTTTTTTAAGGAATCTCCACACTGTTCTCCATAGTGGCTGTACTAGTTTGCATTCCCACCAACAGTGTAAGAGGGTTCCCTTTTCTCCACACCCTCTCCAGCATTTATTGCTTGTAGACTTTTGGATCGCAGCCATTCCCAGACGGCTTCACAGCTGAATTCTACCAAAAATTTAGAGAAGAGCTAACACCTATCCTGCTCAAACTCTTCCAGAAAATTGCAGAGGAAGGTAAACTTCCAAACTCATTCTATGAGGCCACCATCACCCTAATACCAAAACCTGACAAAGATCCCACAAAAAAAGAAAACTACAGGCCAATATCACTGATGAACATAGATGCAAAAATCCTTAACAAAATTCTAGCAATCAGAATCCAACAACACATTAAAAAGATCATACACCATGACCAAGTGGGCTTTATCCCAGGGATGCAAGGATTCTTCAATATCCGCAAATCAATCAATGTAATACACCACATTAACAAATTGAAAAATAAAAACCATATGATTATCTCAATAGATGCAGAGAAAGCCTTTGACAAAATTCAACATCCATTTATGATAAAAACTCTCCAGAAATCAGGAATAGAAGGAACATACCTCAACATAATAAAAGCTATATATGACAAACCCACAGCAAACATTATCCTCAATGGTGAAAAATTGAAAGCATTTCCTCTAAAGTCAGGAACAAGACAAGGGTGCCCACTTTCACCATTACTATTCAGTATGGATCTAATCAGGAAAGGCATCACACATGGCAGGAAAGAGTGTAAATTTGATACAAATTCTTATTAGCTATGACAAAAGAATAACTATAAGATATAAAGAAACTCTGTATGACACCCTAGGGCTGAGAGTTCAGTACACTATACAGAAGAGAAATTGGTTGATTTAGCCAGGCTGGTTCTGGTCTACAGTCTCTGGACAAGTAAAAGGCAATGCAACCTTCTGGAGCATAGGCAAGGAGAAGGTAATCAGTAAACTGGTGACTTGGATGTACAGTGGGTGAGTAGAGAGGATGGGACCCTCCAGGCCACAGACAGGCGTATGATAGGTTCTGCAGAAAAATCAGAGGACTGGTGCAGGTGAGTAGCCTTCAGGGAAACAGGCACAGGAGGGAGGACTTTGAGTAAACATGCTAGTAATAATTATCCTGGGGTAGAGAATCTTAGGGGTTCCGGTTTCTGTGTTGAGAGGTTCTGTGGACAGATTACTGCCATACAGGGGCTGCAAGGTTATTGAGGGACCCTGAGTTCTAGGCCTGTGGCTGAGGCAGCTGCCTACTAAGCTGACTCACACCTACACCATGAACTCACCCTGCCACAGCTGGAAATTGAAGCAAAGCCTCTCTTTCAATGTCCCTCTACTGCCATCTACTGAGAAAGTTTAACATCATGCGTAGTTAAAAGCAGAAATGCTTAATAGAAGTACATTTTCAGACCATGTATTGAAGGATATATTCCAAGCCGAGAGGTAATAAATCGGTAACTGACACAAATACCACAGAATAAATTAAAGAATGTAAAAACCTATGTAGAAAAACTATAAAGCTTTATTCAGAGATGCTGCTATAGGTTAAACTGTGTCCCCCACCACCATCCCAAATTCATGTGTTGGAATTGTAAGCCCTAGTACCTAAGAATGTGAACTTATTTGTAAATAGTCATTGCAGTTGTAATTAGCTAGGTAATTAGTAATTGTAATTACTAATTGTAAAAGTAATTGTAATTAGTTAAGTTAAAGTCATTACAGTGGACCCTAACCCAATATGACTGATGTCCTTATAAAAAGGGGAAATTGAGGAAAAGAAAAATAAATGGAGGAAAGACCATAAGAAGACACATAGGGAGAAGACAACCAAAAGAGTGAAAGAGGTATGGGACAGATTTTCTTTCACAGCCCTCGGAAAGAATCAACCTTGCCAATACCCTCATTTCGGATTTCTAACTTCCAGACAGTGGTATGTGCGTGTATGTATATATGTATGTGTGTGTGTGTGTGTGTGTGTGTGTGTGTGTGTGTGTATATATATATATATATATATATATATATATATATATATGCTGTGTTTGCTGTTTAAGCCATTAAGTTGGTGGTATTTTCTTATAGCAGCCCTACTAAACCAATGTCCTTTTCATCATAGTGGACTGAAATGCAAAAGTAGGAAGTCAAGAGATACTTGGAGTAACAGGCAAGTTTGGCCATGGATTACAAAATGAGGGAGGGCAAAGGCTAACAGAGTTTTGCCAAGAGAACACGCTATTCTTAGCAAACACCTTCTTCCAACAATACAAGAGATGACTCTATTCATGGACATCACCAGATGGTCAATACTGAAATCATATTGATTATATTCTTTGCAGCTGAAGATGGAGAAGCTCTATAAAGTCAGAAAAAATAAGACCTGGAGTTGACTGTGGCTCAGATCATCAGCTCCTTACTGTAAATATCAGACTTAAATTGAATAAAGTAGGGAAAACCACTAGGCCATTCAGGTATGACCTAAATCAAATCCCTTATGAATATACAGTAGAAGTGACAAATAGATTCAAGGGATTAGATCTGACAGAGTGACTGAAGGACTATGGAGAGAGGTTCATAACATTGTACAGGAGGTGGTGACCAAAACCATCCCAAAGAAATAGAAATGCAAGAAGGCAAAATGGTTGTCTGAGGAGGCTTACAAATAGCTGAGAAGAGAAGCAGAAGGCAAAGGAGAAAGGAAAAGATATACCCATCTGAATGCAGAGTTCCAAAGAATAGCAAGGAGAGTAAGAAGTCCTTCTTAAGTGAACAATGCAAAGAAATAGAGGAAAACAATAGAATGGGAAAGACTAGAGATCTCTTCAAGAAAACTAGAGATACCAAGGGAGTATTTCATGCAAAGATGGGCACAATAAAGAACAAAAACGGTAAGGACCTAACAGAAGCAGATGAGATTAAGGAGAGGTGGCAACAATACACAGAAGAATGGTACAAAAAAGGTCTTAAGAACATGGATAAACATGATGGTGTGGTCACTCACCTAGAACCAGATATATTGGAGTGTGAAGTCAAGTGAGCCTTAGGAAGCATTACTACGAACAAAGCTAGTGGAGGTGATGGAATTCCAGGTGAACTATTACAAATCCTGAAAGATGATGCTGTCAAAGTGCTGCACTCAATATGCCAGCAAATTTGGAGAACTCAGCAATGGCCACAGGAATAGAAAAGGTCAGTTTTCACTTCAATCCCAAAGAAGGGTAATTCAAAGAATGTTCAGTCTACCACACAATTGCACTCATTTCACATGCTGGCAAGCTAATGCTCAAAATCCTTTAGGTAGGCTTCAGCAGTACGTGAACTGAGAACTTCCACATATACAAGCTGGATTTAGAAAAGGCAGAGGAACCAGAGATCAAATTGCCAACATCTGTTGGATCACAGAAAAAGCAAGAGAATTCCAGAAAATCACTTGCTTTTGCTTCATTGACTCAACTAAAGCTTTTGACTGTGTGGATCCCAAAAAACTATGGGACATTCTTAAATAGAATGGAATACCAGACCACTTTACCTGCCTCCTGAGAAACTTGTATGCAGGTCAAGAAGCAACAGTTACAACCGGACATGAAACAACTGACTAATTCAAAATTGGGGAAGGAAAACATCAGTGCTGTATATTGTCACTTGTTTATTTAACTTATATGCAGAGTCCATTATGTGAAATGCCGGGCTAGATGGATCAAAAACTGGAATCAAGACTGCCAGGAGAAGGAGGCGGTCCTAAAATAACAGAGGAATAGGATGGGGAGACCACTTTCTCCCCCACAAATTCACCGAAAGATCAGTTGAACGCTGAGCAAATTCCACAAAACAACTTTTGAATGCTGCTGGAGGACATCAGGCACCCAGAAAGGCAGCCCATTGTCTTCAAAAGGAAGTAGGACAAAATATAAAAGATAAAAAGACAGACAAAAGAGGTAGGGACAGAGATCAGTCCCGGGAAGGGAGTCTTAAAAGAGAAGTTTCCAAACACCAGGAAACATTCTCACCAGCGGGTCTGTGGGGAGTCTTGGAATCTCAGAAGGCAACATAACTGCGAGGAAAAATAAATAAATAAATAAATAAAACCCACAGATTACGTGCCTAACAGCAACTCCCAGCACTCACAGCCACCACCAGCAAGCGGGGGCTGAACAGGGAGGCACAGGATGCATTGGTTACAATAATGACCAGGCCCAAATGCCCTGAGGGCAATCTGAGGAAACTAACATGAGATAGCAACCCAGACTGTGGGATAGCCAGAGAGAGAGAAGGAAAAAAGAGAGAGAGAGAGAGAGAGAACTATCCTGCAAAAAGCCCTAACCTAAGACACTACCAGGCCCACTCACAGAACAAAGGACTGAGCAAATACCAGAGGAGAGCTAGCAGGCTGCGGACCGGCCCATTCCCCGCTGGAGACAAACAGGCAGGGGGCAGCCAGAGCCAGAAAGTGGCAATCGCGGCCCCAGAGAGGCACCCTCTACCAAACTGCAAGCAGGCTTCGTTGCTAACCAAGACTTCTTGGGATTCTGTATAGTTGACATCTGCCAGGAGGGTCGCAGCCAGAGATCAGCTCCCCAGAAGACTCACACGGCACACCTGAGAAGGCGCACCTATTGTACACCCAGATAACCGAGCAGCTGGGATGGAGGAGGCGATAAGACGCACCCCCCACCTGCCGGTGACTGCGCTCACCAAGCACCTGGTCACCTGAGCTGCTCGAACCTGGGAAGGGCACAAAACACAGGCCCAACAGGGTATGCACCTTTGTGAAGTACCCGAGAATCTGAACCTGAGCTGCTTAGACCTGGGAAGTGCATGCAACCCAGGGCCCGCCTCAGACAGTTCCTGTCAGAGCAACCTAGAGCCTGAGAAGTGTAGACCTTGAAAGCACACATGCCATGAGCGGGGGCAAACCCAGTGCGTTTGAAACACTGTGAGCACTCCCCACATACGCCAATGATATTTGTTTGCAGTGTTCCTCCCTCCCCACAGCACGACTGAACAACTGAGCCTAAATAAGCGACCACCATCGCCCCCTTGTGTCAGGGTGGAAATTAGACACTGAAGAGACCAGCAAACAGAAGAAGCTAAAATAGAGGAAACCACTTTGGAAGTGACAGGTGCAATAGATTAAAACCCTGTAGTTAGCACTGACTACATTGGAAGGGGCCTATAGATCTTGAGAAGTATAAGCCAGATCCAGGAACTATCTGAAACTGAACTGACCCCACACTGTCCGCAACAGCTTCAGAGAAATTCCTAGATATATTTTCACTATTATCATTTTTAAATTTTTTTAATTTTAAAGTCTTCTATTACTCCTTTAATTTTCATTTTTATAACCTACTATTACCTTGAAAAAAAGACCCTATTTTTAAAGCAATCTTCATATATATATATTATAATTTTTGTGACTTTGTTTTGTTTTTTTAATATTGTATTTTTGCAAGTCTAACCTCTACTCTAGATTTTTAATCTTTGTTTTTTGGTATTTGTTACCATTTTTT
Organism: Bos taurus; assembly: GCF_002263795.3. NCBI lineage: Eukaryota > Metazoa > Chordata > Mammalia > Artiodactyla > Bovidae > Bos > Bos taurus. The sequence goes on from NC_037357.1 coordinate 88,859,965, forward strand.
TTTTCTCCCCAACTCAAGGATCACACCTGCATCTCTTATGTCTCTTGCATTGGCAGGTGGGTTCTTTTTTTTTTTTTTTTTTTTAATGTATTATTTGAGCTCAGTGTTTTGTTTTTTTTTTTTTGGAAGAGTTTGAGAAAGATAGGTGTTAGCTCTTCTCTAAATGTTTTTTTTTTTTTTTTTTTGCTTTCACACATACAATTTTATTTTATTTTTTTTTCTAATGTTTGACATTTCATAGAAAGAGGAATCATAATTTCTAAAAAGTGGGAGACTTTAAATACCCCACTCACACCTATGGATAGATCAACTAAACAGAAAATTAACAAGGAAACACAAACTTTAAATGATACAATAGACCAGTTAGACCTAATTGATAGCTATAGGACATTTCATCCCAAAACAATGAATTTCACCTTTTTCTCAAGTGCACATGGAAAAAAAAAAAAAAACAGCTTACTTGGAAAAAAAAAGCATTTCAATGAAATATTTGTTACCAATTTTGTACCTTTAAGAACCCAATCTTCAGTACCCATTCTTACTTGGGAGTGTGATTACTGGCTAGATTGCTCTCTCCCCTTTTGATTCCCTCTTCTCCTCCTGGTCACCTCTATCTCCCTCTTCCCTCTTCTCCATGTAACTCTGTGAACCTCTCCAGGTGTCCCCCACTGTGGAGAAACTTTTCATCATTAACCTAAATGTTTTATCATCGGTGCTGTATAGATGGAAAAGTCTTGAGGCTACTGAAAGAATAAGACTGAAAACCAGAGGCAGGAGGGTTAACCCCAAAACCTGAGAACACCAGAGAACTCCTGACTCCAGGGAACATTAATCGATAAGAGCTCATCCAAAAGCCTCCATACCTATACTGAAACCAAGCACCACCCAAGAGCCAACAAGTTTCAGAGCAAGACATACCATGCAAATTTTCCAGCAACACAGGAACACAGCCCTGAGCTTCAATATACAGGCTACCCAAAGTCACACCAAACACACTGGCATCTCAAAACTCACTACTGGACATTTCATTGCACTCCAGAGAGAAGAAATCCAGCTCCATCCACCAGAACACTGACACAAGCTTCCCTAACAAGGAAACTTTGAAACGCCACCTGTCCAACCCCACCCACAGTGAAGAACCTCCACAATAAAGAGGAAACACAAACTGTCAGAATATGGAAAGGCTGCCTGAAACACAGCAATATAAACAAGACAAAAAGTCAGAGAAATACTCAGCAGGTAAAGGAACAGGATAAATGCCCACCAAACCAAACAAAAGAGGAAGAGATAGGGAATTTACCTGATAAAGAGTTCCAAATAATGGTAGTGAAAATGATTCTAAATCTTGAAAAAAAAAAATGGAGTTACAGATAAATAGCCTGGACACAAGGATTGACTAGATGCAAGAAATGTTTAACAAGGATAGAAAAAATAAAAGAGTCAATATATAATGAATAATGCAATAAATGAGATAAAAAAACACTCTGGAGGGAACCAACAGTAGACTAACAGAGGCAGAAGATAGGATAAGTGAGGTAGAATATAGAATGGTAGAAATAAATGAAGCAGAGAGGAAAAAAGAAAAAAGAATTAAAAGAAATGAGGACAACCTCAGGGACCCCTGGGACAAGGTTAAACGCCCCAACATTCAAATCATAGGAGGCCCAGAAGAAGAAGACAAAAAGAAAGACCATGAGAAAATACTTGAGGAGATAACAGTTGAAAACTTACTTAAATGGAGAAAGAAATAGCCACCCAGTCCAAGAAACCCAGAGAGTCCCAAATAGGATAAACCCAAGGCAAAACACCCCAAGACACATATTAATCAAATTAACAAAGATCAAACACAAAGAACAAATATTAAAAGCAGCAAGGGAAAAACAACAAATAACACACAAGGGGATTCACATAAGGACAACAGCTGATCTTTCAATGGAAACTCTTCAGACCAGAAGGGAATGGAAGGACATACTTAAAGTGATGAAAGAGAAAATCCTACAAGCCAGATTACTGAACCCAGCAAGGAACTCATTCAAATGGGAAGGAGAAATCAAAAGCTTTACAGACAAGCAAAAACTCAGAGAATTCAGCACCACCAAACCAGCTCTTCAACAGATGCTGAAGGATCTTCTCTAGACAGGAAACACAGAAAGCGTGTATAAACTCGAATCCAAAACAATAAAGTAAATGTCAATGGGATCATACATATCAATAATTACCTTAAATGTAAATGGGTTGAATTCCCCAACCAAAAGACAAAGACTGGCTGAATGGATACAAAAACAAGACCCCAGCATATGTTGTCTACAAGAGACCCACCTCAAAACAAGGGACACATACAGACTGAAAATGAATGGCTGGAAAAAGGTATTCCATGCAAATAGAGACCAAAAGAAAGCAGGAGTAGCAATAGTCATATCAGATAAAATAGACTAAAATAAAGGCTGTGAAAAGAGACAAAGAAGGACACTACATAATGATCAAAGGATCAATCCAAGAAGAAGATATAACAATTATAAATATATATGCACCCAACATAGGAGCACCACAATGTGTGAGACAAATGCTAACAGGTATGAAAGGGGAAATTAACAATAACACAATAATAGTGGGAGACTTTAATAATAACCCATTCACACCTATGGATATATCAGCTAAACAGAAAATTAACAAGGAAACACAAACTTTAAATGATACAATAGACCAGTTAGACCTAATTGATATCTATAGGACATTTCACCCCAAAACAATGAATTTCACCTTTTTCTCAAGCGCACACGGAACCTTCTCCAGGATAGATCACATTCTGGGCCATAATTCTAGCCTTGGTAAATTAAAAAAAAATTGAAATCATTCCAAGCATCTTTTTTTTTTTTTTAGTTTTTATTTTTATTTTATTTTTTTTTCTGAGTATTTTATTTTATTTTATTTTTTCTTTTTCTAATTTTATTTTATTTTTAAACTTTACCTAAATGTATTAGTTTTGCCAAATATCAAAATGAATCCGCCACAGGTATACATGTGTTCTGCATCCCGAACCCTCCTCCCTCCTCCCTCCCCATACCATCCCTCTGGGCCGTCCCAGTGCACCAGCCCCAAGCATCCAGCATCGTGCATCGAACCTGGACTGGCAACTCGTTTCCTACATGATATTTTACATGTTTCAGTGCCACTCTTCCAAATCTTCCCACCCTCTCCCTCTCCCACAGAGTCCATAAGACTGTTCTATACATCAGTGTCTCTTTTGCTGTCTCGTACACCGGGTTATTGTTACCATCTTTCTAAATTCCATATATATGAGTTAGTATACTGTATTTATGTTTTTCCTTCTGGCTTACTTCACTCTGTATAATAGGCTCCAGTTTCATCCACCTCATTAGAACTAATTCAAATGTATTCTTTTTAATGGCTGAGTAATACTCCATTGTGTATATGTACCACAGCTTTCTTATCCATTCATCTGCTGATGGACATCTAGGTTGCTTCCATGTCTTGGCTATTATAAACAGTGCTGCGATGAAGATTAGATGTCAATTACAGGAGAAAAACTATTAAAAATTCCAACGTATGGAGGCTGAACAACATGCTGCTGAATAACCAACAAATTACAGAAGAAATCAAAACAGAAATCAAAATATGCATAGAAATGAATGAAAATGAAAACACAACAACCCCAAACCTATGGGACACGTTAAAAGCATAGGTAAGGGGAAGGTTCATAGCAATACAGGCATACCTCAAGAAACAAGAAAAAAGTCAAATAAATAACCTAACTCTACACCTAAAGCAACTAGAAAAGGAAGAAATGAAGATTCCCAGAGTTAGTAGAAGGAAAGAAATCTTAAAAATCAGGGCAGAAATAAATGCAAAAGAAACAAAAGAGACCATAGCAAAAATCAACAAAGCTAAAAGCTGGTTCTTTGAAAAGATAAATAAAACTGACAAACCTTTAGCCAGACTCATCAAGAAACAAAGGGAGAAGAATCAAATCAACAAAATTAGAAATGAAATGGAGAAATCACAACGGATAATACAGAAATACAAAGGATCATAAGAGACTACTATCAGCAATTATATGCTAATAAAATAGACAACTTGGAAGAAATGGACAAATACTTAGAAAAGTACAACATTCCAAAACTGAACCAGGAAGAAATAGAAAATCTTAACATAACCATCACAAGCACAGAAATTGAAACTGTAATCAGAAATCTTCCATCAAACAAAAGCCCAGGACCAGAGGGCTTCACAGCTTAATTCTACCAAAAATTTAGAGAAGAGCTAACATCCGTCCTACTCAAACTCTTCCAGAAAATTGCAGAGGAAGGTAAACTTCCAAACTAATTCTATGAGGCCATCATCACGCTAACACAAAAACCAGACAAAGATGCCACAAAAAAAGAAAACTACAGGCCAATATCACTGATAAACATAGATGCAAAAATTCTTAACAAAATCTTAGCAAAAAGAATCCAACAACATATTAAAAAGGTCATACATCATGACCAAGTGAGCTTTATCCCAGGGATGCAAGGATTCTTCAATATCTGCAAATCAATCAACATAATACACCACATTAACAAATTGAAAGATAAAAACCATATGATTATCTCAATAGACGCAGAGAAAGCCTTTGACAAAATTCAACATCCATTTATGATAAAAACCCTCCAGAAAGCAGGAATAGAAGGAACATACCTCAACATAATAAAAGCTATATATGACAAACCCTGAGCAAACATTATCCTCAATGGTGAAAAATTGAAAGCATTTCCCCTGAAGTCAGGAACAAGACAAGGGTACCCATGCTCACCACTACTATTCAACATAGTTTTGGAAGTTTTGGCCATAGCAATCAGAGCAGAAAAAGAAATAAAAGGAATCCAGATTGGAAAAGAAGAAGTAAAACTCTCACTGTTTGCAGATGACATGATCCTCTACATAGAAAACCCTAAAGACTCCACCAGAAAATTATTAGAGCCAATCAGTGAATATAGTAAAGTTGCAGGATATAAAATTAACACACAGAAATCCCTTGCATTCCTATACACTAACAATGAGAAAACAGAAAGAGAAATTAAGGGAGTAATTCCATTTACCATTGCAATGAAAAGAATAAAATACTTAGGGATAAATCTACCTAAAGAAACTAAAGACCTATATATAGAAAACTATAAAACATTGGTGAAAGAAATCAAAGAGGATACAAATAGATGGAGAAATATACCATGTTCATGGATTCGAAGAATCAGTGTAGTGAAAATGCATGTACTTCTCAAAGCAATCTATAGATTCAATGCAATCCCTATCAAGCTACCAATGGTATTTTTTACAGAACTAGAACAAATAATTTCACAATTTGTATGGAAATACAAAAAACCTCAAATAGCCAAAGCAATCTTGAGTAAGAAGAATGGAACTGGAGGAATCAACCTGCCTGACTTCAGGCTATACTACAAAGCCACAGTCATCAAGACAGTATGGTACTTGCAAAAAGACAGAAATATAGATCAGCGGAACAAAATAGAAAGCCCAGAGATAAATCCATGCACCCATGGATACCTTATCTTTGACAAAGGAGGCAAATATATACAATGGAGAAAAGACAATCTCTTTAACAAGTGGTGCTGCGAAAACTGGTCAACCACTTGGAAAAGGATGAAACTAGAACACTTTCTAACACCATACACAAAAATAAACTCAAAATGGATTAAAGATCTAAACGTAAGACCAGAAACTATAAAACTCCTAGAGGAAAACATAGGCAAAACACTCTCGGACATAAATCACAGCAGGATCCTCCATGACCCACCTTCCAGAGTAACGGAAGTAAAAGCAAAAATAAACAAATGGGACCTAACTAAACTTAAAAGCTTTTGCACAACGAAGGAAACTATAAGCAAGGTGAAAAGACAGCCTTCAGAATGGGAAAAAAATAATAGCAAACCAAGCAACTGACAAAGAATTAATCTCAAAAATATGCAAGCAACTCCTGTAGCTCAATTCCAGAAAAATAAATGACCCAATCAAAAAATGGGCCAAAGAACTAAACAGACATTTCTCCAAAGAAAACATACAGATGGCTAACAAACACATGAAAAGATGCTCAACATCACTCGTTATCAGAGAAATGCAAATCAAAATCACAGTAAGGTACCATCTCACACCAGTCAGAATGGCTGCTATCCAACATCTACAAACAATTAATGCTGGAGAGAGTGTGGAAAAAAGGGAATCCTCTTACACTGTTGGTGGGAATGCAAACTAGTACAGCCACTATGGAGAACAGTGTGGAGATTCCTTTAAAAACTGGAAATAGAACTGCCATATGACCCAGCAATCCCACTGCTGGGCATACACATCGAGGAAACCAGAATTGAAAGAGACACGTGTATCCCAATGTTCATCGTAGCACTGTTTATAATAGCCAGGACATGGAAGCAACCTAGATGTCCATCAGCAGATGAATGGATAAGAAAGCTGTGGCACATATACACAATGGAATATTACTCAGCCATTAAAAATAATACATTTGAATCAGTTCTAATGAGGTGGATGAAACTGGAGCCTATAATACAGAGTGAAGTAAGCCAGAAAGAAAAACACCAATACAGTATACTAACGCATATATATGGAATTTAGAAAGATGGTAATGATAACCGTGTATGCTAGACAGCAAAAGAGACACAGATGTATAGAACAGTCTTTTGGACTCTGTGGGAGAGGGAGTGGGGTGATGATATGGGAGAATGGCATTAAAACATGTATAATATCATATAAGAAAGGAATCGCCAGTCCAGGTTTGATGCATGAGACAGGGTGCTCGGGGCTGGTGCACTAGGATGACCCAGAGGGATGGGATGGGAAGGGAGGTGGGAGGGGGGTTCAGGATGGGGAACACATGTACACCTGTGGTGGATTCATGTCAATGTATGGCAAAACCACTACAATATTGTAAAGTAATTAGCCTCCAATTAAAATAAATAAATTTTAAAAATAAAATAAAATTTTAGCATAGATATATAAACATAAATTCAAAACCATCAGCAATATGATAAACTGAAATGCATTGTAAAATTTCCATTATTCAAATAAAAAATTAAATTTTCTTAAAAAAAAGATTGCCAGGAGAAATATGAATAACCTCAGATACGCAGATAATAATAATATGGCAGAAAGCAAAGAGGAATTAAAGAGCCTCTTGGTGAAGGTGAAAGAAGAGAGTGAAAAAGCTGGCTTGAAACTCAACATTCAAAAAATGAAGATCATGGCATCTGCTCCCATCACTTCTCAGCAAATAGAAGGGGAAAAAAGAGGAAACAGTGAGAGATTTTATTTTCTTGTGCTCCAAAATCACTGTGAACAGTGACTGGAGCCATGAAATTAAAAGAAACTTGCTCCTTGGAAGGAAAGCTATGACAAACCTAGACAACATATTAAAAAGCAGAGACATAATTTTGCTGACAAAGGTCTGTATAGTCAAAGCTATGGTTTTTCCAGTAGTCATGTATGGATGTGAAAGTTGCACCATAATGGTGGCTGAATGACAAATAATTGATGCTTTCAAACTGTGGTGCTGAAGAGGACTCTTGAGAGTCCTTTGGACAGCAAGGAGATCAAACCAGACAATCCTAAAGGAAACAAACCCTGAGTATTCATTGGAAGGACTGAAGCTCCAATACTTTGGCCACCTGATGTGAAGCACAGACTCATTGGAAAGCACCCTGATGCTGGGAAAGACTGAGGGCAGGAGGAGAAGTGGGCAGCAGAGGATGAGATGGTTGGATGGCATCACGACTCAATGGACATGAGTTTGAGCAAACTCTGGGAGATGGTGAAGGACAGGGAAATCTGGCACACTTTATTCCACAGGGTCACAAAGAGTAGGAAACGACTGACCTACTGAACAACAATAACAATTTTGTTATAGAAGTCTACTAATGTAATACAGATTTTGGTACCAGGAAGCAGGGTGCTGATGTAACAAATGCCTAAAAATGTGAGAATAGCTTTGGAATTATATAATACCAGAGTAAGGTGGACCCCTAATCTAATATGACTGGTGTCCTTACAAAATTCATACCCAGAGGGGATGCCATGTAAAAAATGGAGTTATGCTTCCACAAGATATGGAAATACCAGAGGCTAGGAGAAAGGCATGGGACAGATTGTCCCTCATAGCCCTCAAAAAGAAGCACCTGCTGGTACCTTTATCTTGAACTTCTAGCCTTCAGAATCATGAGACAATAAAGTCCTGCTATTTCAACAACTCCGTCTGTGATATCTTGTTACTGCAATCTAAACTGAAAACTAATACAGATAATAGTCATTCATCAAATAGAGAAATGTACTGTGTTCACTGACTGAGAAACTCAATATTGTAAAGACATTAGTTCTCTCTGGATCATTTTAAAGATTCAATATAATCACAAACAAAAATACCAACAATCACTGTATTAAATATTACAGTGAATGTAATTTTAGATTACAAGTGTAATTTTACAGTGAGGCAATTTTAATTGTAATTTTACAGTGAGGCAATTTTAATTGTAATTTTACAGTGAGGCAATTTTAAATATCATGTAGTAATGCAGTTGGTCAAGAATACCAAAGAGGTAGAAAAATGTAGGAAAATGTTCAATAGTACAGGCAGTCTTTACTTTGCATGGTAGTTGAGGACCACAAAAGCTGAAAGCAAACAAAGAGATTGTAATAATCAATAGGAAAAATTATGATTGTTCTGTGAATGTTAGACATTTTTGTCAAAAGTTAAAAACTCTCTAATTTTGGTTATACATGTGTAAGAATTTTTTTAAAATATTAATACTAAGGCTGTCATTTAAGACATTAGAAATTCTGAGAAATAAACTGTCAAATATTTCTGAGGGTTCCTTTACTGTAAAGTTATTTTATGCTATTCATAGCATCGTTATTCCTAATACTCCCAAATGGGAAAGAACACAAATGCTCCTCATTATTAGAAGTGGTGCATATATTTTAGAATTCATAGAATGGTATTTACACAGCAATAACAAATAAGGAAACTATAGTTACTAGTATCAAGATAAACAACTTTCATTAGAGTGAGAAAAATTAATTAATAAGTCAAAAGGAGTAAACAGAGTATGACTACATATTAAAGGGTTTAAGAATAGGAAACTATAGTGTGAAGGGGTGTATGCAAATATGGTTGAAGTATCAATAAATACAAGGTAAAGATTTTTACAAAGGTCAGGAAAGGTGTACATTGAGTGGGGATGTATTTGAGAAGGGGCACACTAAGGGTTTATAAATTACATGAAGTGGTCTTTAAATTAGGTTATCATTACACAAGTGTATGCTTTAAAATTATTATTTTGAATGCACACATTTTATATCATATACTGCAATTTACTGATACATATTTTGTGCTATCCTTAAAAATGAAGACTTAGATTTCATGAGTGGAAAAGAAATGCAGGAAACATCTGGGAGACTCTAATGTTCTATTTCTTGACATATACAAAGACATGTGTGTATATATATCTTACAATAAAAATAATTTCATGTCCATGTAATATGTATGCTTTTGTATATTTTCTTTTACAAATAGGCTAGTATATATTTGGGAAACAATGGTAGGCTTTAGCCCAATTAAATATATTGGAAGTACCTCCAAAATCATCTCAATTTGGGGCTTTGTTGTTGTTGTTACTGTTCTGCTCAACAACCTGAAACATGACTTTGAGTTTGGAACTTTCGGACAAGGCCAGGATGCCCAGCAAAAAGAAAAACTAGAGAAAGGACAATGAGGGGGATATCTGAGCCACATATTAGAAATATATCAACTTTTGATGAAGGTCCTTTCTGAAACCTAAGAGTGGCCAAAGTAGATCATTGAAATTCAGGTATGGATCACTCGCTATTTTATTTCTGCACAGTGAGCAACTCAACTGGTGCCTGTCAGGGATTCCCTCTAGACTTCCCTGCTCATCACACCTTCTTGAAGCATGACGTACAACCTCCTGATGCCTTCCCGTATGGTAAGTTTGAATTGCTTTTTATTTTCTGTAAGATGAGAGATCTCATCTAATTACCTTAAGCTCTCAGTTCGTGTTGCAGGCTCCATGGAGAACTTGCCATTTGAAGGAGCAAACAATGTTTGGAACAGCAGAGGCTACTGAGCCTGGGACTGAAAGGCCCACCAAAGGTTGGGAGACAACTGTCAAGACTCTGGTCATGACCACAGACCAAGGAGGAGGGGCAGGCCCCACAAAACCAAGGGACAGGCTGCTAAGCCTTGATATTAATACCATGGCCACTTTCTTCCATAATACAAACACCTGTTAAAATTTCAGATGGCAAAAATTAGTGTTCAATGAGGAGGGTCTCTTTCATATTCCCCTGACCCCCAGCACCACTGCCAGAGGTAACAACCACAAACACTTCAGCCTGTGCTCCCTGTAGAGCTAGATCTTTAGATGTGTAAGTATAGATACATATCAACATTTCTTTTTCCATTTTTATTTTATGGAGTTATATTCTACCCTATATCAAAAAGAAGGCCTGTAGTAGGCCCCTCCCATATTGGGAAAATTCACAAATAGACTCACCCTGCTCAAAAAAGAGGCCTTCTGTGCAGCCTGTGTTCATCTGTGGCCAAGAATGGCCCTGGCTACATTTTAGACCTCTGCCCATACCTGTACATTGCTGAGCTCAGAATGATGGTAACCTTCATCCTGTCAACTCCATGAAGTTCTTAGTGGAATATAAGACTCTCCCCTTCCTCCACAGAAAGTATTGAAGTCAGTCACCTCACCAGTCATCAAAAAGGACATGTAGAATTTGCTTCATTCCCTGAGGATCTCATTTATACTGCTCTCTTATTGGAAAGCAGAAATAATTTTGACTTGGAAGACTGGATTCCCAGAAACGCTAATCTCTAACATTGAAAATATCATCAAACATGTGGGGTTGCTCTTCTCTTCACCTGGATGGGCCAGGGAAGGAAATATACTGGCCTATTAACCAGGCATATGATACTTGGGAGCTACTCCCCCTATCTTCCTTCAAAGGCCTGTGAAAAACATGGGCTTTTCTGGGTTGCTTATCTCCACAAGACTGTTGAAATGATCTCTTAGAAGTGGCCTGGAAAATTCAAGCCCTGCAACCTGCTACAAAGGCTTAGTACACCATCTTTGGCACCTGGAATGGAGTGATATACAGATCCCCACCTAGACTTTAATTCACAAAAATGGATCTTACAATTTCCCTGACTGTGAAAGTAAGAAAAGCAATCGAATAATTTTAAGCAAGGGATTTACAGAGTGGGATAACATATACTTTATGTGTAAGGCTACTGAATAGCTGTAAAATTCCTACCCCACCACCAAATTCCAGTCCATAATGAAGAGCCAGGCCTCTTACACTGATGTACTTTATTTCACTATGGAATAAATAGCTCCCCCCTCACCCCAATTATAATTAGTACATATGAATTATTTTCAAAATTCAAACAACTCAGGAATGCATGTGAATAAAAAACCTGTGGTGGATTCATTTTGATATTTGGCAAAACTAATACAATTATGTAAAGTTTAAAAAATAAAAAAAAATAAAATAAAATGCAGTTAAATGTGTAAAAAAAAAAAGATCACTTCAAATTACTTTTCTGCTTTGAAGTTTCTCTATTTTGAGGTGACAGCAATTAATATTTTGCTGACTATGTGAGGCAGAATTGGACACCATAATCTTTACTCCTTAGTGTTATTCATTTCTATATATATGTTGTATCACATAACAAAATGGACTTTGAAAATGTAATTAAAGTTACTAAACAGTTGACCTTAAGATAGAGTGACTATCCTGGATTTTTCAGGTAATACTACTGTAAAAACAAGAGCTCTTAAAAGTCCACGGTGGGAACAGAAAAGGAAATCAGAAAGATCTGAAACATGAAGACTCAATAGGCTGTTGATGTTTTAAGATGAAGGGGTTCATGTGAAAAGGAATATAGGCAGTCTGAAGATCCTGGGAGAAAGGACCCTGGCTGACAGCTAGTGAAAAATGGGAACCTCAGTCCTAGAACCACAAGAAATTAAATGCTGCCAACAACCTGAATGAGCTTAGAAGTGGATTCTTCTTTCACAGCCTCCAGAAAGGAACGTGGCCTTACCTGCACTTTGATCTCAGCTTTGTGAGAACTTAAGCAGAGAACCCATTTACGCCATACTGTTTCAAGACTTGTGACTATGAAAACTGAGATAATAAATGGATTTTGTTTTAGAACATCAAGTTTGTGGTAGTTTGTAAGGAATAGCAATAGCAAACATGATGGCAATCCTTTAATGTACTTCTTTATATATGTATTGTTGTTGTTGTTCAGTAGTTAAGTCATGTACAACTCTCTGCAAACCCATGGATTGCAGCATGCCAGGCTTTCCTGTCCTTCACTATCTCCAGGATTTGCTCAAATTCAGGTCCACTCAGCTGGTGATGCTACGTAACCATCTCATCCTCTCTGCTCCCTTCTCCTTTTGCCTTCAATCTTTCCTAGCACCAGGGTCTTTTCCAATCAGCTGGCTCTTCACATTAGGTGGCCAAAATGTTGAAGCTTCATTTTCAACATTGGTCCTTCCAATGAATATTCAGGGTTGACTTCCTTTTAGTACAGTTACTCAGTCATGTCTGACTCTTTGTAACCCCATGGACTGCAGCACACCAGGCTTCCCTGTTCATCACCAACTCCCAGAGCTTGCTCAAACTGATGTCCATTGAGTCAGTGATGCCATCCAGCCATCTCATCCTCTGTCGTGCCCTTTTTCTCCTGCCTTCAATCTTTCCCAGCATCAGAGTCTTTTCCAATGAGTCAGTTATTTGCACCATGTGGCCAAAGTATTGGAGCTTAAGCTTCAGCACCAGTGCTTCCAATGAGTATTCAAGACTGATTTCCTTTAGGATGGACTGGTTTGATCTCCTTGCACTCCAAGGGACTCTCAAGAGTCTTCTCCAGCACCACAATTAAAAAGCATCACCTCTTCAGTGCTCAGCTTTCTCTGTGATCCAATTCTCACATCTGTACATGACTACTGGAAAAAACCATAGCTTTGACTAGATGGACCTTTGACGGCAAAGTAATGTCTCTGCTTTTTAATATACTGTCCGGGTTTGTCATAGTTTTTCTTCCAAGTAGCAAACTTCTTTTAATTTCATGGCTGCAGTCACCATCTATAGTGATTTTGGAGCCCAAGAAAATAAAGTCTCTCATGTTTCCATTTTTCCCCATCTATTTGCCATGAAGTGATGGGGCCAGATGCCATGGTCTTAATTTTTTGACTGTTTAGTTTTAAGCCAGCTTTTTCACTCTTCTCTTTTATCTTCATCAGGAGTCTCTTTAGTTCTTCTTCACTTTCTGCCATCAGGGTGGTATCATCTACATATTTGAGGTTGTTGATATTTCACCTGGCAATGGATATGTGCTATCAACTTGATTTATAACTGAAAAAGTTAACCTCAATCACTTCGCTAAGGTAGAGTTTGTTGGGTTTCCCCATTGAATCAGTTCAGTTCAGTTCAGTTGCTCAGTCATGTCCGACTCTTTGCGACCCCATGAATCACAGCACGCCAGCCTCCGGGTCCATCACCATCTCCCAGAGTTCACTCAAACTCACGTCCATCAAGTCAGTGATGCCATCCAGCCATCGCATCCTCTGTCGTCCCCTTTTTCTCCTGCCCCCAATCCCTCCCAGCATCAGAGTCTTTTCCAACGAGTCAACTCTTTGCATGAGGTGGCCAAAGTACTGGAGTTTCAGCTTTAGCATCATTCCTTCCAAAGAAAACCCAGGGATGATCTCCTTTAGAATGGACTGGTTGGATCTCCTTGCAGTCCAAGGGACTCTCAAGAGTCTTCTCCAACACCACAGTTCAAAAGCATCAGTTCTTCGGCACTCAGCTTTCTTCACAGTCCAACTCTCACATCCATACATGACCACTGGACAAACCATAGCCTTGACTAGACGGACCTTTGTTGGCAAAGTAATGTCTCTGCTTTTCAATATGCTATAGTTCTCCACTATTTTGCTACAAGTTCCATGAACACTGAAAATAAAATCAAGGGACCTCCATGGTGGGCCAGTGGTTAAGAATCCACCTTGCAATGCAGCGTATATGTGTTCAATCCCTGGTCAGGGAACTAAGATCTCACATGCCTTGGAGCAACTAAGCCTGCACACTAAAATTAGAAAGTCCAAGGGCCGCAGTGAAAAAGATTCCACATGAGACAACAAAGATCCCTGTGCTACAACTAAAACCTGATGCAGCCAAATAAATAAATAAAAGAAAATTGAAAGTAATATTAAGAATAACTCTGAGTCTACAAATTTGATAATCTAGATAAAATGGTCCAACTCCTTGAAAGACAATCTGCCAAAACTCACACAAGAAGAAATAATCTAAATAGGCCTCCATCAATAAAATCAATAAAAAATTGAATGAATAATTCATAACCTTCCAAAATGGAAAGTGACAGGCCCAGATAGGTTCATTTGTGAATTCTACCAAACATTTAAGGATGTGATTATATCAGTTCTATATAATCTCTTCCAGAAGACAGAAACTGAGGAACACTTCCTAATCCATCTGTGAGGCCAGCATTACCCTAATATTAAAACTATACAGAAACTAGGTTTCGAAGATGGCGGAGGAGTAGGATGGGGAGAACACTTTCTCCCCCACAAATTCATCAAAAGAGCATTTAAACGTCGAGTAAATTCCACAAAACAACTTCTGAATGCCGGCAGAGGACATCAGGCACCCAGAAAAGCAACCCAACTCTTCGAAAGTAGGTAGGAAAAAATATTAAAAACAAAAAAAAGAGACAAAAGAGGGAGGGACGGAGTTCCGTCCCGGGAAGGGAATCTTAAAAAGAGAGAAGTTTCCAAACATCAGGAAACCTTCTCACTGCCGAATCTGTGCCGAGCTTTGGAAGCACAGAGGGCAACATAACAGGGAGAAAAAATAAATAAACAATTTAAAACTCGCAGATTGCAAGCCCTACGGTAACTCCCCCAGCAGAGAAGCAGCGCAGACGCCTGCATCCGCCATTAGCAAACCGGGGCTGGGCAGGGAGGCGCGGCGTGGGCTGCATCGCTGAGAGTAAGAATCTGGCCTGAATACCCTGAGCGCTATCTGAGCGAAATAATTTGGGCTAGCAAACCAGACTGTGGGATACCTACCACGCAAAAAGCCAGCCCTAACCTAAGACCGCCAGGCCCGCGCACGGAACAAAGGACTGAACAGAGATAGCCGGCTGCAGACCTTCCCCCTCCGGTGACAGGCAGCCAGAGCCGGAAGGGGGCAATCGCAGCCCCAGAGAGACATTATCTATAAAATTGTAAGCAGACTTCTTTGCTAACTAAAACTTCTTGGGGGTCTGGATGGTCAACATCTGCCTGAGAAGGTGCGCCGGTTTTACATCCAGATAACCGAGTGGCGGGGAGGCGATAAGTCGCAGCATTGGCGCTCGCCTGAGAAGAGCAAGTTGGCGCTCGGACCTGGGAAGAGCACAAAACGCAGGCCCAACTGAGTCTGCGCCTCTGAGGACTACCCGAGTGCCTGAACCTGAGCGGCTTGGACCTGGGAGGTGCATGCAGCCCAGGGCCAGCCTCAGATTGTTCCCGGCGGAACAACCTAGAGTCCGAGCAGTGTGGCCAGGGAGGCTACACGTGCCGTGAGCAGGGGCAGACCCAGGGTGGCTGAAGCACTGCGAGCCCACGCCAGTGTTATTTGTTTGCAGCATCCCTCCCTCCCTCCCCACAGCGCGACTGAACAAGTAAGCCTAAAAAAAAAAAAAAAAAAGTGTCCTCCACCATGCCCTTTGAGTCAGGGCGGAAACCAGATACTGAAGAGACTAGCAAACAGAAGAAGATATAACAGAGGGAAACGCCTTGGAAGCTACAGGCAATAGATCAAAACCCTGTGGTTACTACGGACTACATAGGAAGGGGCCTATAGATCTTGAGAAATATAAATCTGACCAAGGAACTAGCCAAAAATGAACTGAACCCGCAACACCCACAAAAAAAAAAAAAACAAAAACAAAAAAGTCCTAGATATATTTTTATTATTTTTACGATCATTCTTTCTTTTTTTTTTAATTAAAAAAAAAAATTTTTAAGTCCTCTATTGTTCCTTTAATTTTCACTTTTATAACCTATTACTTTGCAAAAAAAAAAAAAAAAAGACCCTATTTTTTTCTTCTTCAGCAAACTTCATATATATATATTTTATAATTTTTTGACCTTGTTTTTTTTGTTTGTTTGTTTTTGTTTTTTTCTTCTTTTCTTTAACATTGTATTTTTGAAATTCCAAACTCTACTCTAGATTTTTAATTTTCGCTTTTTGGTATATGTTATCAATTTTGTACCTATAGTTTTTTTTTATATAATTTCTGTGACTTTTTTTTTTTCTTCTTCTTCTCTGTTTCTTTCTCTTCTTCTTTTATATAACATTGTATATCTGAAATTGCAAACTTTACTCTAGATTTTTAATTTATGCTTTTTGGTATTTGATAACAGTTTTGTACCTGTATTTTCTTTATAATTTTTGTGACATTGTTCGTATTTGTTTGTTTGTTTTCTCTCTTTATTTTTCTTCTTTTTCTTTTTTTTTTTTTTTTAACATTGTATTTTTGAAATTCCAAACTCTACTCTAGATTTTTAATTTTTGCTTTCTGGTATTAGTTATCAATTTTGTACCTGTACTTTCTTTATAATTCTCGCGACCTTGTTTGTTTTTGTTTGTTCGTTTTTTCTCTCTTTCTTTTCCTTCTTCTTTTCTTTAACATCGTGTTTTTGAAATTCCAAACTCTACTCTAGATTTTTAATTTTTGCTTTTATGTATTTGTTACCAATTTTGTACCTTTAAGGACCCAATCTTCAGGACCCATTTTTCACTAGGGAGTGAGATTACTGGCTTGACTGCTCTCTCTCCCTTTGGACCCTCCTTTTTCTCCACCAGGTCGCCTGTGTCTCCTCCCTAACCCCTCTCTACTCTACCCAACTCTGTGAATTTCTGTGTGTTCCAGACGGTGGAGAACACTTAGGGAACTGATTACTGGCCGGATCTGTCTCCCTCCTTTTCATTCCCCCCTTTTATCCTTCTGGCCACCTCTGTTACCTTCCTCCTTCTTCTCTTCTCTGTATAACCCCGTGAACATCTCTGAGTGGTCCAGTTGTGGAGTGCACATAAGGAAGTGACTACTGGCTAGCCCACTCTCTCCACTATTGATTCACCTCATCTCATTTGGGTCACCTCTAACTCCCTCCTCCCTCTTCTCTTCTCCATGTAACCCTGTGAACCTCTCTGAGTGACCCTCACTGTAGAGAAACTTATCATCTTTAATGTAGATGTTTTATCAATGGTGCTGTATAGAAGGAGAAGTTTTGAAACTACTGTAAAAATAAGACCGATAATCGGAAGCAGGAGACTTAAGCCCAAACCCTGACTCCAGGGAACTCCTGACTCCAAGGAACATTCATTCACAGGAGCTCATCAAATGCCTCCATACCGACACTGAAACCAAGCACCACACAAGGGCCAATAAGTTCCAGGGCAAGACATACCAAGCAAATTCTCCAGCAACAAAGGAACACAGCCCTGAGCTTCAAGATACAGGCTGCCCAAAGTCACCCCAAAACTATAGACATCTCATAACTCATTACTGGACATTTCATTGCACTCCAGAGAGAAGAAATACAGCTCCACCCACCAGAACACCGACACAAGCTTCCCTAACCAGGAAACCTTGACAAGCCACCTGTACAAACCCACACAGCGAGGAAACACCACAATAAAGAGAACTCCACAAACTGCCAGAATACAGAAAGGACACCCCAAACTCAGCAATTTAAACAAGATGAAGAGACAGAGGAATACTCAGCAGATAAAGGAACAGGATAAATGCCCACCAAACCAAACAAAAGAGGAAGAGATAGGGAATCTACCTGATAAAGAATTCCGAATAATGATAGTGAAATTGATCCAAAATCTTGAAACTAAAATGGAATCACAGATAAATAGCCTGGAGACAAGGATTGAGAAGATGCAAGAAAGGTTTAACAAGGACCTAGAAGAAATAAAAGAGAGTCAATATATAATGAATAATGCAATAAGTGAAATTAAAAACACTCTGGAGGCAACAAATAGTAGAATAACAGAGGCAGAAGACAGGATTAGTGAATTAGAAGATAGAATGGTAGAAATAAATGAATCAGAGAGGATAAAAGAAAAACGAATTAAAAGAAATGAGGACAATCTCAGAGACCTCCAGGACAATATTAAACGCTACAACATTCGAATCATAGGGGTTCCAGAAGAAGAAGACAAAAAGAAAGACCATGAGAAAATACTTGAGGAGATAATAGTGGAAAACTTCCCTAAAATGGGGAAGGAAATAATCACCCAAGTCCAAGAAACCCAGAGAGTACCAAACAGGATAAACCCAAGGAGAAACACCCCAAGACACATATTAATCAAATTAACAAAGATCAAACACAAAGAACAAATATTAAAAGCAGCAAGGGAAAAACAACAAATAACACACAAGGGAATTCCCATAAGGATAACAGCTGATCTTTCAATAGAAACTCTTCAAGCCAGGAGGGAATGGCAAGACATACTTAAAATGATGAAAGAAAATAACCTACAGCCCAGATTATTGTACCCAGCAAGGATCTCATTCAAGTATGAAGGAGAAATCAAAAGCTTTTCAGACAAGCAAAAGCTGAGAGAATTCTGCACCACCAAACCAGCTCTCCAACAAATACTAAAGGATATTCTCTAGACAGGAAACACAAAAACGGTGTATAAACTCGAACCCAAAACAATAAAGTAAATGGCAACGGGAACATACTTATCAGTAATTACCTTAAACGTAAACGGGTTGAATGCCCCAACCAAAAGACAAAGACTGGCTGAATGGATACAAAAACAAGACCCCTACATATGTTGTCTACAAGAGACCCACCTCAAAACAGGGGACACATACAGACTGAAAGTGAAGGGCTGGAAAAAGATTTTCCATGCAAATAGGGACCAAAAGAAAGCAGGAGTAGCAATACTCATATCAGATAAAATAGACTTTAAAACAAAGGCTGTGAAAAGAGACAAAGAAGGTCACTACATAATGATCAAAGGATCAATCCAAGAAGAAGATATAACAATTATAAATATATATGCACCCAACACGGGAGCACCACAGTACGTAAGACAAATGCTAACAAGTATGAAAGGAGAAATTAACAATAACACAATAATAGTGGGAGGCTTTAATACCCCACTTACACCTATGGATAGATCAACTAAACAGAAAATTAACAAGGAAACACAAACTTTAAACGATACAATAGACCAGTTAGACCTAATTGATATCTATAGGTCATTTCATCCCAAAACAATGAATTTCACCTTTTTCTCAAGCGCACATGGAACCTTCTCCAGGATAGATCACATCCTGGGCCATAAAGCTAGCCTTGGTAAATTCAAAAAGATAGAAATCATTCCAAGCATTTTTTCTGACCACAATGCAGTAAGATTAGATCTCAATTACAGGAGAAAAACTATTAAAAATTCCAACATATGGAGGCTGAACAACACGCTGCTGAATAACCAACAAATCACAGAAGAAATCAAAAAAGAAATCAAAATTTGCATAGAAACGAATGAAAATGAAAACACAACAACCCAAAACCTGTGGGACACGGTAAAAGCAGTCCTAAGGGGAAAGTTCATAGCAATACAGGCACACCTCAAGAAACAAGAAAAAAGTCAAATAAATAACCTAACTCTACACCTAAAGCAACTAGAAAAGGAAGAAATGAAGAACCCCAGGGTTAGTAGAAGGAAAGAAATCTTAAAAATTAGAGCAGAAATAAATGCAAAAGAAACAAAAGAGACCATAGCAAAAATCAACAAAGCCAAAAGCTGGTTCTTTGAAAGGATAAATAAAATTGACAAACCATTAGCCAGACTCATCAAGAAACAAAGGGAGAAAAATCAAATCAACAAAATTAGAAACGAAAATGGAGAGATCACAACAGACAACACAGAAATACAAAGGATCATAAGAGACTACTATCAACAATTATATGCCAATAAAATGGACAACGTGGAAGAAATAGACAAATTCTTAGAAAAGTACAACTTTCCAAAACTGGACCAGGAAGAAATAGAAAATCTTAACAGACCCATCACAAGCATGGAAATTGAAACTGTAATCAAAAATCTTCCAGAAAACAAAAGCCCCGGTCCAGACGGCTTCACAGCTGAATTCTACCAAAAATTTAGAGAAGAGCTAACACCTATCCTGCTCAAACTCTTCCAGAAAATTGCAGAGGAAGGTAAACTTCCAAACTCATTCTATGAGGCCACCATCACCCTAATACCAAAACCTGACAAAGACCCCACAAAAAAAGAAAACTACAGGCCAATATCACTGATGAACATAGATGCAAAAATCCTTAACAAAATTCTAGCAATCAGAATCCAACAACACATTAAAAAGATCATACACCATGATCAAGTGGGCTTTATCCCAGGGATGCAAAGATTCTTCAATATCCGCAAATCAATCAATGTAATACACCACATTAACAAATTGAAAAATAAAAACCATATGATTATCTCAATAGATGCAGAGAAAGCCTTTGACAAAATTCAACATCCATTTATGATAAAAACTCTCCAGAAAGCAGGAATAGAAGGAACATACCTCAACATAATAAAAGCTATATATGACAAACCCACAGCAAACATTATCCTCAATGGTGAAAAATTGAAAGCATTTCCTCTAAAGTCAGGAACAAGACAAGGGTGCCCACTTTCACCATTACTATTCAACATAGTTTTGGAAGTTTTGGCCACAGCAATCAGAGCAGAAAAAGAAATAAAAGGAATCCAAATTGGAAAAGAAGAAGTAAAACTCTCACTATTTGCAGATGACATGATCCTCTACATAGAAAACCCTAAAGACTCCACCAGAAAATTACTAGAAATAATCAATGACTACAGTAAAGTTGCAGGATATAAAATCAACACACAGAAATCCCTTGCATTCCTATACACTAATAATGAGAAAACAGAAAGAGAAATTAAGGAAACAATTCCATTCACCATTGCAATGAAAAGAATAAAATACTTAGGAATATATCTACCTAAAGAAACTAAAGACCTATATATAGAAAACTATAAAACACTGGTGAAAGAAATCAAAGAGGACACTAATAGATGGAGAAATATACCATGTTCATGGATTGGAAGAATCAATATAGTGAAAATGAGTATACTACCCAAAGCAATTTATAGATTCAACGCAATCCCTATCAAGCTACCAACAGTATTCTTCACAGAGCTAGAACAAATAATTTCACAATTTGTATGGAAATACAAAAAACCTCGAATAGCCAAAGCGATCTTGAGAAAGAAGAATGGAACTGGAGGAATCAACCTACCTGACTTCAGGCTCTACTACAAAGCCACAGTTATCAAGACAGTATGGTACTGGCACAAAGACAGAAATATTGATCAATGGAATAAAATAGAAAGCCCAGAGATAAATCCACGCACATATGGACACCTTATCTTCGACAAAGGAGGCAAGAATATACAATGGATTAAAGACAATCTCTTTAACAAGTGGTGCTGGGAAATCTGGTCAACCACTTGTAAAAGAATGAAACTGGACCACTTTCTAACACCATACACAAAAATAAACTCAAAATGGATTAAAGATCTAAACGTAAGACCAGAAACTATAAAACTCCTAGAGGAGAACATAGGCAAAACACTCTCTGACATACATCACAGCAGGATCCTCTATGACCCACCTCCCAGAATATTGGAAATAAAAGCAAAAATAAACAAATGGGACCTAATTAACCTTAAAAGCTTCTGCACATCAAAGGAAACTATTAGCAAGGTGAAAAGACAGCCTTCAGAATGGGAGAAAATAATAGCAAATGAAGCAACCGACAAACAACTAATCTCAAAAATATACAAGCAACTCCTACAGCTCAACTCCAGAAAAATAAACGACCCAATCAAAAAATGGGCCAAAGAACTAAATAGACATTTCTCCAAAAAAGACATACAGATGGCTAACAAACACATGAAAAGATGCTCAACATCACTCATTATCAGAGAAATGCAAATCAAAACCACTATGAGGTACCATTTCACACCAGTCAGAATGGCTGCGATCCAAAAGTCTACAAATAATAAATGCTGGAGAGGGTGTGGAGAAAAGGGAACCCTCTTACACTGTTGGTGGGAATGCAAACTAGTACAGCCACTATGGAGAACAGTGTGGAGATTCCTTAAAAAACTGGAAATAGAACTGCCTTATGATCCAGCAATCCCACTGCTGGGCATACACACTGAGGAAACCAGAAGGGAAAGAGACACGTGTACCCCAATGTTCATCGCAGCACTGTTTATAATAGCCAAGACATGGAAGCAACCTAGATGTCCATCAGCAGATGAATGGATAAGAAAGCTGTGGTACATATACACAATGGAGTATTACTCAGCCATTAAAAAGAATACATTTGAATCAGTTCTAATGAGGTGGATGAAACTGGAGCCTATTATACAGAGTGAAGTAAGCCAGAAGGAAAAACATAAATACAGTATTCTAACGCATATATATGGAATTTAGAAAGATGGTAACAATAACCCTGTGTACGAGACAGCAAAAGAGACACTGATGTATAGAACAGTCTTATGGACTCTGTGGGAGAGGGAGAGGGTGGGAAGATTTGGGAGAATGACATAGTAACATGTAAAATATCATGTAAGAAACGAGTTGCCAGTCCAGGTCCGATGCACGATACTGGATGCTTGGGGCTAGTGCACTGGGACGACCCAGAGGGATGGTATGGGGAGGGAGGAGGGAGGAGGGCTCAGGATGGGGAACACATGTATACCTGTGGTGGATTCATTTTGATATTTGGCAAAACTAATACAATTATGTAAAGTTTAAAAATAAAATAAAATAAAAAAAAAAAAAACTATACAGACATTAAAGGAGAAAAGAAAACTATAGACCAATGTCTCTCTTAAGAAGACTCTTGAGAGTCCCTTGGACTGCAAGGAGATAAAACCAGTCAATCCTAGAGGAAATCGGTCCTGAATATTCATCAGAAGAATCGATGCTGAAGCTGAAGCTCCAATACTTTGACCACCTGATTCAAAGAACTGACTGATGCTGGGAAAGATTGAGGGCAGGAGGAGAAGAGGGCAACAGAGGGTGAGATGGTTAGATAGCATCACCGACTCAAGGAACATGAGTTTGAGCAAACTGCAGGAGATAGTGGAGGACAGGGAAGCCTGGAGTGCTGCAGTCCATGGAGTCAGAAAGAGCCGGATATGGCTTGATGACTAAACAACAACAACAAAATTATCAGAAAAGTATTAGCAAAGCAAACGCAACAATGTATGAAAAGAATTATACACCACAATCATGTGGAATTTATCCTAGGCATGCTAGACTGGTTCAACATTCAAAACTCAATTAATAGGCAAATGAAAAATTGTTTGACTACATCAACAGATGCAGAAAAAGTATTTAAGTCCAACACACAATCATGCTAAAAGTCTCAGAAACCAGGAATAGGGGGGCACTTCCTCAACTTGATAAAAAAAAAAAAAACATGTACAAAAACCATACAGCTAATATCATACTTAATGGTAAGAAACTATATGTTTTCCTGCTAATATTAGGAACAAAGCAAGGAAATCCCCTCTCACCACTACTTTTCAACATTGTACTCAAAGTCCTAGATAATACAATAAGACAAGAAAGGGGAAAAATGTATATAGAAATTGGGAAGAAAGAAAGAAAACTATCTTTGTTGTCAAAAGATATAATCATCTATGTAGAAAAATCTGAAAGAATCACCAAAAATCCTCTAATAAAGAGGTTCATTAGTTCCATGCCTGGAACTAATAAGCAAGGGTTAATATGCCAAAGACAACTATTTTCCTATATGCAAGTAATGAGCAAGTATAATTGAAATTAACACAATGCTATGTATATTAGCACACAAATGAAATATTTATATATAAATCTAACAAATATGTATATATTTTATATAATAAAATTATATATTATTTATATATATATATAAAACTATATATATTTATATATATAGTTCAGTTCAATTCAGTTGCTCAGTCATGTCTGACTCTTTGTGACCCCATGAACTGCAGCACACCAGGCCTCCCTGTCCATCACCAACTCCTGGAGTTTACCCAAACTCATGTCCATTGAGTCAGTGATGCCATCCAGCCATCTCATCCTCTGTCGTCCCCTTCTCCTCCTGCCTTCCGTCTTTCCCAGTATCCGAGAGTTTTCCAGTGAGTCGGCTCTTGGCATCAGGTGGCCAAAGTATTGGAATTTCAGCTTCAACATCAGTCCTTCCAATGAACATCCAGGAATGATTTCCTTTAGGATGAACTGGTTGGATCTCCTTGCAGTCCCAGGGACTCTCAAGTCTTCTCCAACACCACAGTTCAAAAGCATCAATTCTTCAGCGCTCAGCTTTCTTTAAACTCCAACTCTCACATCCATATATGACTACTGGAAAAACCATAGCCTTGACTAGACAGACCTTTGTTGACAAACTAATGTCTCAGCTTTTTAATATGCTGTCTAGGTTGGTCATAACATATAGATTTATATATAAATCTAAAAATATACAATGGAAACAGTGAGAGACTGTATTTTCTTGGGTTTCAAAATCACTGCAGATGGTGACTGCAGCCATGAAATTAAAAGACGCTTCTTCCTTGGAAGAAAAGCTATGACCAACCTAGACAGCATACTAAAAAGTGGAGACATAACTTTGCCGTCAAAGGTCCATCTAGTCAAAGCTATTGTTTTTTCAGTAGTTATGTATGGATGTGAGAGTTGCACTATAAAGAAAGCTGAGCACTGAAGAATCGATGCTTTTGAACTGTGGTGTTGGAGAAGTCTCTTAAGATTCCCCTGGATTATAAGATCAAACCAGTTAATCCTAAAGGAAATCAGTCCTGAACATCCATTAGAAGGACTGATGCTGAAGCTGAAACTCCAATATTTTGGCCACCTGACACGAAGAACTGACTCATTGGAAAAGACTCTGATGCTGGGAAAGATTGAAGGCAGGAAGAGAAGGGGATGACAGAGGTTGAGATAGTTGGATGGCATCACTGACTTGATGGACATGAGTTTGAGCAAGCTCCGGGAGTTGGTGATGAACAGGGAAGCTTGGTGTGCTTCAGTCCATGGGGTCACAAAGAGTTGGACACTACTGAGCGACCGAACTGAAAAAAAATATGTACAAGTCCTGTATAAGGAAAAATACGAAGCTTTGATGAAAGACATCAAAGAAGTAAATAAATGAAAAGATGTTCCAAGTTCATGGATAAGAAGACTCAATACTGTCAGGATGTCAGCTCTTTTCAATTTGGCTTAAAGATTCAATATAATTCCAATAAAAATCCCACCAAATTATTTTATGGTTATTGACTAACAGATTCCAGTTTATATGGAAAGGGAAAATATCCAGAATAGCCAACATAATATTTAAGGAGAAGTAAAAAATCAGAGGATTGATACTATTCTAATTTAAGACTTACTATAAAGCTAAACTAACCAACAGAGTGTGGTACTAGTGAAAGAATAGACGAATAGAGCAATGGAAGAGAATAGAAAGCCCAGAAATAGATTCTCACAAGTAAATAAAGGTCAACCTCAAGGCAGCATAGACAACTTAATGGAAGAAGAATAATAGTCTTTTCAACAAATGTTGTTGGAACAACTGAACACTCACATGAAAAAATAAATAAATCTGGACACAGAGTTTACACTCTTCACAAAAATTAACTCAAAATAGATCACAGATCTAAATGTAATATGCAAAACTGTAATATTCTTAGAATATAACATAGGAGAAAATCCAGAGGATTTTGGGTATGATGGTGAACAAAAGAAATAAATAATTGATAAACAATTGAAAGAAATAATTGATAAGCTAGATTTTATTAAATTAAAATCACTGGCTGCGCAAAAGACAATATAAGGATAATGAGGAGATAGGACATAGACTAGGAGAAAATATTTGCACAAGATACATCTGATAAAGAATTTTTATCTAAAATATGCAAAAAATTCTTAAAACTCTACAAGAAAAGATCTTTTGTTCAATATAATATCTATAGTTAACAGTATAATATTGTGTTTTAAAATATGTTATGAGGATACTCTCATGTTGTGTTCCTACCCCATACACACCAAAAAAATCTTGCAAAACAGCACAAGGAAATTTTTGGATGTGATGGATATGATGTTTAATACCTTGATTCCGGTGATATCACAGGTTTATTTATGTGTCCAAACTCATCAAAATATATACATTTGTGCATAGCTACTCTGTCATGTCCAACTCTTTGCAACCCTTTGGACTGTAGCCCATCAGGCTCCTCAGTCCATGGGATTCTCAAGACATGGAGGAATCTCAAATGAGTATTACTTCATGAAATAAGCCAAACTTAAAAGGCTACATACCATAGATTCCACAAACCAGCTATTATTATTGTCTTTATTGCTCAATAACGTTACTGTTTTAGATTTCAGTCTTAGATATTTCCATGCATTTTCTTGGATGTCAAATCCCCATTTTCTTGAAAAGAGCACTTCATCTCAAGGAAATTAAGTAATTCATTTTCTTGTGGGATTCTGCTTTCCAGTTTCCCACTTCAACCCCCAGCCCATACCCCATTCTACCTCTGGCCATTATGAACTACTCCAGGTTCTCTGAACCCAGCAAGCTCTCTCTCACGTCCACATCTACTCTGTTTTCTGCACACACATAGATCTTATCTATCCCTTTCTTCATTGTCTTTTCACATGAGAATGAAATATTGACGAGCACAGGGGGTCTGATTATTGTGCTCAGAGCTCTGTCTCCAGAGCCAGAAAGGCCTAGAGCAAGTGATTGATAAATATTTGTTGAATTAAATACCTGATCCTGAACCAGTCTTAGATATTCAGTCTGGTGTCTGTGGGTGTCCCACTTGACTCGGGGAAACATGGAAACTGGACAAGATAATCTTTCTGGGAAGGCCCACTGTTCAAAGAGGCCAATGCAACTAAGACGTCAGGCTTCTAGAGTCAGACCAGGATGGAATTCCACCTCTATTTCTTACTAGTTATATGGCCTTGGGGATATCCCTCTACCTTTTTGAGCCTAGTTTCTATCCCTCATTATTTATTATAATGAGATAGTTGAAACTACTCAAAACTTCCATCCATTCAATCAGCAAATACTTGTCAAATGTCTTCTGACAGGCACTGTTTTAAGTGCCAAGAATAAGTCATAAACAAGTTACATCTATCAGTTCACGGTCTACTGAATAAAGCAAACAAATAACTGTTTACAGCACAGTGCTCTTGGGACCATGATAAGGGAGGTACTGGATACAGAAGCAGAGCTGTAGGAGTAGTTGGTGCTCTTCACTTCCTGCCCTTTGTTTCCAATACTGAAGTGGTATTAGTCACTAAGGCCTGAGGCATGCTTCTGGGATCATTCTTCATGCTTCTATTTTTGCAAGTTCCGTGATGCTGTTGAGTTGGCTTTGACTTGACAAGGCTACTACTGTAAACCTGAGGTTTTACCCAGAGGTATCTCTTATTGACAGTTGGAAGTATTTGATAGTAACAAAAATGATGATGAAAACAGCCACCACTTATTTTCTAATGGACTTATAGATTATTATTTTATTTACTGGATGATAATCTATTATTATTATTCTTTTTGATGCTTAAATTATGCCATTAAAAAACTACCTGTGTGCCAAGCACTATACTAAACGTTTCATTACTATATTTAAACCTTACAACATACCAATGACAAAAATCATATTTTGGGGAATTCCCTGGAGGTTCAGTGGTTAGGACTTAGCACTTTCACTGCTTAGGGCCTACATTCGACCCCTGGCTGGGGAACTAAGATCCCATTAGCTGTGCAGTGCAGTCAAAACAAAATTCCTATTTTTATGCCAATTCCACATATAGGGTAACTGAAGTTAAGGGAAATGCAGGAGGCTGTAAACTCATTCTGACAGTAGAGAATAATGGTTAAAAGCACAGACTTGATTTCTAAATACCATTCTAGACAAAAGAAACCAGAGCTCCTTGGAAAATGGCTGATTTCAGGGAAAGAATAGGGAAAGTACAAAAAGAGCCAGGAATATCTTGTTGTACCAAAATAACTTTTCAAAGAAAAATAGGGGAACATCCAAAAGGACACAGGAACAAGATTTAAGGGGCCTCCGCTTTTCCACTGACCAGATCTGGACAAACTGGAGCATCAAACTGAATTATGATGGTAATGCTTTATTATCCAATGAATAAAATATATGTCCATGAGCTCACAGGATATAAATGAAGACATGAATAATTTATAAGTGAGTGTGAGATTAAAAGTTCTTCATTGCAGAAGAATCCCAATTAGTAAATGGGGGGAAATGTGCATGACTTTTCAACCATCTTATGTTAATGGGTTTAGGGAAGAATCATCAGTGATGATAGAATAGGATACTTCCATAGTCTCCAAGTATACCCCCACAACAAGTGGACAAAGGGAAAATAACTTTACTCCAGGGTAACTTGCTGAATACAACCTTGAGCAAGTGATCAAATCCAACATCACCAATACAGAATAAGTATCATGTACTGATTGATATAATGTACTGAGAAGGATATACTACCACTTTTTGTCTTTTCCCTGGCAAAGATACATAAGCTGAATCTAGTCATGAGAATCAAAAATCAGGCAAACCCATATTGAGGGACATTTGAGTAAATGGCTCATACTTTCAAAACTGTTATGGTCATTCAAGACAGTAAGTCTGAGGATTTGTTCCAGACTGAAGAACACTAAAGTGGAATAACAACTATATACAAATGTGATTCTCGACTGGCAAGTAGAACCGAAAATTATAAAACTTTCTATTTGGTTGGTGCAAAGTAATTGTAGTTTTGCATTGTTGAACTCTGCCATTTGATATTGGAATACATTCTTAAATAAGTGTGGTTATGTTATGTATCATTTAATGTGCAATTTCTTGCTTTATTTTGTTAATGACTTATTATTTGCTATTTATTTTATATTTAGACTATAGTAATGATGTTAGATAAAAAGCAAATTTGAGCCATTTTTTAATTCAAGTTAAAAATGGGTCAGAAAGCAGCAGAGACAACTTGCAGCATCAGCAATGCATTTGGCCCAGGAACTGCTAATGAATATACAGTGCAGAGATGGTTCAAGAAGTTTTGCAAAGGAGACGAGAGCCTTGAAGATGAGGAGTGCAGTGCCCAGCCACTGGAAGTTGACAGTGACCAACTGAGAGCCATCATTGAAGCTGATCCTCTCGTATCTACATGAGAAGTTACTGAAGTCAACATCGGCCATTCTACGGTTATTTGGCATTTGAAGCAAATCGGAAAGGTGAAAAAGCTTGCAAAAAGGATGCCTCATGAGCTGATAAAAAAAATCATTTTGAAGCATCATCTCTTATTCTATGCAACAACAACAAACCATTTCTATGTCGGATTGTTATGTGCAACAAAAAGTAGATTTTATATGACAACCAGTGATGACCAGCTCAGTGACTGGACCAAGAAGAAAACCTAAAGCACTTCCCAAAGTCAAACTTGCACCAAAATAAAGTCATGGTCACTGTTGGGTAGTCTGATACCAGTCTGATCCACTACAGCTTTCTGAATCCCAGCGAAATCATTACATCTGAAAACTATGCTCAGCAAATTGATGAGATGCACTGAAAATTGCAACATCTGCCTCTGGCATTGGTCTACAAAAAGGGCCTAATTCCTCTCCACAACAACGCCTGATCACAGGTCACACAACCAGCACTTCAAAAGTTGAATGAGTTGGACTATGAAGTTTTGCCTCATCCACCATATTCACCTGACCTCTTGCCAATTCTACCACTTCTTCAAGCATCTCAACAAATTTTTGCAGGGAAAATGCTTTCACAATCAGCAGGAGGCAGAAAATGCTTTCCAAGAGCTAGACAAATCCAGAAATATGGATTTTTATGCTTCAGGAATAAACAAATTTAGTTCTCATTGGCAAAAATGTGTTGATTGTAATGGTTCCTATTTTGATTAATAAAGATGTGTTTAAGCCTAGTTACAATGATTTATAATTCACAGTCCAAAACCATAATTACTTGTTCATCAACCCAATATAAATGACACTGTTGAGATAATTGCCATGTTTGAATAAGATCTGTAAAAAGATACAGAATAGTACTGTGTCGACATTAATTTCTTGATTTTCATAATTGTACAGTGCTTACCCCAAAGGATGTCTTTGTTCTCAGGAAGTAACACTGCAGTTTTTAGGGGTAAAAGAACATGTCTGCAGCTTACTTTCAAATGATTTAGAAACTATTTGTATGTATATGCATCTGTGTGTGGTATGTGTGTGGACAGGAAAATGAGAAAGGGAGGCAGAGAGAAAGAAAGAGGTGGAAAGGAGAGAGAAATTATTACCTATTGAAGAATTTGAATGAAGTATAAATGGGAGTTGCATGCATTAATACTATTCTTACAACTTTTCTGTAAGTTTGAAATTATTTCCCCCTCAAAGTATCTCCCTCACAAAAAGTAATGTGGGTTCTAGAAACTGTCTAAAACCATTTTATGTGCCCTTCATTATTAACTGTGTGATCACCAAAAAAGTTACTTAATCTCTGAATTCAATGTTTTTGACCAGTAAATAGGGATAATCACTGAGCCTACCTACTTCCTCAGGCCATGGAAAGGATTAAATGAGATGATACACATAATCAAGCAATATATTGGACGCAGGGAATACTCAACAAAAGTTA
Source organism: Bos taurus (assembly GCF_002263795.3). Classification (NCBI taxonomy): domain Eukaryota; kingdom Metazoa; phylum Chordata; class Mammalia; order Artiodactyla; family Bovidae; genus Bos; species Bos taurus. The sequence continues at coordinate 88,890,898 of NC_037357.1, forward strand.
AGCCTCCATAATGTTTTGATTTTGTAAAAAGCAAGGTACATCACTAACCTAGACTTTCCTGTTTTAAGTACTCAGATCTTACTGTGGCACTGGGGTGCCCGGCTGGAAGCAGACTCTCTATGCCCATTGGGACTTAGAGTGAAGAGTACAAGTTAGCTTTCACCATGATTATAATCATTAATCCCAATATTTATTATCTTAATGTCCAGGCTCTTATCACTCCACTTAGCTGCCTTGGTGTGTTCCTGGGGGTAAACAAATCCTCACATTAACATCTAGTAGGTACTAAAGTTACTTACCTTGTATGTATGCTATCTACACTGTTCAGGGAAAACTGAAATCAAAATATAGTTGACCCTTCCTTTGGAACAGCGTGATCAATGGGTTACAGTACAGAGCTATAAAGTTCCACATATGATAACCATGGGGAGTATGCTTTTTTCTTTATTCTTTTTAAAAGTATGAAAGTATGATAATACATTTACAGGAGACTTGGAAAATACAGAACAAACTTACATATAGTTCCATTAGATATTACAATTGTTTTTTAAGTGGATAAACTAAGATTTTTAGTTGGAGTTTCAATATCAAACTCTCAAAAATTAATAGAATGGATAAAGAGAAAAGTGGAAGGATACAGTAGACCTGAAAAGCACTATGAACCAATTCAGCATAATTAAGATTTATAAAATTTTCACACAACAGGATACAAATTCCATTCAAGTTCCCATAGACTATGAACCAGGAGACACTGGAACAGATCCAGGGACATAGTATAAAACGAGCTGCAAAAACTTCATTGTCTAAAGGTATTGAAATCACGCAGAGTCTGTTCTCTTATCACTGTGGAATTATGTTAGAAACCAATATCGAAAGGTGTTTGAAAATAACCCACATATTTTCAAGTGCAATGTGAGATTTACCAAGAGAGATCTTTGACTTAGCCATTGAAAGCCTCAATAAAGTTAGAAGACTGAAAAAACAGAGGGTGATTGCAGAGAAGAAAGCATTTAAATGGGAAATTAATACCAAAATGAGAAATTAATATCAAGGATACTTTTAAAAAAACATGTATTTGGAAATTAACTGTCCACTTTTAAATGATGGGTATATATAAGAAGCCACAGCAAGGAAAATTGAAAACATTTATAACAGAATAATAATTAAGAGAGAATTTATCAGAATTTATTGCATGTAGCTGAAACCGTTCAATGCAGGTTTTAAATCTCTCTTTAAGAAGTAAGTGCACAGGCTCAGAGAGGTAGAGAGACTTGCCCCAAATCACAAACCAGTGATAGGTGCCACTAGAAATACCTCCCCCATGGCCTTGCTGCTAACCTGAGCCATCTTCAGCTCTAGCAGCATACAGCATCAGTAAACACATTCTCCCTAATTGGCCTATAGACTCACTGGAGGTTGAGAACACCGTTTAGCTCTCATGTATACCCTCGCATTGAATTCACTCCCAAGCACATACTTAGGGCAAGGATTTGTCCCTTTAACCTGGGAAGACGGGTTCATTTCAATATTTCAGGAAGCGTCTATAAATAAGTTACATGAGGTGGTTCTCTAAGTATACACTAAAAACTCAAACATGCATGTGATGCCTGATGGCATAAGATTTTTTTCAAACATGAAAGTAGATAATTTAGTGTAGTTTACATAGGTGGTAGGTGAAGCTATAATGAGCTGTAAGGAAGAAATACTGAGCAAGGATCAGGATGGCATATCTCTCTACTGAGACACACAGTTGTGGTCAGAGAGGGGAGCATCAGGGGCTCTGGGGTTTTAATAATATTTGAGTCATTGTTTTGGGTGATGGTTATATATGTTTTCATGTTATAATTATTCATTATTAATCTCTGTATATATGTTTTATGCTTCTTTTGTATGTTATTATTATTTCAAAACTGAACCAAATGAAAAAGAATAGGAAGGTCACAAGACAGAGAAACGGCGAGATTTGAATAAAGGTATTAATGGCAACCCACTCTAGTGTTCTTCCTGAAGATACTACAGTAAACAAAATGAACATCTGTCTCTGCCCTCACAGAACTCATATTTTGGGGTAACTGCATAAACAATAAAAAATAAATGATTAAACTATACTGTAAGTAGGAAGATTATACTGCATGGAAAGCAAATTAGAGCAAATTAAGAAAGATCTGGAATGCTAAGTAATTGGAAATTTTGTTAAGTAGTCAGGATAAGCCTCACTCAGAAAGTGATATTTAGGCAAAGACTTGAAGGAGTTGATGGGATGAGCCATTAAATATGTAGAGGAAGAACATTTCAAACACAGACAACAGCCAGTTGAAGAGCCTTCAGGTAAAATGTGACTATTTAAGGTAGATATGGAGGGATTTCGTGGTAATGTAGTTGGATTTCAGAGAAATAACATAACATCAAATCTTGCAGAAACTTGTAGGTCATGTAAATACTTTGATGTGGCAGTAATCAAGGCTAAAAGTTCTAGTGGCTTAGAATTAAGTGGTAAGAGTGAAGGAGGCAAAATTTTTCATACTCTCAGTCTACTTAGACCATAGAAGCAACTGGATTTTTGTTTGTTTTGTTTTTTTCATTTTTTTTAAATTTTATTTTATTTTTAAACTTTACAATATTATATTAGTTTTGCCAAATATCAAAATGAATCTGCCACAGGTATACCTGTGTTCCCCATCCTGAACCCTCCTCCCTCCTCCCTCCCCATACCCTCCCTCTGGGTCGTCCCAGTGCACCAGCCCCAAGCATCCAGTATCGTGCATTGGACCTGGACTGGTGACTCGTCTCATACATGATATTATACATGTTTCAATGCTATTCTCCCAAATCTCCCCACCCTCTCCCTCTTCCACAGAGTCCATAAGACTGATCTATACATCAGTGTCTCTTTTGCTGTCTCGTACACAGGGTTATTGTTACCATCTTTCTAAATTCCATATATATGCGTTAGTATACTGTATTGGTGTTTTTCTTTCTGGCTTACTTCACTCTGTATAATAGGTTCCAGTTTCATCTATCTCATTAGAACTGATTCAAATGTATTCTTTTTAATGGCTGAGTAATACTCCATTGTGTATATGTACCACAGCTTTCTTATCCATTCATCTGCTGATGGGCATCTAGGTTGAGAAGCAACTGGATTTTTGGATGGATGTAGTGGTAAGACTGACCCCAATATTTTTTAATGTTTATTTATTTGGCTGCACTAGGAATTAGTTGGAGCATGCAGGATTTTCAATCTTTGGTACAACCTGTGGGATCCTTAGTTGGGGCACACAAACTCTTAGTTGTGGCATGTGGGATCTAGTTCCCTGATCAGGGATCGAACCCAGGTCCCCTGCATTAAAAACACAGTCTCTTAGCCACTGGACCTGCAGAGACTCCCCTGACCCCAAAATTTTTAAGTGAGTATCTAGAAGTATAATATTAACTGAGATGACAAACAACAGAGGTCGGTCGATTGACACGAAATAAGTTCATTTTTTACATGATTGAAATGTAATGTCTATTGGATATCCATTTGTGCTTCCAGGTGGACAGTGACAACAGACTCTGGAGCCTAAGTTGGACATCAAAGCTGGGGAGAGAAGAGGGTATAGATGGCAATAGAAAGCCATGGTCCTGGATGAGATCATGAAAGGAATGAGTGTAGGTAGAGAAGAAGAGGATAAGGATTCAGTTCTGAGGTTTGTCAATATGGAGAGAACACAAGGAAAGGAGGAGAACCAGCCAAGGAGACTGAGCAGCTACAGTTACATGACATCAGGGAACAACTAGGGAAGTGTTGTCCTGGAACCCAGGTGTGTATGCGTCAACTTGACTGGATCATGGGGTATCCAAATATTTGGCTAAACATCATTTCTGGGTGTGTCTGTAAGGCTATTTCTGGGTGAAATTAACATCTGAATCTGTGGCCCTAGAAAAGAAGTTTGCCCTTACCAGTGCGAGGGCAAACAGTCCTGAATAGAACAAAAAGGTGGAGGAAGGAAAATCTGGGCCTCTCCTGCCTGACTGAATGAACTGGGACATTGATCTTCTACTGTTCTTGGTGCTAGTTTCTCAGGTCTTCAGACCCTGACTGGAATCTACATCATGAGTTCTCTTGGTTCTCAGGCTGCTGGAGTTGAAATGAATTAAGCCACCAAGCTTCTCTGGGACTCCAACTTGCAGACACCAGATAGGGGGACTTCTCTGCCTCCACAACTGCATAAGCCAATTCCTTTAAAGAAATCTCTTCCTGTATATATATCCTATTGTTTCCATGTCTCCAGAGAATGCTAAATAATACACCAGGGGAGAAGGTAGTCCCAGGTGGAAGGAGTGATTGACTCGGCTCCAAATTATAGACAGGTCAAGTAAGGAGGGTCTGCGACACAGACCTTGATTTAGAAATATTGTGTGATTATTATGTTGATTAGAGCAGTTTCAGTTCAGGTGAAGGTGTCCACATTCAATCACAGTGAGATTAAGACAGAATGGGAGTAGGGTTAACTGGAGACAGTGAGTGTAGACCCTCCTTAGGGAGGTCGGCTACCAAGGGGAGAAGAAATGTCCCCATAGCAGGTAAGAAGGAGGGAGGCAAAAAGGTTTTTTTCTGTTTTGGGTTTTTGTTTTTTAAAATAATAATAATAATAATAATAAATTTTTATGTTGACACGAATAATGTAGCAAAGGGAGGGACAGTGATGATGTTATAAAACCTCTGAGATCATGAACTTCCTTTTCCATTGAGAAAATCTAGAAAAGAATTTTCTGCTGCTTGCAACGCAGAGGATTTTCACTAGCAGAGTGAGCAATGTCTTCATACATCTAAGTCTTTTCCATTTTATGCCCACTGAGGTATAATTTTCAATGGTGCTCTCATTCTGGTGTGGATGATAAATTCAATGTTCACACTAATGAGTTCAGGACATTGGTTCTGAAGCCATAGATGAAAACCCTGGGACCTACTACTTACCAGCTGTCATCTGGGACAAACTACTTTCGTGCTTCAGTTTTTTCATATGGAAATGGGACTAACAATGGCATGTATCTCATGGGATTTTGCTGAACAAAGGAGGTAAAGCATTTTAAAAAACGTACAAAAGAGTGTGCTAAATATAGTAACTATTTCACAAATATTCAGTTCAGTTCAGTCACTCAGTCATGTCCGACTCTTTGCAACCCCATGAATCACAACACGCCAGGCTTCCCTGTCCATAACCAACTCCCAGAGTTTACCCAAACTCATGTCCATGGAGTCGGTGATGCCATCCAGCCATCTGATCCTCTGTCGTCCCCTTCTCCTCCTGCCCCCAATCCCTCCCAGCATCAGGGTCTTTTCCAATAAGTCAATTTTTTGAATGAGGTGGCCAAAGTATTGGAGCCTCAGATTCAGCATCAGTCCTTCCAAAGTATACCCAGGGCTGATCTCCTTCAGAATGGACTGGTTGGATCTCCTTGTAGTCCAAGGGACTCTCAAGAGTCTTCTCCAACACCACAGTTCAAAAGCATCAATTCTTCGGCACTCAGCTTTCTTCACAGTCCAACTCTCACATCCATACATAACCACTGGAAAAACCATAGCCTTGACTAGACGGACCTTTGTTGGCAGAGTAATGTCTCTGCTTTTGAATATGCTATCTAGGTTGGTCATAACTTTCCTTCCAAGGAGTAAGCGTCTTTTAATTTCATGGCTGCAGTCACCATCTGCAGTGATTTTGGAGCACAAAAAATAAAGTCTGACACTGTTTCCCTATCTAATTGCCATGAAGTAATGGAACCAGATGTCATGATCTTAGTTTTCTGAAGTTGAGCTTTAAGCCAACTTTTTCACTCTCCTCTTTCACTCTCAAGAGGCTTTTTAGTTCCTCTTCACTTTCTGCCATAAGGGTGGTGTCATCTGCATATCTGAGGTATTGATATTTCTCCCGGCAATCTTGATTCCAGCTTGTGCTTCTTCCAGCCCAGCATTTTTCATGATGTACTCTGCATATAAGTTAAATAAGCAGGGTGACAATATACAGCCTTGATGTACTCCTTTTCCTATTTGGAACCAATCTGTTGTTCCATGTCCAGTTCTAACTGTTGCTTCCTGACTGGCATATAGGTTTCTCAAGAGGCAGGTCGGGTGGTCTGGTATTCCCATCTCTTTCAGAACTTTCCACAGTTTATTGAGATCCACACAGTCAAAGGCCTTGGCATAGTTAATAAAGCAGAAATAGATGTTTTTCTGGAACTCTCTTGTTTTTTCGATGATCCAACAGATGTTGGCAATTTGATCTCTGGTTCCTCTGCCTTTTCTAAAACCAGCTTGAACATAGGAAGTCAGGAAACACCTGGAGTAACAGGCAAACTTGGCCTTGGAGTATGGAATGAGGCAGGGCAAAGACTAATAGAATTTTGCCAAGAGAACACACTGGTCATAGCAAACACCCTCTTCCAACAACACAAGAGAAGACTCTACACATGGACATCACCAGATGGCCAACATCGAAATCAGACTGATTATACTCTTTGTAGCCAAAGATGGAGAAGCTCTATACAGTCAGCAAAAACAAAACCAGGAGCTGACTGTGGCTCAGATCATGAGCTCCTTATTGCCAAATTCAGACTTAAATTGAAGAAAGTAGGGAAAACCACTAGACCATTCAGGTATGGCCTAAATCAAATCCCTTATGAATATACAGTAGAAGTGAGAAATAGATTTAAGGGATTAGATCTGATAGACAGAGTGCCTGATGAACTATGGACGGAGGTTCTTGACACTGTATAGGAGACAAGGATCAAGACCATCCCCATGTAAAAGAAATGCAAAAAAGCAAAATGGCTGTCTGAGGAGGCCTTACAAATAGCTGTGAAAAGAAGGGAAGCAAAAAGCGAAGGAGAAAATGATAGATATAAGCATCTGAATGCAGAGTTCCAAAGAATAGCAAAGAGAGATAAGAAAAAGCTTCCTCAGTGATCAATGCAAAGAAATAGAGGAAAACAACAGAATGGGAAAGACTAGAAATCTCGTCAAGAAAATTAGAGATACAAAGGGAACATTTCATGCAAAGATGTGCTCGATAAAGGACAGAAATGGTATGGACCTAACAGAAGCAGAAGATATTAAGAAGAGGTGGCAAGAATACACAGAAGAACTGTACAAAAAAGATCTTCACGACCAAAATAATCATGATGGTGTGATCACTCACCTAGAGCCAGACATCCTGGAATGTGAAGTCAAGTGGGCCTTAGAAAGCATCACTATGATCAAAGCTAGTGGAGGTGATGGAATTCCAGTTGAGTTATTTCAAATCCTGAAAGATGATGTTGTGAAAGTGCTGCAGTCAATATGCTAGGAAATTTGGAAAACTCAGCAGTGGCCACAGGACTGGAAAAGGTCAGTTTTCATTCCAATCCCAAAGAAAGGCAATGCCAAAGAATGCTCACAAATATTAGGTATTATTAAATCTGCATGCTACATGATGCAAAATTCTCCTTTACCATATAGACTGCACACTGCTTCCTGATCAGTGTTTCCCTTTCACACATATACCTTAAAGGTAATTGGTTAAAATGCAACTAACAAAGTGAACTTATCCACAGCTCCCTCTTATAGGCAAGGAAGCTGAGAAACCAAGCAGTTAAATTAAAACAGAATAGGAATTTTAAAATAAATGATAACCTATGGACTGTGTCAATATACCTGGACTGATGTGTAATATTTTGCATCAACGTGATTGGGCCACAGAAAGTGCCCAGACAGTAGGTCAACCATTATTATGAGTGTGTCTGTGAGGGAGTTTTAGATAAGATCAGCACTGGAATAAGTGGACTGAGTAAAGCAGGTTGCCCTCTAAGGGGATGTCCCAAACCAAGTTAAAACCTTCCTTGAATAGAACAAAAATAGCTGAGCTTCCTTCAAGGAGGAGGGAATCAAGTCTGACTGCTTGAGGTGGGACTCTGGTCTTCTCCTGCCTGTGAACTGAAAAAGCACATCTTCTTGAGGCTCGATCTCAGCACTTTTAGATTAGAACTTAACACTACTGGCTCTCCTGGTTCTCAGCCCTTTGGACTCAGATGAACTGTACCATCAGCTCTTCTAGGTCTCCACCTTGCCAAATGCATATTTTGGGATCTTGTCAGCCTCTATAAACATGTGAGCCAGTTCCTAATAAAAAAATTATTCTCTCTCTCTCTAAATATCCTAGTGGCTCTGTTCCTCTGGAACCCTGACTAATACACAAGTCACTGGTGCAAATAAAACTACATAATGACATGATGGAACTCAGTGAAGAGCTATAGTATGATCACAGGATTTACAGATACTCCATCAGGGTCACAAAACATGGTTTTAATAAATAATTATCTGATGGTTATTAAAGGCTATGGTAGGCAGAATTCTAAAACTGGTCTCCCAAGATATCTCACCATAATCCCAGGTACTGTGAATTAGAGGAGGAATCACACACACATTTGTGTTATATCTGCATGGTTAGTCGGATTGTGCAGTTATAACTGAGGTTACTAATCCACTGACCTTAATTGGGAGATTATCCTGAATTATCCAAAGGGGCCTAACCTAATAACAGGAGTCCTTTAAAAGCAGAGAGTTTCCTCTTGCTTGCAGCAGAGGAAAGCAAGAGAGATTTGAAGTAAAAGGTTTTGATATACCATCATTTGCTTAAGCTTCCCTGATAGCCTGTTGGTAAAGAATCCACCTGCAATGCAGGAGACCCCAGTTTGATTCCTGGGACAGGAAGACCCGCTGGAGAAGGGATAGGCTACCCATTCCAGTATTCCTGGGCTTCTCTGGTGGCTCAGCTGGTAAATAATCAGCCCACAATGCAGGAGACCTGGGTTCGATCCCTGGGTTGGGAAGATCCCCTGGAGAAGAGAAAGGCTACCCACTCCAGTATTCTGGCCTGGAGAATTCCATGGAATATATAGTCCATGGGGTTGCAAAGAGTCGGACACAACTGAGCAACTTTCAGTTTCATTTGCTTGAAGATGGAGGGAACTATATGATGAGAAATACAGGCTAGAATCTGAGAGCAACTCTAACAACATCCTGCAAAGATATAGTTCAGTCCCGACACCACAGGAGATGGATTCTGCCAATCACTTGGATGAGCTTGGAAGCTGCTTCTTCCCCAGAGTCTCCAGGTAAAATTCCAGTCCCACTGACACTTTGATTTCAGCCATGTAAGACCCTAAGCAGAGAACTCACTTGATCCATGCAGCATGCATTAGCTATGGGAACCAGGGAATAATAAATATGTGTTAGTTTAAACTGCCAAATTCTAGGCAATTTGCTGTGCAGTAATTGAAAACTGATCACCAGTATTTAAGTTATTAGTGTATTGAATCTGTTGAGCATAAGGTAATTCTCTGCATTATCCAATCTACTGGGAAGGTTAAGAAATCATTTCTGGCCCAGTGATAATCACACGTACCTGAAAGGTGCCAATTAAAATAAGCATCACTAAAGTCACAGTGCAGAGAATTCTAACTCTAATTGTAGTGAAGACTAATTATAATATAGAGGCAAGAACAGGCAGCCTGCAGTGTGGCAACAACATGAGGTCACATGGAGGTCTGACGGGGCCATACTCAGCATGAAGGGCTTGGGTGCAGAAGCTGCCCACTCAGTCCCTGCCCTTTAGATAAAGCAGAACATTCAGTTCCCAGTCTCTCTGCAGGGCAACAACAGGCAAGCACAGTCAGGGGAACTGCAGGTAATGGTTCTCAATTAAATTGAAATAAATTATTATGAAAAAGGGTTTAATGTCATAGACATTCTTTGAGGCTTTAGAGGCAGACAGACTGGCACCAAAACTCTATGATCCTAGCTGGGTTTAAGACTTATAATTTATTAACTGTGTGTGAGTATGTGTCTGTGTGTGTGTGTGCAGGTGAGACACCTCCTCCATCAACAATCCTGACAAATCTTTCCAGACCACTGGGTTTAAGATGTGCTTGCATGATTTTCTGTACTAAGATAGCTGGATCAGCTTGCCTGATACATCTAACCCCAGAGCCTACCACAGCGCGTGGAACATACACATTTCCTGACTTTTATACAGCTCCCTGTACTCAGGAGCCTTGACTACCAATGTACTGGCGACCTCCTGGATTCATCATCATTGTTGGTCCTTCTAATAATCTCTCAGTTTCTGAAATGTCCTCATGATGGGAGCCTTTGGAAATCCAAGGCTTTGCAAATAAAAAAATGATGGAAACATAAAAATCATTAAAAAAATGTAACTGGAGAGATTAATTAGTGAATATAAGGCTTGTATAAGAATATAATAAGAAAGGGACGACAGAGGATGAGATGGTTAGATGGCATCACAAACTCAATGGACATGAGTTTGAGCAAGTTCTGGGAGTTGGTGATGGACAGGGAAGCCTGGCATGCTGCAGTCCACTGGGTCGCAGAGAGTCAGACACAACTTAGCAACTGAACTGAAGTGATAAAACTGGCAATGTGATTATTTAATCATTCTGTTGAAAATCACAAATATTCACGATTAAGGAATCGCATGCCCCCCGCAAACAGTGGAATTTTCTAATACAGGCCTTAGCGTTCACAGTCACAATATGATCTGACTTTTGACCCTACTGCCTCTCTTCATTCTCAGCCCTAATCTTTGTCTCCTCTTCCTCTTTTCCCATCTTGCACTGTACATGTACTCTGTGGATACTTCTAATTCAGCAAGTACAACTTCTTTTTGGTTTGTTTTCCTGTGAGATCCTAAGGGCTGGCACAATGGTTGCTTTGCTCTTTGCTTATCATGTAGGACATACACTGCAGGAAACATCTTAGGCATCGCTGAATGTATGTTAAACGTGAAACTTTAACCTCAAAAACATCCATTCGCAACCTGGGGTAGTACAGTAGAGGCTTTCTACACAGGTAGCATAGCTGTGGTTTATGAGTATCAGGTGCCATGCAAACTCTTCTAGAAACTCGGGAGGTTTTGGAGGACGAGACCTGGCTCTTTTCTCCATGTGCATCTACACAGTATATGGCACAGTTTTTAGCCCACAGTATGGCGAAATGCGACACTTTGCAGAACTGAGTCATGTATATGCCTTTCCACGTCTGCCACCCCCAAGTATAATGTTATAAGCTTAATACTGTCTGTAAAGGAAAGTACTATTTGTCATGAGAAAGACTCTAAAAATAAACAGATAGAGAAACAGTATAGAATTTTTCATTTTACATTGGTGACTCTCAAAAACACAAGAATGTTCTTCGCCTTATGATCCAGCAACCCCACTGCTGGGCATACACACTGAGGAAACCAGAAGGGAAAGAGACACGTGTACCACAATGTTCATCGCAGCACTGTTTATAATAGCCAAGACATGGAAGCAACCTAGATGCCCATCAGCAGATGAATGGATAAGAAAGCTGTGGTACATATATACAATGGAGTATTACTCAGCCATTAAAAAGAATACATTTGAATCAGTTCTAATGAGGTGGATGAAACTGGAGCCTATTATACAGAGTGAAGTAAGCCAGAAGGAAAAACATAAATACAGTATACTAACGCATATATATGGAATTTAGAAAGATGGTAACAATAACCTGGTGTACGAGACAGCAAAAGAGACACTGATGTATAGAAGAGTCTTATGGACTCTGTGGGAGAGGGAGAGGGTGGGAAGATTTGGGAGAATGGCAATGAAACATGTAAAATATCATGTAGGAAACGAGTTGCCAGTCCAGGTTCGATGCACGATGCTGGATGCTTGGGGCTGGTGCACTGGGACGGCCCAGAGGGATGGTATGGGGAGGGAGGAGGGAAGGAGGGTTCGGGATGGGGAACACATGTATACCTGAGGCAGATTCATTTTGATATTTGGCAAGACTAATACAATTATGTAAAGTTTAAAAATAAAATAAAATTAGAAAAAAAAAAAAAACAAGAATGTTCTTCAAATACTTTTTTAAATTGTGGAGATATGCAGACAATGGATTGTGACAGCAGTTCTAAATCCCAGCTCTGGCCACTTCCTCACTCTGTGATGAGCAAGGCATCTATCCTCCCGGGCCTTCATTCCCTCATTTGTGACACTGGAATAATGGCATTTATGCTGCAGGGATTTTATGGAAATTGTCAGTGAGTTATGAAAATAGCTGACCCGAAGTAGCCCCCAAAGAGACTCTATCATCTCTTCTGATATGTAGTTCGGAAACAGCAACAAGAGAACTAGGATTCCTTTACAAGAACTCTGGGAATTATACACAACAGAAGATTCATCCAAAGCAACAGGTCAAGGAGCTTTCCTGTGTGGTGTAGGCTGGTACCAAAAGCAATCTGATCAACGTTAAAATGAAGTTTAGAAACTAAGAGTCTAATTGGTGTCCTCTGCTAGGAGATCTTCTATTTTATGAAAACTGCTAACAAAACCACTGATTTTCAAATGTGTCCTGAAATAAATACCCGAGAAGAAGATGGGTAAAAGAGTAAAGGGGAAGCCATTGTTTGCTGCTGCTGCTGCTGCTAAGTTGCTTCAGTTGTGTCCGACTCTGTGCGACCCCATAGATGGCAGCCCACCAGGCTCCCCTGTCCCTGGGACTCTCCAGGCAAGAACACTGGAGTGGGTTGCCATTTCCTTCTCCAATGCATGAAAGTGAAAAGTCAAAGTGAAGTCGGTCAGTTGTGTCCAACTCTTTGCGACCCCATGGACTGCAGCCTACCAGGCTCCTATGTCCATGGGACTTTTCAGGCAAGAGTACTAGAGTGGGGTGCCATTGCCTTCTCTGAAGCCATTGTCTAGTAATCTCGAATTCCAGAGAATGATGCCTGGCTCAGAATCCACGGTCAGAGCCCCTCTACCATGCTGCTCACTAATGTGCATCATCCCAGAACAGGCAGATTTTACTGAGGTCCTGGAAGACTGTGGTCATTTTCCTGATCCCAATTTTGATTCCAAATCTCACTTGTTTTCTTTATCAAAGGAGCCTGTGAAATGTGCAGAACAGCCTGGTAACCCTGAGAGATCTGTGTTGCTTCTGAGGGAACTGGTCTCATGGTGCAGTGCTTGGGCCTGTGGGTACACAGCAGCACTGATCAGTAAGATCCTGACCTTCCATCCTGGGCCAGTTTGAAGTCTTTGTGGAAGGAAAGGGCATCCTGCCAAGAACACGATTCTCACACAAGGAAACTAGCTCCGCAGCAAAGGACCCTCCCCAGCATACACAATCATCAAAAGTCATGAAGAAGTATAAATAACAGTTACTTTGTTCCTTCGCAAGGACTCAAAACAGTCACCTTCCATCTGCCACAGCAGGGGTCAGTGTTGAATATACCAACATTTGATCAAAGGAGCTGGGGCGAAATCTCTGGGATGAAGCACTTCTGCAAGTGATATGAGCTGGGATGAAGCTTTGGAGAGCGGATCAGTGAAAAAAGGAAGGGAACCAAACAGGACTGCTGGGAGCAGATTAAGTGTGTTGGGGGATCTGCCTATGCTGTGGGCTTCCCTGGTGGCTCAGTGGTAAAGAACCCACTTGCTAATGCAGGAGATGCGGGTTCAATCCCAGGGCCCGGAAGATTGCCTGGAGAAGGAAATGGCAACCCACTCCAGTATTCTTGCCTGGGAAATCTCAGGGACAAGGAGTCTAGTGGGCTATAGACCGTTTGGTCGCAAAAGATTCAGACACGATTTAGTGACTAAACAGCAACAGCAACTGTCTATGCTGAACTTGCTCTGAGGTGTTATCACCAATGAGCCCTGAACTGGGCCCTCATTGGGCTATCTACTGCCAGATCACAGGCAACTCACAGAATGTCCATGGTCTCAATATTCTCCCTTGTGAAATGGGAATGACAATATTGCCTCTTGAGGGTTTTTATTAGGATTCAACTACAGAAGATCCAGGAAGAGCCTAGCTTGGTGCCGATCTTTGTGTGTACTATTACTCGACAGTAGCCTCCACTTTCGTCCAACTAGTTCATTACCTTCTTTTGCACTCACGTTTGATTATATGGTTATCTTTTATTCTCAAAGATACAATTTTATCGAAAGAAAATATGTAAAGTACTGCATGTTCTGCACAGCTAAAGCAAAGTCTATTTAGATGAGTTCCAGAAATGCCACCCTACGTCAGGCTGGGTAGTAAGCCGAGTGCTAGCCTATGAGATTTCCACAGAAAACAAGTCAGACATCTGGCCGCACTGACTAGCAGAGTTTGCATGGCGCTGATAGGTCCATGGTTCTCACACAGATGGTGCCTACTGGAAGCACTACAGTTTGGAAACAGAATCTTTTCTCTGTTAGTGCCACTTTCACAAATTAATTCATTAATTCAGTGAATATTCAGTAGTGTCTCTCCAGCTGTATCAGAAAGTTTGCTGGATCATGGAGTGCAAAGATCCATGGTTTGACAAAGACAAACAACGGCCCTTGCCCTCAAGGGTATCACAATATACCAAGGGAGGCAGATACATTCAGTACATAAACTGATATCATCTGCGTGACTACAGTGTGTTCTCAGTAATGTTCTAGGCTGGTGGAGATTGACCAGTGAGCAAGAGAGAAAGATTTCTAAGATCAAGGACTTTGCAGCTGGGAACTATGGGGGAGGACAGAGATAAGTACAAACAAAGCAAAGAAGTAAATAACAGAGTCTGTTAGGTGATACATGTTGTAACTAAAGGACAATGTAGGGCAAGATAAAGGGGATGAGAGATAGGGTGGACGGTGGGAAAGGTGGGTGCACTTGCCAATATACTGTCCAGTGGCCTGGGTAGCCCTCACAGAGAAAGCAAGTGAGAAATGAGCAAGACCTCCATGGAAGTGAGGAAGTCAGCCAAGCAGATGTGGGTGAGGAGCATGCAGGCAAAGGGAAGAGGCCCTGAGGAGGGAGCCTCGCTGACATGACCCAGAAACTGCAGAGCCCAGCTGACCTGGAGCTGAGTGACTGAAGGGAGGCTGCTTGGGGTACAGTCAGGGAGGAGACAGGGTCAGATCCTATAGGACCTCAAACACCTCTCTTAGTGATTAGCATTTGACTCTAGAGACAGCACTAGCAAGGGTTTGGGTGCTGAATTTAGGTCGGTAGAGAGGACAGTAATCGGTGAAAAAGGGGGACACTGCAGTCAGGGAACCAGAGGGAGTCACCAAAGAAGCAGGAGGAATTAAGGGGTGCTCACGGCCTCTTTGAGAGTGGTAACACTCACCTGGACTTGATCTCCATTGACCTTTGTGCTCACACCCTTGATTGTTCACACGTGTGCTGTTACTCACACAATCACAAACTTAGAAGTCTTGTTTTTATCCCCATGGTTCACTGATTAATCAAAGAGAAAGACTGGAGAGGCATTGTTTTGTTCTAATCACTTGGTGTTTGAGAAATTTCTACTGAATGACTTACTATAGCCCCTCTCTGCGCTTGAGGGAAAAAGAGAGAATGCAAGGAACACGATGAAGCCTCCCCACATGAAAAGCCACGTATGGAGTTGCCTGTGTTCACTCATCTCTCATTTTATATTTGGAATAAACAATTATTAGGTGTAATGAGAACCATCCTTCATGATCCAAATAGCCTTTGTCACACTCTTTCATTCAATCAATATATTTTGAATCCCTGCTGGATGCCAAGTTCAGGTCACTGTGCTGACGTGGGGAACAGGTATGTATCTGGCTGGCCCCTAGCCTTTACATTTTTTTCAAACATGCAGACAGATCATCACAGCACTCCCTAAATAAAACTATGACAGAATTCAAGTCAAGGGAGCCTGGCAAAAAGGAGGAGGGTAATTTAATCACAGTATAAGAGATGAGTGAGTAATGGTCAGGAAAGCCTTTGCGGGAGGGAGAAATTAATGAGGTAGGTACTTTCATTATCCGCATTTTACAGATGAGAACTATCAAGGTCCAAGGTATTCACTGATTTAAGACTATACAGCTAGTGAGAGAGCGAGATTTAAATGCTAGGGCATTTGGTTAACAAAACACCAATTTTCCCCACGCATTGACTACTACTAAAATCACATTCCCTGACTCAGCTTCCCTTTAATACATCCAGAAATCCTGGCAGATATGGGTGGTAACTCTCCTGAAAGCTAGAATCAGCTGTGAATACCATAAAGCTCTGAGAAGGTCTGAAATTGTCTCCATCTGAGCTGACATCTGTTTTGGAGAACTTCTCCCTCTTAGAATTGTATTCCACTTTAATTTAATCACAAAAGAGACAACTCTGGGTTCCATGCCCATCTCACCAAGAAAGGTGCCCAACTGTGCAGGATCATGTTTCTAATCTTGCTCTCACTTTCCAATCTGCCTGCTCCTTCCTAACTCAGAAAAAGTGCACAAATATGTATCCCTGACCTGTTGCTCTCAGGGCAGGTCTTCTCAGTTTTAGAATGTTACATAGAAGCTATGGTCTCCTGGGTGCCTGGATCACCCAGGTAGAAAAAAAAAATGAGAGAAGAGAAAGTCTGTACCATAAGGAACAACATGTACTGTGTGTGCATCTCAGCAATCTCAGCACACCTGCAATCTGTCATAGTGAAGGGAAGATTACCTTTGCAGTCAGAGTCAAGGTCTGACTCAGTTTAATGTCAATTTCTTCAAAAGAGGTGAAATTCTACTAGGAAATATACGTTCTCTCTTTAGTTTTGGTTGGAATTTGATGGATGGCAGTTAATGGTTGTGTCAGCTAGCTCTTGATGCACCCCACAATTTGCACAACTGATTCTTTTGCTCACAATTCTGCAGCTCAATGAGTTCAGCTGGGCTCAGCTGAACAGTCCTGCTGTTCTCAGAAGGCTTACTTAATGCATTCGTGGTCAGTGCTCTGTTAGCTAACTGGCTGTGCTGGGGGCTGGATGGTATAGGACGGTCTCACCCACACTTCTGGTAAATGATTCTCTGGCAGCTAGGGTAAAAGCGATGCATGGATCATGAATCGCTCATCATTCACCTAGCCCAGGATTCTTCACATTGCTATGATCTTGTTTCAAGAACAGCAAGAGAGGGCAAACCCCAGTGTGCAAGCACTTTTCAACTCTCTGCTTGCTTCACACATGCTGTTGTGCCATCAGACAAAGCAAGCTCCATCGCCAAGGCTACGACAATGTGGGAGGCATGCACATATCACAGCTGTCGCTGTAACAGTCTACTACTACAGTGGCTCAAAAAACAACCCTGCTCATCAGTGCAGTAGCACTGAACTATAGATAAACCACGCAGTGGAGTGCTAGTCTTTCAAAAAAGATTTCTACTCTTGTTTAGAAAAAGTCAAAACTGTCTTGCCCTATTGTTTTAACAGGTGGAAAATACAATTATTTTATGAAAATCAGGGGAAAAAACTAATTTGTAAATATCCTAGGCATTGTACTAAACCTGCAACTTGTGGATCTCTTTATCCAGAAACATGCTATGACTTTGCCAGTAGGAATTCACTCTCTACCTCCTTCCATATTATAATGTTGCCTCTCCTCTACCTTCCAAAAACTGTGCCCCACCCCCAGCACAGACATGTTACATGGGTGTAATCTGACGCGGGAATGGTGGAATAGACTATAAAACGCCACCTCTGGTAAGACAAGGAGATAGTACCTGGCAATTGTGAAGCAGACCTGTGTTGTAGCTGCAGCCTGTTTGGTCCACACCTCCCTGCAGACAGGAGAAGGAAATGGCAACCCATTCCAGTATTCTTGCCCAGAGAATCCCATGAACAGAGAGTTGGCAGGACACGACTAAGGGACTGACACTTTCAAGTCCTAAGCAGATAGTGAAGGACAGGGAAGCCTGGCGTACTGCAGTCCATGGGGTCCCAGAGAGTCACGACACGACTAAGTGACTGAAAACAAGAAAGTACTAAGCAAGAAATGAATAATAATAATCCCTGCAGACACCAGCCCAATCTCCCAACTTTGCTAAAGTGCCTCTTGATTTACTCAAATATCTTTTAAAGCTGAGTATGAGTTTTATCATTTTCTACTACAACGTCCTAACCATATTTTTAGGATTCCTTGGCGTTTCATTTACTTTGTAGTGGTTGATACTACTACTGTGATGTCATCATTTACCCATTCTATTTTCTACAGGATTATTGCTGGCATACATGAAAGCTCTTGGGATTTTAAATTTAATGTTTATTAATTTCTCCCACTTAAAGAAGTTTATTTTTACATCGTTTCTCAGGTGTTTCCCAAGAATATATTCCTACTGTCTGCAAAAAAGAAAATTTTGTCTTCTTTACCAAAATGTCAGGCATTTTTCTCTTTATGATCTCATTACATGGGAAAGAAAATTTTAAATGATATGTAATAACATGGGTGATAATTGATACATTTGCTTAGATTCTGATTATGATGGATTTCATTTTTGATTTTTTAATTGTCAGTATAAACACATTGAGGAATACATCTTGCTGAAATTTATATTTTTTCCTAGTGTAGTTTTTTTTGGGGGGGCGGGCGGTGGAAGTCCTACCATGCAGCAGAGGAAACTTTCCTGAGCAGGGATCCAACTCGTGCCTCCTGCTTTGAAGTGCAGAGTCCTAACCACTGGATCTCCAGGGAAGTCCTCCTAGTTTGTTTTTGGTCATGGTATGTTGCATTCCACCAACTGTTCTTTGATCATCCATATATCATTGAAATATGGTCATTAGCGGTAGTATGGCTGTTGGTTCAGGTGATACTCTGTATATCTCTTATCTTTTTCTTCCTACAGTTTTGTTCTATCATGCCCACATACTTTTGTCATATTATGCTCAAGATATTGAGGGTAGTCTTGCCACCAGGAACAGAATCATTTTTATGGGCTATTTGGGTATACACAGAGTGGAACAGACCCCGGGAAGCTGAACAAACTTGTTATTTAAAAACCAGACTGTATGTTTCATAACCATTTTCCACATACCTTTCCGATTCCATTTCCCCTTGAGGAATGGATTATTTCCTTGGAAAAGTGAGTTGTCATGATCCGGCTTGCCTGATGCCAGCAGACTGTCTGCAGGCAAAAGAGACAAAGATGCCTAAGTTGCAATAAGGCAAAATGTGGGGGACATCAGAGGTCTTCTCCATAAGGTTACTGTGAGAGCAGGGAGGCAATAAGAAGAAATAAAATGGAGGGGGAAGGCTTTAGGTTGTTATATCTGGGGTTGTGGGGAGGCCACTTCTTGGCCAAGGGTATAGGATGGCTAGACCCACTCCAGTATTCTTGCCTAGAGAGTCCCGTGGACAGAGGAGCCTGGTGGGCTGCTCTCCATGGGGTCGCACAGAGTCGGACAGGACTGAAGCGACTTAGCATGCATGCATGCATTGGAGAAGGAAATGGCAACCCACTCCAGTATTCTTGCCTGGAGAATCCCAGGGACGAAGGAGCCTGGTTGGCTGCCATCTATGGGGTCGCACAGAGTCGGACACGACTGAAACGACTTAGCGGCAGCAGCAGACAGAGGTGAGAGATCACCAAGTGGCCTTGCTGGAGTCCCAGCAATGAGGCTTCTGAAACTCAAAATGTAAAATATGAAGGGACTGCCAGAGGCATGTTTCCCAAAACCTCAACCAGTGCTTCCCAATGAGAAAGAGAGAGACGTGTGGAGTGTGTGGAGGGGAGAGATTCCTGGGATTGAATAAAACACTGCTTTGGGTGGCTCTCCAGCTGTTGGGTGAATATGACCTAAAGTGCAAAGGTCTGAACCAAGTATGTGAGGAGTTTACTGATGAGGAAACCAGGGACCAGAGGTTAGGTTAAGATGTCAACAGGGGTAGGTTCAAGAAAGCTGTTCAGTCATGCACTGTGCCAAGATGCCTGGCCAAGTGAAGAACCTGTTGAAAAAACAAAACTGCACTAAATGACTCAGCAACGATTCGGTACTCTTTCGCCCAATACCTAGGATCATCTTGACAAAACCGAGGCCTTCCTATAAGTAAGCCGGTACTCTTCATTGTGGGAGATGACTACAACCTTATGCACTTGACCATCCGTCTTGTGGTCCTGTGTGTAAAACGATTGCGCGTGTGTTTTCTGCGACCTGATGGAGAGGTTGAAGAGGTCCGGCCGCGTCACAGCCACGTCTGGGTCAAAGGCACACGTGGAAACAAGCTGGCCCAAGTCACAATGCGGTGCATTTCACCCTGGGGGACGGAGACTCCCAGTCGGAGAAGTGCCAGGCGCCTGCGCTGTGTGCCAGAGGCGCCTGGCGCTGCGGGAGCCGCGAGACCCCCGCCCTCCGACGGGAACGCGCACGTGCCTGGGGACGCGGACGCGCGCGCGAATGCGCATCACCTCGCTCTGCCTTGGTCCGGGCGGCTGAGGAGGGAAGGAGGGACGGACGGAGACGCGCACCGGAGACGCGAGTGGGCTCTTCGCAGAGTGGCGGGCTCGGGGCGGAGGCGGGGACGGGGGCGGGGGCGGTGCCTCCTCCACTCTGGCGTCTGTGCTCGGGACCCCCGGCCGCGCGGGGGACGGACCGACTGACGTACCTCGCGCGCCCCCGCCCCCGTCCCCGCCCCCGCCTTATCTTCCCTGAGCTCCTGGGGCTCTTGAGCTGAGGCCCCTCTCTCTCTCACTCTCTGCCCCTCCTCGCGGCTCTTTCTCTCCCCAGCACCTTGGAGCCCCTCGACCCGGCTGCGGCGGGGACCTGAGCGGCGGCGGACGGCCTCGAAGATGAAGTGCAAGCCGAACCAGACGCGGACCTACGACCCGGAGGGGTTCAAGAAGCGGGCGGCGTGCCTGTGCTTCCGGAGCGAGCGCGAGGACGAGGTGCTGTTAGTGAGTAGCAGTCGGTACCCGGACCGCTGGATCGTGCCGGGCGGGGGCATGGAGCCCGAGGAGGAGCCGGGCGGTGCGGCCGTCCGCGAGGTGTTTGAAGAAGCGGGAGTCAAGGGGAAGTTAGGCCGGCTCCTGGGCATTTTCGAGCAGAACCAAGATCGCAAGCACAGAACGTACGTGTATGTACTGACTGTCACTGAGATTCTGGAGGATTGGGAAGATTCGGTTAGCATTGGGAGGAAGCGAGAGTGGTTCAAAGTCGAAGATGCGATCAAGGTTCTCCAGTGCCACAAGCCCGTGCATGCCGAATATCTGCAAAAACTAAAGCTGGGCGGTTCCCCAACCAATGGAAACTCCGTGGCCCCGTCCCCGCCGGAGGGCGATCCCTAGTATGTACCGCTCGTGCACAAACTTCTGCTTTCCGCCTACCTGACAATAAGTAGTGCCTGGAGCACCTCTCTTGCCGTGTGCGGTCTCACCGGGAGGAGGGAGGCTTCTTTTGTTTCCTTGGCAGACCTCTGAATCACGCTTGCAAACTGTCTCAGTTGCCAGGCACTGTTTTCAGGCACTTTGCACGTTTTTCAGATGCTTTCAGAATCGCTTCTTGGTAACTCTATAACACATTTCAGAAAGCCAAAGCCATGTGGGTTGTTTTTTTAAGTTGCCTTAACTGCTCACTCAGACTTTGAGGTTAATGTGTGTGTGTGTGTGTGTAAACGTGTATGGGTGCTGTGGTTTGTTTGTTTTTATATATTTCACACGTATGTGTGTGTGTGGGTCTTCATGTGTACTTTTGGTACCAGTCTTGTGGTTTGAATTGTATTGAGGTCCTTTAAAATCTGATCAGCTTGCTCGTGGGCGGGCGTTTTCATTAATTTTTTTTTCTTAAGTTGTTTTCTCATTCACAGTATTAGTCCTTGTCAGCAAGCCCTTCTGTGAAGGGAATTGGTTTGAAGGACGAATTTTGAATTTCAAAAAGTTATTTAAGAAAATTTACAGCGTGTGCTCTTTCTGTATTGAACAATAATTGTATGTTCAGATATGTGATCTAATTTGCCCTTTTCAGAAATTGCTTTATTCATTTGTAGATAATTCGAGTTTCAGAACATTTTCACAACTGGTATTTTTTTACTTATTACTTGAAATAGCCATTTCCCATTTAGCCCAAATGTAGCTTAGCAGAATATTATTTTATAGAGTAAACACACTCTTGGGGTGATATTGTTATGTACATGTCCTGATACATATTATGAAAACTGTATTCCGACTGTGATTTAGCATGCTTAACTCCAACTCATATTTCTCTTTTCTCAGTGCCCTAGAACAACTGTGGTTCTCTCAGTATAAACTATTCTTTGGAAGAAAGTTTGCGTATTTGAATTTGTGATAGTCCACTTAAACTTGTCTGAATACCAGTAGTCAAAAGAATGGAATATTATATTGTAATTAAAACCCAATTGAGGGAGTTAGCCTTCTTGATATTCAGCTATTACACACTTCTCGAACTGTTAGGACGCCTGAACAATCTCTCATAAAGTTTTAGGATAAAAATTTTGTGTCACATAATAAACTTTTTTGGCACCAATTTAAAAATACTTAGATTATCTTCTATATTTGCTTGAAATCAGGGATCCTATCTAGAGTATATAGGTCTGTCTTCTGGGACTACCTTTATTCCTCTAGACATAGTAAATAGGTAGATATAAAGCCTACTTGGTGAAGTGGGTATTGGTAGGTGGAAAGATCTTACCTAATTTTTAGGGCAACCTGAATTGTCATATCTCTTAATCATTATTGATAGATATTTTGTGTCAGTCAACTAGGTCACTATTATGCACTCCCTATTAAGAACTTTGAAAATTTAGCAACTTGGAACTCTGTCTTTTCTCAGGAACGTTGAGAAAAAGCCTACTTTGTGAAGAGAGTATGAGTGGGGGATATTTTTATTTAACATCTTAAAAATGTTCCACAAATAGATAATAGAAGTGGTAATTACTGTAATTTAAACCCTTTTTTCTTCTACAAATTAACCTTTTAAAAACACAGTCACTAGTAGAATTGAATATTCTACGTTTTCTTTTAAAACTTTGGTGCCAATTTTTAAAATCAGATCTTTACCATACATAAATATGTCTAAATAAAAGTATGTGTTGTAATTGACAAAACTAATGTCATAGGAGTGAGTAGAAAATTAAGAGCTTTTAAAAGACCAATTATATGATTTCATATTTTAAATTATGTAGGATTATCAAATATGTGTTTCAAAATTACGGTTTTTTTTACAGAAAGATGTCTTATTTTTAACAAACTCTCTAAATCCCATTAGTTGACCTTTCCTTTTCTAACAGTCCAAGTCAACTAATGATATTTGAAATTTTTCAAAGTATACACTAACAGCAGAGAAATTGGATTTTTTAATGACCATTTCATATATAAAACTGCCTCCATCTAAAAGGTTGCCACAAACACCTTGGAAGTTTAACTTATACATGGCATCCTTAGAGATGATAATGCATGATCTTCTTTTGACTTTTCAACTAGGTATTTGACAAATGTGAAAAGTACAGTGTTGATGTTCATCAGCTCTCATTAGCTTGCAAATATTTGTTGTATTTAATTCAGAAAAATTTGAATTGGGTTTTATCACTTGCTAGGATTATCTTCAGTTCCCAGTTATCTTCAGCTTATGCAGTCTGTAAAACTTTTCACTTCTAAATTGCAAAAGAATATTATATGGTTATCACACTTTAAGTTAAACATTCAAATTCAAAAGAGCAGTTCTTGTTATGCTTTTGGAGTTCAGTCAAGAAAATATTAAAAAACCTAAAAATCCTTTCATTTTAAGAGAGAAATCCAAAGAATTCAGCTTAAAAATGTTGACACAGAAGTAACAAACCAAATGGCATCTAGTTAACCTCCATCCTCCAAGAGCTTGATCCACAGTTGGGATTTTCTTCATGCAGAGTCATTATTATAAGCTATTACACTAAAAATGTACAGATGAGTCTTTCAACTCATTCCCCTCATAGAAAACAGTGCATTGATCAAACTTTCAGACATGAGGTAGAAATTTGTTTTCAGTGTGTTTTTTAAGACTGGATTTTTTTCACCAAAACTGGACAAATGTCTTAAAAAACATTTTAAGAAGACATGTTGGAATAAAGATTATATTGATATGTAATATATAGTTTCCCTGGATGCCCAATGTATTATATTTTCTAAGGAACTTGTTTTGTTGATCAGATCAGTTAAAAGAAGTAACTCTGAAAGGGATATGAGGTGGCTATAAATATTTTGAATTCTGCTGTATGGTTTACTTTGAAAGAACTGTAAATATTTCAACATTTTTGTATTTAGAAACATCAGATAAATATTGGTGAATGTGTGTGCATGGACATGTGTAAGCAACAGGAATAGACAGCTTCTGAAGTCTTAGCATCATTAGAGGGCCCTTCTGGGACAGAAGGGTAAAAGGGCTCTGAAGCTGGAGCTGCTCCTCTCATTTCCATTTAAGTGGAATCCAATTTTAAGAAAGAGCAATTCCTCCATCAATAGGTGTTAACTGGGAAAAGGAAGCTGAAAATGCTGCTTTAAAGCCTGTAGTACTAACAGCTGGCCAAAGTTTTCTTTTCTGGGTTCCTTTTGTGGAAGCACCAAGCAAAATAGGAAATATTTTCAGCATCATTCCAGTATTGTAATCATCTTTCTGAATGACTATTGGCCTGTTAGACTATGAACTCTTTGAGGACTAGGACCCAGCCTGAATCCTTACATATCCTCAAAGCCTTAGACCAGTGGCTAAAATATGGAGACATCTGTCGTTGATCCACAGATTAGAAATATCTACTACTAGTGTATTCTATAACAAAATACTTGTGTGTTGGTTTATTGGCTTTATATTTTAACTAGGACAATCTGTCATTCCTCAGGCTCTCAGGTAGCTTCATAATGGAGCTGCATTGGATAATTCACTGAAGGCTTTTCCAATACAAAGTGGTTGATGAACCATACTTGAATAAATACTTGTTGACTAGAAGAATTGATGAACAAATACAACTATTAATGATATATTTTTTTTAGGTGAATGGCATAGATGTTCAGATTTACTTTGAAAGAATCAAGTATATGAACCCAGTGATGAATGGAATTATGAAGACAGGTGAGCTCTTTCACACTCCCAAGGACACAGCTCGTCCTATCCTTTTGGACACTTCCTCCCTGTTTATTGCAATGACTATTCTCCAGGTTGTTGCACTACTTCTGTATCTGTACAGACTTCTAATTTGGCACCTATGGCCTTCTTTGTGCTCTTATGATTATGTGTCTGTATTTCCCACCAGGTTATGTGACCTTGAGTGCAAAGACCTTATTTCTTTCATCTTTTTATAAATCTAGCATATAAGAAATCACTTGAAATATGGTAGACATCACTGAAGATTTGTCTAAAAATTAATATTTTGTTATGACACTGAGTGGTAAGGCATTTACCTTCTAATCTGGTGTTAGTACAGTAAATGCTGTCTATTTAGGTGATATGTGGCTTTTGTATATCAGGTATGACACAGGTGTTTAAAGGCTTCTGTGAGATATTAGCAAAAATTCTTCTTTGTATGTCTATGTCATCCCAGACATTATGTGACTGCTATGGCAGTATGCTATACCACCTATGAAATATTTCCAAAATTTTGAACCTAAATCGGACTGTGCCTCTAGACATAACTCCTTATCTGTAGAAAATACAGGGAACAGAGAAACATTACATCACAGAGATGATATGAGCGGAATCAAGACTGCAGGAAACTCTACAGGACAAACAACTTAGTACCTTCAGTGAATGGCCGGAATAAAAGAAATGAAGGATGAACCTGCTGATTAAAAGAGATTTAAGGGACTTAACAACCAATTGTAATATATGGATCTTTTTAGGATTCTGATGTGACTAGACTATAAAATAAAAATATTTCGAGACAATCTGGATAATTTGAAAATTGGGCAACTTGATATTTTATATTAGTTGGAATAATAGTATTGCTGTTATGATATATTCCCAACTATTTACAGTTGAAATGATGTCTGGAATTTGCTTCAAAATAATGTCTGTATTTAAGTGTGTTGGGGGTATTGATGAAACAAGATTGGCCTTGACCAGATAATTGTTAAAGTTGGGTGATGGTTAAATGATGATTCATTGTATTAAATATATGTTCCTCTCTACTTTTGTATATTTGACATTTTCCAAAATAAAAAGTTATCAGAATTCTTATTAAAGCTAATATTTGAGGCATTGAGAAAAAAGAGGGAGAAAAATTTTATATTGTTTAGAAAATGTTGGCTCTGGTGTGCCATTTTGGGCCACATAGGTCAAATAGGTCCCCTAAAAAGAAAAGGGGGACATAACCTGAAATAGCTAGTGTTTCCATTGCTACAGACCATTGCTGGGAGTTTTTTCTCTTAATTTGGCCCACTGAAATAGGAAAAATTAAATTTTTATTTAACAGCTAACACACACACACACACGGAGAGTCCAGTTTATATCAATGTGAAAAACTGAAGGGGTGAAGTCTCCAAGGGAGCAATTTCATGAAATTATAAAAATCCACAAAATATTTTTATTAGTTTTATAGAAGAATAATGGCTATAGATGTGTTAGTTGCACATTTGTTAAATTTATACTTGAAGGTAGGTGACACAGGAAAGTAAGTAGTTGACATTCTTTTTTTTTCTATTTTATTTTATTTTTTAACTTTATAATATTGTATTGGTTTTGCCATATATCAACATTCTTGACTGCAGTGAACCATTTTGTGTTTCATAGATTGCAGATATTCCTTAAGTTTTGAACTGTGCTTAGAATTCTCTAAAAGCTAAAACCTAGGTCAGAGTTAGTGAAGCTGTACTGAACTCATGAGGTCTGTCCTGACTTATTTTGTGGAGCAGCAGGCAGAAAGTGAGAACAACATTGGAGGTACCTTTTAGGGAAAATGCAGCAACAGCTCATTCACTCAGTCATGTCTGACTCTTTGCAACCCCATGCACTGTAGCCCGCCAGGTTCCTCTGTTCATGGGATTCTCCAGGCAAGAATACTGGAGTGGGTTGCCATGCCCTCCTCCAGGGGATCTTCCTGACCCAGGGATCAAACCCAGGTCTCCTGCACCGCCTGCATTGGCAGGTGGATTCTTTACCACTGAGACACCTGGGAAGCCCCTAAACGCGTTCATAAGTGTGAAGGGCTGTGAAGATGAAGCTGCCCTTTCTATCCTTACTGCCTTCTAGGTTGTGTTCCAATCCTAAGAGCAAGCAGTTCCCCCAGAAAAAAAACTGTTTCTTGGAAAAGAAGAGATGAAAGGTGTATCTCAGAGGCCTTTATTACACCCAGCTGGGCAGAGCTTTCACTTTCAAGGTTCCCCTGTTAGAAGCAACAGAAAATTCCGTAAACTTTTTCATTTATACCTTTCCTGAAAGTTGTTTCCTAGCTTAAGTTTACTCTACTTTTAGCCAGTTTTTTAAACTTTTAATTGAAGAATAATTGCTTTACAATACTGTGTTGTTTTCTGCCATACAGCAGCATGAATCAGTCATAGGTATACATATGTCCCCTCACTCTTGAACCTTAGTCTCACCTCCCACCCTTCTAGGTTGTCACAGAGCAACTGATTGGAGCTTCCTGCATCATCCAGCCAATTTCCACAGGCTATCTGTTTCACATATGGTAATTTATATGTTTCCATGCTACTCTCAATTCATCCCACCCACTGTGTCCAAGTCTATTCTCTATGTCTGTGTCTCCATTGCTGCCCTGCAGATAGGCTCATCAGTACCATCTTTCTAGATTCCATATTGTTGTTCAGTTGACAGTCATGTCCCACTCTTTGTGACCCCATGGACTGCAGCATGCCAGGCTTCCCTGCTCTTACCTATCTCTTGGAGTTTTGCTCAAACTCATGTCCATTGAGTTGGTGATGCCATCCAACGATTTCATCCTCTGTCACCCCCTTCTCATCCTGCCCTCAATCTTTCCCAGCATCAGGGTCTTTTCCAGTGAGTCAGCTCTTCACATCAGGTGGCCAAAGTATCAGAGCTTCAGCTTCAGCATCAGTCCTTTCAGTGAATATTCAAGGTCGATTTCCTTTAGGATTGACTGGTTTGATCTCCTTGCAGTTCAAGGGACTCTCAAGAGTCTTCTCCAGCGACACAATTTGAAAGCATCAATTCTCTCACATCCACACATGACAAGTGGAAAAACCATCCCTTTGACTATATGGACCTTTGTTGGCAAAGTGATGTCTCTGCTTTGTAATACTCTATGTTTATCATAGCTTTTCTTCCATGAAGAAAATAAATCAATTTTCTTTTAATTTCATGGCTGCAATCACCATCTACAGTGATTTTGGAACCCAAGGAAATAAAATCTGCCACTATTTCCATTTTTTCCACATCTGTTTGCCATGAAGAGATGGGAACAGATGCCATGATCTTAGTTTTTTGAATGTTGAGTTTTAAGCCAGCTTTTTCAGTCTCCTCTTTTCACCTTCATCAGGAGGCTGTTCAGTTCCTCTTTGCTTTCTGCCTTAAGTGTGGTGTCATATGCATATCTGAGGTTATTGATATTTCTCCCAGCAATCTTGATTCCAGCTTGCACTTCATCCAGCCTGGCATTCCACATGATGTACTCTGCATATAAGTTAAATAAGCAGGGTGACAATATAAGCCTTGACATATTCCTTTCCCAATTTTGAACCAGTCTGTTGTTCCATGTCAAGTTCTAACTGTTACTTCTTCCAGTAACAAGCACTTATAACTTCTTAGCTTCATAAAGTACAATACCATGGGATATTTGCTCAGGTGCTGAACTGGCCACACAGCTGCATTTAATAACTTACTGCTGCTGCTGCTAAGTCGCTTCAGTCATGTCCGACACTGTGCGACCCCATAGATGGCAGCCTACCAGGCTCCTCCACCCATGGGATTTTCCAGGCAAGAGTACTGGAGTGGGTCACCAGTGCCTTCTCTGAATAATTTACTGAAGGCATCCCAAATACAAATGATTGAAAGAAACAGCCCTCAGTATTCATTATGTTGAAGAACTGTTGATTAAATACATGTATACTAATTATTTTATTTTATGGATAAAAGATATAAATAGCAATCAGGGTTATATGATAACAAATTCACACATATAAGTCAAGCCAAGGCCATGACCTGACTGATTGGACTGGTAAAGTCTACTTTTAGATTTAGATAGTTTATTACTTAAATATACAGTGGAAAGATGAAAGAGCCAAAGGTGCCAGCTCCCCAGGTCCTCAACCCACATTCCCTGAAAGACAAGAAACAAAAGGGGCTGTGTGATGGTAATGCAAATTTTAGGATACACCATTACTAAACAGGCATACCTAGACGGCAGCTGAGTGGTTTTATGTTCTGCAACTCTGTTTTAAGGGGCACAGGACAAAAATCCCATTACCTCATCAGAAACTGGTATGTGATGAGAAACTGCCTCATAATATACTACCGGAGGAGATGAGGTGTGTGGTATATGGTCATGTAGCAGCTCCTTAACAGCGTTCCATCTCCTCATGTTCTGAAAAGTCACCAAGCATTTAACCAAGATTGAGATTAGCTGCAAGTTCAAGACTGTATAGATACATGCAAGGTTTCCAGGTCACCATGGAGGAGCCATTCCCCTGCAACTCCACTTTCCCCTCCTATGTCCAGCTAGTAATTCTTTCTGTAAGCACAGACCAACAGTCATGGCCACTCTGAAGACGCACAATGGACCTCCATCCAAAATTTTGTTCAGATGTTGAGGCTGATGATACCACTAACACACCAATAGGATATTCAAAAATTTATTACTCATGAAAAAGGGCTTTATGGGGAGAGCAGGACAGGCTTCAAAAGCTGTTTTGAAAATGTCTTGAGAGAACAAAGAAAGGAGACTGACTTGGATTTTTATTGCAGATAAATGGTAGGGATAAAGTGAGTGTTGCAATGCACAGCTACACACAACTTCTGAAGACTGCTGCTGCTACTGCTGCTAAGTCACTTCAGTCGTGTCTGACTCTGTGCGACCCCATGGATGGCAGCCCACCAGGCTTCCCCGTCCCTGGGATTCTCCAGGGTGAGTCCCAAATTTGCAGTGTGGGCTGGCAGCTGAGAAATGAAAGAATCAATGTTGCAATTTCTGTCCAAAGGCTGGCAGCCTGAAGACCCAGAAGAGCTCATGGTAAGTTATGAAGTCTGAAGGTCACCTGCTGGAGAATTCTTTCTTGCTTGGGGGAGGTTAGTTTTTTTGTTCTATTTAGGCTTCAACTGAGTGGATGAGGCCCACCCACATCATGGAGGGCAAGCTGTTCATGCAAAGTTCACTGATTTAAGTGTTAATCTCATCCAAAATACCCTCCAAGTTGACATATAAAATTAACTCTCGAAAATCTACCTCCTCCCATCAACTTGGCACTCATACACATCTAAAGTCATACTTAATCTCCAAATGAAGATAACAACAAGGTCATCTTTCCACCTAACATGATACAAGGATCCTGTGTATACCAAAAATAGACTCTTTTCCCAGAAGAGGAGGTAAAGTCCTTGAGTGATCTTTACTCTTCCTTCTTCTTGATATCTCATAACTTAAATACTACGATGCAAAATTAATAACAATACTTAAATGCTATGAAATAAAGTGAAGACAGCTTATGTTACACAAGGGGTTAATAGAGGGAAGAAAATGTATTATACACAGACAAACATACACATAACATACAACAAAATAAGGAAGAAATAAGACAGTTACATTCCTCATTATTAAAACAGGTCATGTGGTCATGGCTGGTATTCATAAATACCTTCTTCCTCTATTCCATATTCCCTTTGCCTTCAAGAAACACCTAAAATGGTTGTAGCTCTTTACCTGGTGGGGTGACCCAAACCTTCATTCTCAAAAGGTCTGGACCATTACTAATCCTGACTGGAATGAGTTGTTACAGTTTTCCATTTATTTTAATCACCAAACATACCATATTAAGAGATACTCTAGGGTATATCCTGTATCGCAGACATGCTCTTCCTTCCCTGTTATATAGAGTAGCAGCCCAATTTCCCTTTGGTAGTTAGGATCAATTATCCCAGCCAAAACTAACTTTGCTGACTGACTCAAAGGCATGAGGAGCCCAAAATGGGCAGATTGCAGTCTTAACTTCTAGTTCAATGGAATCGTTGTGTCTCCTGGAGGAGTTAAGACCTCTAGGTGAGCAGAGCATAATGTGAGAACAGGAAGCAAAACTTTTACTAATGGGTCACTAAGGGTAATAAGAGAGCTACTGCCATTTCCACCCCTTGATTCCTGGACCTATAAATTCTAGGTATGGGAGAAACAGTGTATGTTGATGTTGAATGATAGCACATACAGCCTCCTGGAGAAGCTGCTTGCTCAGGCCTACAAGATATTTACTCATTTCAAGATATTATTCCTCAAAGTGTTGTTCTGTATTCCAAAGCTGGCCATTCCAAAGCAGACCAACTGCTTTAAGATTGTGGGGACCGTGGCAAACCAGTGAATTTCATGGGTGTGGGCCCACTGCTGTACTTCATTTGTAATGAAGTGAGTTCCTTGATCAGAAGCAATACTATATAGAATATCATGATGGTGGAAAGGCATTCTGTAAGTCCATGGGTAGTGGTTTTAGGAGAAGAACTAAGTGTAGGGAAGGTGAGCCCATATCCAGAGCAAGTGCTTATTCCAGTAAGGACAAAATGCTTCCCCTTCTGTGATGGGGGTGGTCCAGTGTAACCAACTGCCACCAAGGTGGCTGGCTGATCATGCTGCCATAGAGGGGGCTCTGTGTTGGTCTCTGCTGCAGGCAGAATGGTCATTCAGCGGTGGCCATATTCAGGTTAGCTTTAACGAATAGACATCCATGTTGTAGAGTCCATGCACAACTCCCATTGCTCCCACATTGGCCACTTTGTTCATGAGCCTGTTAGGGAGGGGTGGCTGGGGAAAGAGGCTGACTGGTGTCCATAGCATGGGTTATACTATCCACTTGAATATTAAACTCCTCCTCTGTTAAGGTCATGCTTTAGTGAGCATTCACATGGGATACACTTATTTTCATGGTTTTTGCCCACTGAGAGAGGTCTATCCACATAACTCTTCCCCAAATTTCCTTGTCATCAGTTTTCCAATCATGTTCCTTCTAAGTGCCTATCCATCCAGCCAAGCCCATGGCCACAGCCAATGAATCAGTATGTCTGGCCATTTCTTCCAAGCAAAGTGAACAACCAAGAGCACTGCCCAAAGTTCTGCACACTGGGAGGAATTTCCTTCACCACTACCCCTGAGGGATAGCTGTAGTGCTGTAGCTGTCCACTTTAGGGTGGTATCTGCATATTGTACAGAAACACCTATAAACCAAGCCTGAGACTGTTCCTGTAGGATAGACAGGGCGAGTAGGAGTGGGAAGTGTTGAAAGTGTTAAAGATTTAGAGTCAGAGAGAAAAAACGGTTTCTGAAGTTAAAAGGCCAAAGAAAAGTCTGATCTTTTGAAAGCTAAAAGCCTTATCTTCTATTATACTTAATTTTCTGACATGGTTAACACTAAATCAAATGAAAGACAGCTCTTTATAGGAGTAATTTTTTTTCACTTGTACAAGAACAGTGTCCTTGGTTTCCAGAAGAGGGTACTGTTAATTTAGATACTTGGGTGAAGGTAAAAAAAAAAAAAACACAACTAAAAACGTATCCTATAAATATGATTTAAAATGTTCTGGACCCTCATCATGAGGCTGTGGGATAACCTATGGGAGAGGCTATAGCGGTGGATGGTAGTGGGTCTCCACCTTCTGCACAGATCATATTTTCTGCCATTGACGAAGAAAAGGAGGGAGACTATGCTCTCTACCTCCCGAGGAGTGAGAGGGCTTACAGGACGCTGTGGCCGGGCGCCCTGGCAAGCCCCCTCTCCCTCTACACAAACCTTTAAAAATGTATCCAACAATTTCTGATTTAAGGCGACTACCCCACCTCCGCTTGCACCTCCCAGGGCCTAGGAGTTCTCCAGTTTACATCCAAAGCCTCCCAGAGCATTGCCTAAGGTTGAAAAAGATAAAAAAGTTTTCTTTTTAAACAAAGGAGCTTTTAAAAAATACACAATATACAGAGCCTGCTCCTTGCAGAAAACCCCCTCAGGGGGGGCCTCACCCAAGGAAAAAAAAAAAGAGAGCGGAAAAATAAAAAGAAAAAAAAAAAAGAAAAAAGTGAAAAAGAAAAAGAAAAAAGAAAAGAAAATAGAGAAAGATCTAAAGATAAGAGAAAGAGCTAAAGAGTGAAAAGGAGAGAGGAACAGTGAAGGAAGGAATCAGGGAATGCAGCAAGATAGAGAAAGGAAAAAAGGAAGTTAGAAAAAGAGATACAGAGAAAAAGGGAGGAGAGAAGAAAAAGTTAGAAAGAGGGTAAAAGGAAAGAAACGAAGGAAAGAGAAAGGTAGCGAAAAAGGAAGGGGGAGAGAAAAGTGAGAAAGGAAGAGAGGGAGAGAGACAGTAAGAAGGAAGAAGGGAGAATGAAAGAGGGAAACAGGAAGGAAATGATAGAAAGTAAAAGAGAAGAGAAGAGGAAGGAAAGAAGATAGAGTAAGGGAAAGAAAACTTGAGAAAGATTGAAAGAGAAGAAGAAAGAAAAAATCAGCAGAGGAGAGAGGAGAGGACTTATGGGACACTATGGCCAGGCGCCCTGGCACGCTCCCTCCCGCTCTGCGCAAACCTTAAAAAAAAAACTTATCCACCACTTTCTGATTTAAGGCGATCGCCGCCACCTCCCTTTGCGCCTTCCAGGGCCCAAGAGTTCCCCACTTTGACCCCAAAGCCTCTCAAAGTGTTGTCTAAGCCTGAGGAAGATAAAAAGTTTTTTGAACTAAGGAGCTTTTAAAACAGACTGCGTGCACAGTTTGCAGAGCGTGCTCCTTGGAGAAAACCCTCTCAGGGGGGTCTCACCCAGGCTAAGAGAAAAGCAGAACTGTAAGGGGATTTAGCAACAATATTAACCCCTGACTAGCCGGTTACTCCAATTCCAACGGGAGTGGCTGGCCCCCTACCTGAAGGCATTGTAGGACTTGTGCTAGGGCGTAGCTCGCTTTCTTTTCAAAAAATTTCAGTGGTGCATGGTGTAGTAGATTCTGATTATATTGAGAAATTAAAGTCTTGATCTCACTGCCTACTAAAACTGTGCAAATTAATAAAGGTCAAAGAGTAACACAGCTTTTGCTTTTTACCTTAGTATCAGATAGGAAAAAACTTGACTTCTCAGGCTAGGAGCCACAGAGCACTTGGATTTAGTGATCTAGCCTTTTGGGTGCAGGAAATTACAGCTCCAAGGCCTTTAAAAGATCTTTTAATTCAAGAAAATAAAATGTCAGGGCTATTAGACACAAGAACAGATGTCTCTTAACATTGCTGGGAAAGACTGGTCCAGTTCCTGGCCCACGCATACTACTGAAAATAAGTTGGTGAGATTAGAGAAAGTGGTATGCAGGGTGGGAATGCTGTAGAGAAAAAGGTGAGGGAAAGTTTAAAACCTTGAAGAGTAGTGAGTTCCCCGTTGCTGGAGGTATTCAAGCAAAGATTAGATGGTTGCTTGTCATCTAAGAAGCTATAGACCAGATTTAGGTTACAAAATGAAAACTGGAGAAGCTTATAAAGATGTTGTGCAACACCTCTTTACTTGCTTCTCATATTTAGGTCTGCCAAGAGTTTTGAAAACTGATAATGCCCCTTTAAAGCTGCGGAGAGATTGTTTACTAACTTTAAGTGATTTCCAAAAATTATTAGGGGACATTAATTGGATACGCCCACATTTAAAACTGACTACTGCAGATTTAAAGCCTTTGTTTGATTGCTTAAAAAGCGATCCTAATTCCAATTCTAAGAAAAAGTTGACTAATGAGACAGAGTTAAAGTAGATGAGACTTTAAATGATCAGTTAATTAGGATTAACATTACCATAAGATGAGATTAAATTATTCTTGCCACAAAACATACACCTACAGGGTGCTTGTGACAAAAAGGCCCATTGGTTCCATCTACCAGTGACCCCAAGAAAAATAGTTTTATCTTATCCCAGCTTGGTGGCACAATTAATTATAAAAGGAGGAAAAAAGAAGTGTGGAACTTTTTAGAAAAGAAGTAGCAAATATAGTAATTCCAGATCAACTGCAAGTCTTTTACAAAATAGTGATGATTGGCAAGTTGCCCTGATAGATTTCAGGGGTCAAATTTTGTTTCATTTGCCCTCAAGCCCCCACAGTAGTTAAAAGTTCAAAAATGTTAGATTGGCAGTTTGAGGATACCTGTGGAACTTTCCAACCCTATGTAGTTCCTATACTCTCCTTTACCCTATAGGGGAGGGATGTGCTGTCTCAAATAAGAGAAACTCAGAGAAGGGTTTTCTCAATTTCTTAGTTATCAACAGGCGGTACAATTAACAATACTTTATATATTGTTATAATACATAATATAAATATATTTGCCTAATTGCAGTTTGCCTAATTAGGTATGGGTATAAAATATAATAAAGGTATACCTAATTCTATTTATAGATCTATACTTAATTAATTTGTATATAAATTAATATGTATACTCTATATGCATATTATATATATACTGTATAATTAAATATATATTGCAGTAATATAATGTGTGTGTGGCTGATATTAATTGGTATAGGTTGATGTGCTGTGATGATATATGTTCTATATACTGTATAATTATATTATATATGTGTGACATGTATTATTGCAGTACATTGGTTTGTGTTGGTTGGTATTAGCTGTGTATGTGTTGTATTGCTGTAATATATATTAATGAATAATTATAGAGATTAATTCAAGTATACTGATTCATATATATTATATGTCAATAAGTTTATACTTGTTGCCATATATAAATACATATATAAATACATTTTGCATTTAGGTATATCTGTATACCAAAATGAGAGGAGTTTATACATTCATTATTTAAATTTATACAGAGACCTAAACTAAACATTAGACCTAAATTAACATATCCCTAAATTTATGTTGTTAAAATGTAAATTTTAAAAATTTTAAAAATTAAATTGACAAATGTTTGACAATTCCTTTGCCATAAAACCCCCATAGGTGTAATTGGGGTAGCCAGACAAAAAATTGGTTTTATGGCAAAACGGCCCCCTAGAGTGGGTCCATCTCCCCACCCAAGCTAAAAAGGTAGTAACTTCTTATCCAAGATTGATAGCTACTTTGATATTAAAGGAAAAAAGCGGAGCATTAAGTTATTTGGTAAAGAGCCATCAGAAATTGTAATTCCATATAATAAAGAACAACTTGATGCTCTTTTAATGATTGATGAAAATTGGCGGATTGCTATAGGAAACTATTTTGGTCAAATTTTTGCATCATTTTCCCTCCAATGTTTTGTTAAATTTTATATCTAGACACCCAGTTATTTTCCCTGTTAGAAACAAACAGTTCCCTATTCCAGATGCCAAAAATTTTCTATAAAATTTCAAATAAAACATAACATGGGCATCCCTTATCATCCCCAGGGACAAGCTATAGTAGATAGAGCACACTAAACATTAACAAAACAAATTCAAAAATTAAAGGAAGGGGAATTTAAGTATAGTTCCCCCCATCAGATCTTACAACATGCTCTCTTTGTAATAAATAACCTAAATGCTGATTCATCCGGAACAACAAGATACAAAGCCGTTGGTGAAATGGAAGGACCTCCTCTCCAGACAATGGAAGGGTCCTGACCCATTATTAACTAGCGGTCGAGGATGTGCTTGTATTTTCCACAGGACGCAGATTCTCCAATTTAGATCCCGGACAGGCTGATTCACCATGTTCCAGTCCCCCAGACATCTGGTTCCCCCATTGCTTCGATCACAAAGGAGGAGGGGCACTCCTCTGCCCCTGCTGCCGCCGCCGCACGAAAAAGCCGCGTGTCGGGAGCTGCGGCCTGGACCAGCCTGGCTGCCGGGGCCAGCGCACAGCGCTGGCAGCCAGTAGCCCCGCCAGGGTCTGTCTGCGCTTGCTTGGCCGCCGCTGAGCCTGAGGCCGGTTCAGTGAGAGAGCAGGGGCGGCGCCCACCGGCAGTGGAGGCAAGATAAATATGGAGATCCCCACGAGACTGACAGGGCTGCTGCAGCGCGAACTCCAACCAGAAAATAATTCTACTTATTCTGCTTTAGTTTGTCTACCCTCGCCTTATGTTTTCCTTTTTACTAATGACTCCAACAAACTTAATGTACGCATGAATTATTCAGGTGGACCTAACGTGGTAACTTGTGAACAATGTATGCTTTCATCCTGTTTGACCCCTCAATATAATGTTTGCTCTTTTGTGGTGTTGCGACGCCCACCCTATCTCATGATACCCATGACGGTGACCTCCCACTGGTATGACAATTACGGTCTCACCGTGTTACAACAACTACAGGATTTAATGCCATCGCAACGGTTTGTGGGCTTACTTATTTTAGGAATATCAGCTTTAATAGCAGCAATTAGTTCTGTTACTGCAGCAGCAATATCATTGACTCAACAAGTGCATACTGCCCAATATGTTGATACCATGTCTAAAAATGTTTCTTTAACTCTAGCAACTCAGGAAGCTATAGATAGGAAATTAGAGATGAGAGTAGATGCCTTAGAAGAGGTAATAATGCATATTGGGACTGAGTTACAGGCTTTAAAGGTGAAGATGGCTTTGACATGCCACGCTGATTACAGGTGGATATGCATGACATCTTTGAAGGTAAACGAGACAGATTATGAATGGGAAAAGATTAAAAATCATATCTCAGGTGTTTGGAATAGTTCTGATATTGGCCTGGACTTAGGGAAACTTCATAATCAAATACAGACCTTGGAACACTCTCGACTGGATTTTACCGCCACTGGAGCAGCTAATGACTTTTTTCATACCTTCTCTAACTTTATTTCTGGAAAAAATATTCTGTCTAATATCCCTAGTTATGCTGTCATTGGTGCTCTAATCCTACTTCTCATAATCATTCTTCCTTGTATTGTCAGGATTCTTCAGCAGAGCATTCGGAAGCTCGCAACTGAGCTGCATCTGGCTGTTTTAAGAAATAAAAAAGGGGGAGATGTTGGGGGCCAGCGTGAGGCACTCCGCCCATGGCAAAGGTCATAAGGAAGGAGGCTCGACATACGCAAAGGCCGGATCGAGCCTCAGGAGTCCCCCTGGAAATCCTCGAGCATCTACCCCCATAACCAGAGCCTGCCTACTTTACTACTCTGTGCTCTCACCTACACCTCTGACTTTACGGGGGGCTATCCCCCACCACCTCTTTTGGAGAAGGAGTTAACTTAGAGCTCCAGTTAATAAAAACTCCTGGGCATGACAAGAGTGTTTTAACCTACAAACTCCTCTGAAGGTTCTCTAGCCTGCCTGACAGGCTTGTCCGGCCACATGTGATTGCTCACAGCCTTCCTACCATGAGAGTCACGAGATGCTTTAAACCTTCTAAAAACAGGTTCTTTAGAAAAGTTAGAAAACCATTAGTATAAGTATAGTGGGCTGATTAGAAATTGTATTGGTGAAGGGTTTTTCATTTGTTGAGCCAATGTTTGTTGCTAAGTCTCCACATCCCCTGCCCTTACACACATTAATGAATATATAGAAGAAATAAGTATTAACCTTTGATATTAATCACATTAGACCTTAGGCTAAGTAAATTCTTTCCTTAACTAAAACCCACTACACCCTCACCCTATAGGAATGTAACTTTATTTGGGTGGTGTCTGTTTTAAGAATAATCACCCCTGGAGAAATAAGTGTCCTGGTTGACTGACCACTGTCACAAGGAGAGGGTCATAAATTGTCAGCAGGCCCCCTGGCCAGAAGATGATGTAACACCCCTAAGACCTCTGTATACATTTGTATGAAGCACCTGACTTTGATAAAAGTCAGGACTGCTGACCCCACGTGACTTTTGCACAACATCTCAGTGTATAAAAGTAGACCATGGAAAATAAAGAATTGGGATCAGTTTCTCAAAATACTGGTCTCCCCATGTCGCTCTCTCTCTCAAACTCTGGCTGAGTCTCCATCTGGAGCGCGGAACCCACCAAGCTTACTAACTTTGCCTGGGATTCTAAGATCCGACCGGGGAGGCCTCAGTGCCTCCTCTCCTTCGGGAGAACGGGAGGACACCTGCGGCCTACGTAAGTGGTGCAAACTTCTTGTCTTGAAGTTTTATTGGTCTCCCGTGTAAACCAAGCTACTCAGCCTCTTTTCTCCACTGAATTTTCCTACTGAGCTATCCTCATTCTATTACTCTTTATATCTCTAATTAATATCTAATTGAAGCTATTGTATCCTGATCCTTGCCGACGCCGTCCCCACTTCGAACTCCCTGGATCAGCTGCGGCTGGACCCCGGCAGTCAATTGATAGTAGGGAACTCTGCATGATGCCAGAAGTGCAGTTGGGGAGAGAAGGCAGTGTAGGAGGAGGGGTATCATAGACATTTCAGCCACTTCTTTGTGTAACTTACTTGTGCCTTCGGGGTGCGCCTGGAACTGATCACATATATACCAATTCCATTTGAGGATGGAGTGTTGCCGTGCACACCCAACTTGGCTTGGTGCATCCATTCCACCATGAAAGTGACTTGGTGGCTATAGTTAAGCATTTGGTCTCTCCTAAGGCCTGGCAGCAAGCTAACAACTGTTTCTCAAAAAGAGAGTAGTTATTTATGGATGATGGCAGGGCTTTATCCCCAAATCCTAAGAGCCTGTGTGGTAATTCACCTAGAGGAACCAGCCAAAAGCTCCAAACAGCACCCCAATCTGTCACTGACAATTCAAGCACTCTTCAATCTACTAGATGATATGGCTTAAATGGTAGAGCAGCCTGGACTTCTTGCAGAGCCTGCTCTTATTCTGGGCACCACTCAAAACTAGTACTGTTTTTGTGTCATTCATAAAGTGGCCCAGAGTAACACACCCAAATGAGGAATATGTTGGCTCCAAAATCCCAAGAGGCCCAAGAAGCATTGTGCCTCTTTTTGGTTGTGGGAGAGCCAGATACATCTTATCCTTCTCCTTAGAAGGGTATCTCAACATTCCCCACTCCACTGGATTCCTAGAAATTTCACTGATATAAAGTAATCTTTAATTTTTGTCAGATTTATTTCCTACTCCATGGCACATAAATGTCTTATCAATAAGTCTAGAGTAGTTGCTACTTCTTGCTCACTAGATCTAATCAGCAACAAAATACTAGCAAACAGAATCCAACAACACATAAAGGATCATACACCATGATGAAGTCGGGTATATCCCAGGGATGCAAGGATTCTTCAATATTCACTAATCAATCAATGCAATACCCTATAGTAACAAACTGAAAGATAAAAACCATATAATTATCTCAATAGGAGCAGAAAAACCTTTTGATAAAATTCAATACCCACTTATGATTAAAAATTCTCCAGAAAGTGGCATAGAAGAAACCTACTTTCACATGATAAGGGTAATAAATATATCACAAACCAATAGCAAACATCATTCTCAATGGTAAAAACCTGAATGCATTTCCTCCAAGATCAGGAAGAATACAAGCACGTCCACTCTTGCCACTAATACTCGACATAGTTTTGGAAGTCCTAGCTACAGTAATCAGAGAAGAAATAAAAGGAATACAAACTGGAAAAAAAAAGAAGTAAAACTGTCACTGTTTGCAGTTGACATGATACTATACGTAGAGAATCCTAAAGATGCCACCAGAAAACTTGTAGAGCTAATCAATAAATTTCAATAGAGTTGTAAGATACAAAATTAATACACAGAAATCTCTTGCATTCGTATACAAAAACAATGAAAAACCAGAAAGAGAAATTAGATAGTCCCATTAACTACTGAAACAAGAAGAATAAAATAACTAGTAATAAACCAACCTAAGTAGGCAAAAGACCTTTATGCAGAAAATTATAAGATACTGATGAAACAAATCAAAGAGGACACAAAGAAATGGAAACATATACCATGTTCTTGGATTAGAAGAATCAATATTGTGAAAATGACTATATTACTCAAAGTGATATATGGATTCAATGCAAGTGCTATCAAAATACCAAGGGCAGTTTTCACAGAATTGAACAAAACATTTTACAATGGGTGTGGAAACACAAAAGACCTGGAATAGCCAAAGCAAACTTAGAAAGAAAAATGGAGCTAGAGGAATCATGCTCCCCAATTTAAGACTGTACTACAAAGGTACAGTAATAAAGACAGTATGGAAGGGGCTTCCCTGGTGGCTCTAGTGTTAAAGAACCCATCTGCCAATGCAGGAGACCTAAGAGACATGGGTTCGATCCCTGGGTTGGGATGATTCCCTGGAGGAGAGCATGGCAACCCACTCCAATATTCTTGCCTGGAGAATACCCATGGACAGAGGAGCCTGGCAGGCTACAGTCCATAGTGTCGCAAAGAGTTGGACATGACTGAAGAGACTTAGCACACATGCATGCAAATGCAGGAGACACAGGTATGATCCCTGGTCTGGGAGGATCCCACACACCACAGAGCAACTAAGCCCATGCACCACAACCATTAAGCCTGCGCTCTGGAGCCCACACACTGCAACTACTGAAGCTCGTGCACCTAGAGCATGTGCTCTGTAGGAGAACCCACCACAATGAGAAGCCCACACATGGCAACTACAAATTAGCCCCTGCTTGTCACAAGTAGAGAAAACCCCACATAGCAACAAAGACCCAGCCTAGCAAAAACTAAATAAATAAAATTATATTTTAAAAAGACAGTGTGGTACTGGCACAAAAACAAAAATCTAGATCAATGGAACAGGATGGAAAGCCCAGAGATAAACACAAACACCTCTATTCACCTAATCTTTGACAAAGGAAACAAGATTATACAATGGAGAAAAACAGTCTCTTCAAGAAGTGGTGCTGGGAAAACTGGTCAGCTGTGTGTAAAAAAATGAAATTAGAATACTCTCTAACGCCATACACAAAATTAAACTCAAAATGTATTAAAGACCTAAATGTAAGGCCAGACACTATAAACCTCTTGGAGGAAAACATAGGCAGAACATTCAGTGTAAATTGCAGCAAGATAATTTTTGACCCATCTCCTAGTGTAATGAAAATAAAACCAAAAATAAACAAAGGGGATCTGATTAAACTTAAAAGCTTTTGGACAACAAAGGAAACCATAAGCAAGATGAAAAACAACCCTCAGAATGGGAGAAAATATTTGAAAATCAAGCAAGTTTCAAGGGATTAATCTCCAAAATATACAAACAGCTCATGAAGCTCAATATCAATAAAAGAACCAAGTCAAAAAGTGGGAAGACCTACATAAACATTTTTTCTAAAGAAGGCATACAGCCAGCAAACACATGAAAAGATGCTCAATATGACTAATTATTAGAGAAATGCAAATCAAAACTACAATGAGGTATCACTTCACACTAGTCATAATGACCATCATCAAAAAATCTACAAGTAATAAATGCTAGAGAGGGTATGGAGTAAAGGGAACCCTCTTACACTGTTGCTGGGAATGTAAATTTACAGCCTCTATGGAGAACAGTATGAAGATTCATTAGAAAACTAAAAGTAGAACTACCATATGACCCAGCAATCCCACTCCTGGGCATGTGCCCAGAAAAAACCATAATTCAAAAAGATATGTGTACCCCAATGTTCATTGCAGCACTATTTACAATGGCCAGGACATGAAAGCAACCTATATGTTCATCAACAATCAAATGGATAAAGAAAAGTGAAAGTGTTAGTTGCTCAGTCATGTCCAACTCATTATGACCCCATGGATTGTAGCCTGTCAGGCTCCTGTCCATGGAATTCTCCAGGTAAGAATAGTGGAATGGGTTGCCATTCCCATCTCCAGGGTATCTTCCCAACCCAGGGATCAAACTCCAGTATCCTACACTGCAGGCAGATTCTTTACTGGCTGAGCAACCAGGGAAGTCCATGGATAAAGATGTTCCACTCCCACCCTCCCCCTGGTATTCATACATTTGTTCTCTACATCTGTATCTCTATTTCTGGTTTACAAATAAGATCATCTATATCATTTTTCTAGATTCCACATATATGCATTAATATACAATATTTGTTTTTCTCTTTTTCACTTCACTCTGTACAGCAGTCTCTAGGTCCATCCATGTCTACAAATGACACAATTTTGTTCTTTTTCATGGCTGAGTAATATTCCATAAAATTGTGTTGTATATATGTGGAATCTAGAAAAATGGTATAAATGATATTATTTGCAAAACAGAAATAGAGACACAAATAAAAAGAACAAATGGATACATTTACCCCAGGGGAGGAGGTGGGGTAGAATGAACTGAGAGATCAAGACTGACAAATATTCACTACTATGTATAAAATAGATAACTAATGAGAACCTACTGTATATCACAGGAAACTCTACTCAGTGGTCTGTGGCAACCTAAATGTGAAGGAGATCCAAAAGAGAGGGGATATGTTTATGTGTATTTCTGATTCACTTTGCTGGACAGCAGAAACTGACACACCAGTGTGAAGCAACTATATTCCAATAAAAATAAAAAAATAAAATGCTGAAAGGAAAAAGAAAAACCCTAAAACCTAGGACACTCTATCCAGCAAGATTATCATTTAGAATAGAAGGCAAGATAAAGAATTTATCAGACAAGCAAATCTAGTAGTTAATCAATACTAAACTGACCCTAAAAATGTTAAAGTGTCTTCTCTAAGTGGAAAAGAAAAAGGTGCAACAAGAAGTACTTGTATGAAAGGAAAAATCCCATTAGTAAATGCAAATGTATAGCTGAGGCTGTGGATCAACTATTTAAATAAGCTAGTATGAAGACTGAAAGGCTAAGAGTGTAAACTTAACTGTAATTACAGTAAACAGCTAATGGATAAACATGAAGATATAAAATATGACATTAAAATAGTAAACATCAGGGAGAAAAATAAAAATGTAGATCTTAAACTGTGTTTTAACTTTGACTATCAGTTTAAAGCCAGTAGACATAGATAGATATGTGTCGACATATATGAACCCCATGGTAACCACAAATCAAAACTCTACAATAGACAAAAACTGGAGAGAAAGAATCACAAGCATACAACTAAAGAAAATCATCAAACCAGAATGGAAGAAACAAAAACAAGGAAAGAACTAAGAACTACAAAAATAGCCAGAAAACATGTAACAAAATGACAGTAAGTACATACCTATCAATAATCCTTTTAAACATCAATAGACTAAATTTTCCAATCAAAAGAAATAGGGTGGTTGATTGGATAAAAACAAGAGACTTGATAACCCAGAGGGATGGGTTGGGGAGGGAGGTGGGAGGGGGGTTCAGGATGGGGAACACATGTACACCCATGGATGATTCATGTCAATGTATGACAAAACCACTACAATATTGTAAAATAATTAGCCTCCAATTAAAATACA
The DNA here is from genome assembly GCF_002263795.3 of Bos taurus. Classification (NCBI taxonomy): domain Eukaryota; kingdom Metazoa; phylum Chordata; class Mammalia; order Artiodactyla; family Bovidae; genus Bos; species Bos taurus. The sequence goes on from NC_037357.1 coordinate 88,935,126, forward strand.
TTAATTAAAAAAAAAAAAAACAAGAGACTTACTTCAGAGCTAAACACATGCACAGAAATTGAGGGGATGGAAAAAGATACTTCATGGAAATGGAAAAGACAAGAAAGCTGGGGTGAAAATATCCATATTGGACAATGTAGACTTTAAATCAAAGTTTATAACTAAAGGCAAAATGGGCATTATATAGTAACAAAAGGAACAATACAACAAGAGCATATAACATTTGTTAACATATATGCACCTAAATAGGCTTCCCAGGTGGCACTAGAGATAAAGAACCCACCTGACAATGCAGAAGACGTAAGAGATGAAAGTTTGATCTCACATACCCGCAGGGTTCCATGAGGGATGGGGAGTACACTAACGGCCTCTGGATATGTCTTATCAAAGCTAACATTAACACAAAGGGATGGGCGGGGTTCCTCCCTGCTGGCTCAGTACCATCCCTGTTCTCTATTAAAAAAAAGGATGCAATTTCCCATAATTCAGTACTCATTGCCGGCAACCAGGAAAACCCATCCCACAGCACTTGTTCTCCCTGGGGAGGAGGCATGCTCCACAGTTTCTTTACAACTTTTAGGATCAGGTGCTTTGTCTCCTCCACCTCTCGATCTGACTGGAAGGTGCTTTGTCTTCAGGTCCAATTAGTCATAGGTTAAATGCACCAGGGAAGTCCCATGGCAGCCCCAACAGGGAGCTTGGTGCAGATCCAACATACTTACACATTTTGTACCATCGTATAGGTGTGTGCCCAGTCTACAATTATATTGGTCATGACACATCAATGGGCAGAAAGACTGAGGTCAAAGGTACTGACATAGGCAATTCCTTTCCATCTAACAGAATTCATGCAAGCTTTGTGTCTTGGGAGAGAACTGTTCCCAGTACTGGAGATTTACCTGGTTTTGTATACCATACTTTGTTTACCTGATTACTCACATCCTGTGGTTCTCGCATGACAAGATAACTTGCAATGGACCACAGAGAGAGCACAAATGCACCTTTCAACATTGAGGTGGCCCCCTTTGGGCCTGGCCAGGTAACCTGCACACAAGAAGGCCAGGCACTTGTCATCCAGGGTACTACCTGGAAGTTGTGTTGTAGTCTTGCCCCCATGGGGATAAAAGAGCCACCCACCACATGTGGGGTGCCTTTATCTTCCATGGTCAAGTCCAGTTTACTGTTTGTCCTTGTGAAATCCCCACTGGAGCCAGCAGCAGGATATTACCTTGGGTTCCACATCCAGGCTTTAACAAAATATCTGTTGTTACTTGCAACTGTATAGGTGTGGCAGCACGATGCAGGAGAGCCTCCACAGGGACAACTCTACTCCTGCAGAGTTTCTCATTAAGGACCTGCAAAACACCCCCATAGGTGCTGGGCCCATCCCCTTTAGAGAGGGGGGATCAATAGACATCTGTAGGACCTGTTTTAGCAAGCCACTATATCACTCAATCATACCTGCTGCCTGTGGGTTGTACAGGACGTGAAATATCCATCATATTCCCCATCTATGTGCCCATTTCCAAAACTCCTTTCCAGTGAAATGGTTATCTTGATCACTCGCTATGATTAGAGGACAGTTGTATAGGGCCATCAGGCAGTCAAGTGTCCTGAGTGTATAGCATTGATCTGTGGCCTTAAGGGCAAAAGAAAATCTGTGGCTGTGTCTATAGCTGTTAGTGAAAAGCTAGCACTGTCTGACGGAGAAGGTGATGGCACCCCACTCCAATACTCTTGCCTAGAAAATCCCATGGATGGAGGAGCCTGGTGGGCTGCAGTCCATGGGGTCGCTAAGAGTTGGACACGACTGAGCAACTTCACTTTCACTTTTCACTTTCATGCATTGGAGAAGGAAATGGCAACCCACTCCAGTGTGCTTGCCTGGAAAATCCCAGGGATGTTGGAGCCTGGTGGGCTGCCATCTATGGGGTTGCACAGAGTCGGACATGACTGAAGTGACTTAGCAGCAGCAGCAGCATTGTCTGATGCTGGCAGAGGCCATATGAAGTCCACTTGCCACTGAGTCAAAGGCAACCCTTCTCTTTACCACTCGTCCATCAGTTGCTGCCTGTCTAGGGGATAGAGGTCCTCTTGGGCACATATGGAACAGTCGTGGCAGGCATCTGCTATCTCTCTCTCTATGAAATGAGAAGATCCCATCTTTTAGCAACTGCCCATATGGTTTTTGTCCCCATACTGGTGTAGCCAAGCTGCTACCTCATTGTGTGCAGCCTGATCCACCCATCAGACACACACAAGTTTGTCAGCTTCATTATTCCCTGGGCTCGCCATAAGGTAGATGCCAAGTCACATATATTACTATTATGTCCTCCTCATGCCCTAAGTTCCATAAGTCCTGCCACATGGCTTGGCCCCACAGGGGTCTGTGATTGACCATTCCTGTATCTTTCAGGAAGTAATCCACAGTGTCAAGCCTTTATAAACCTCACAACAATCTGTATAGATAGTAGGGAAGCTGCTTCATTCTTGGCCACTATCCAGATAGCATGTAACTCATCCCCCTGGCTGCTTTGATCGACTCTGGAATCAAACCACATGGTATCTGTGGTGGGCTGGAAAGCAATGGTGGTTCAGGAGGAGGCCTGGCCTCTACTGGACCCATCAGTATACCAAGATTGAACATCTATCGGAGGTTTACCTTCTTTAAATGGTGAGGATTCTGGCTCCATCATTGTCAGGGTGCCTCCCAATATGTCCACTGTAAATGTAACAGGCCCTAGAAAATGTTGCAACTCTTGTGACAATGGACTAGCATATAAGAAGCTCCTTTGTTCTAGCTATCAGTTCAGTTCAGTCGCTTAGTTATGTCCAACTTTTTACAACCCCATGGACTGCAGCATGCCAGACTTCCCTGTCACCAATTCCCAGAGGTTGCTCAACTCATGTGCACTGAGTTGGTGATGCCATCCAATCATCTCATCCTCTGTTGTCCCCTTCTCCTGCCTTCAATCTTTCCCAGCATCAGGGTCTTTTCTAAGGAGTTAGTTCTTTGCATCAGTTGGCCAAAGTATTGGAGCTTCAGCTTCAGCATCAGTCCTTCCAATCAATATTCAGGACTGATTTCCTTTAGGATAGACTGGTTTGATCTCCTTGCAGTCCAAGGGACTCTCAAGAGTCTTCTCCAACACCACAGTTCAAGAGCATCAATTCATCAGTGCTCAGCTTTCTTTATGATCCAACTCTCACATCCATACATGACTACTGGAAAAACAAAGCTTTGACTAGATGGACCTTTGTTGGCAAAGTAATATCTCTGCTTCTTAATATGCTGTCTAGGTTAGTCATAGCTTTTCTTACCCAAGAAATTGCTTACCCCAGTTGCTTACTCTGCCTGGGTATATGGTTGACAAGTCATGTACTCAGTCACATTGGGGGACCCTTTTGGGAATGACCCCTCTGGGCCACAGGCTGCTCATGCTTTACCTTCTGTTGCACAATGGGCCTGGCTAACAAGCAGGGACCCACAGTTCCATATTGTTCATCGTCACCGTCCCTTATTACCTCACTGTCTGAGGTGCTGGGTTCATCAAGGCTATGCATCTCTTGCTCCAGGATACACAGACACTGCTCTACTTCTTCCTCCCATCTCTGCAATTTGTGCACTTGCACAGCATCAAGGAGGGCACTATCCATATTAGCCTCAGGGCAGTCAAGAATATCCATTGCATGGTGCCAGCGGCAGTAGGTGCCGCCTTGTCCGGCAGCAGGGAACTCACCACATGCAATGCCTTTTCAATACTATCCAGTGACCTGTCCACTGCTTCCCAATCTTCCACCAGGGCCCACGCTGAGAGGACCACAGCCACAGGGTATCACATGCTATACAGTGGTCACTGGCTTCCACCATCCATTGGATCCTCAGGCTCTCCTACCTGCTGGATATCCTGCGGACTACACCAACTGTCTCGCTGTTTGCTGAACCCAGGGTAGGCAAGGCATGAGCTGGGAAGCTGGAAGAAAATGTGAGGAGCCAGAGGAACTGCAGACATACTTTACTCGATAATGGTTGATACAGCTGCAAGGGATTTTTTAGGTGGTGCTTATATAAGTAACATAAACAAACATGCATAGTGCTATGGATGGCCTCAGCTGTTACATAACCATGCAAAGTCATTGTTTACAGCATGTGGGGCATGAGTGAGAGGAAGTAGGGTGAGAGAGCCTGACCACTGCCATCTTGGCTAATTGTTATTCCCCTACACTATAAATTTCATAGAAGAACACATAGACAGGAAACTCTTTAACATAAAGTATAGCAATTTGTGTGTGTGTGGGGGGTGATCTGTCCCCTAAGGCAAAGGAAACAAAAGCAACAATAAACAAATGGGACCTAACTTTTTTTAAAATGAGTATAATTGCTTTACAATATTGTGCTAGTTTCTGCTGTACAACGAAGTGAATCAGCTATATGTATACATGTATCACTTTCCTCTTGAATCTCCCTCTCACCCTCCACCCCCACCCTGGGATCTAATTAGACTTAAAAGTTTTTTTACAACAAAGGAAATCATCAACAAAAGAAAAAGACAACCTAATCTAATGAATGGGAGAAAACATTTGCAAAGGATATGACTGATAAGGTGTTAATATTCAAAATATATAAATAGCTAACACAATCTCATACATTTAAAAAAATGATTGAAAAATGAGCAGAATATCTGAACAGACATCCTTCCAAAGAAGACATACAGATGGCCAACAGGCACATGAAAGATCCTCAGTATCACTAATCAGGAGTAATAGCTATTAGGTGTACCATAGAGGGTGCTATGAGAACAATAGGTGGAGCACCAATGCAAGATTCAGCTTGGGAACCACAGAATTTTTCCTAGAGGAAATGAAGTCTACGTTTAGACTTGAAAGTTGAGTAAGAGGTATAAAGTAAAGGGGGAACCCTAGAAAGAAGTTAGCAGGATTTTCTATACATGATGGACAACCCTCCTGGGATATTTCTTTGTACTATGCCTCTTGGTGGGGCAGGATTTGTAAATATCTGGATGAGAGTAGCCTGCCACTCTCAGGTACAACCTAGACTGTCCGGCTTATTTATCACACCAGGGTGCTGCTGCTGCTGCTGCTGCGTCGCTTCAGTCGTGTCCGACTCTGTGCGACCCCATAGACAGCAGCCAACCAGGCTTCCCGTCCCTGGGATTCTCCAGGCAAGAACACTGGAGTGGGTTGCCATTTCCTTCTCCAATGCATGAAAGTGAAAAGTGAAAGTGAAGTCGCTCAGTCGTGTCCGACTCTTAGCGACCCCATGGACTGCAGCCTACCAGGCTCCTCCGTCCATGGGATTTTCCAGGCAAAAAAGTACTGGAGTGGGGTGCCATTGCCTTCTCCGTCACACCAGGGTAAACCTCCCCTATTCCCATAAGCCACATCTATCCCCATGGGTCAATGTTTGGCTGTGGGAAGGCTTGGCAAGCTGAGGTCGGATCTCAGTCTGGCTGAGACAATTAGAGTACCTTTGACAAACATGAGAGTGAAAATGCCTGGGGTTCTCTAGCCTCTGGGAAAGGAAATTAAGGTAAATTGAAAAATACCCCTTCCCCCCAGTATCTACATCCTAATTCCAGACTTGTGGATGTTTCCTTTATCACAAAAGGAACAGTGCATATGTGATTAATTTAATGACCTTGATATGAGAAGAGTATACTGGGTTAGCCAGGTGGGCAAATGTGATCACAAGGGTCCTTATAAGAAAGAAGGTCAGTGAAGAGATGTGACAATAGAAGGAGAGAGAAATACTATGCTATTGGCTTTGAAGTTGCAAGGAGTAGGCAGTCTTTACAAGCTGCAAAAGGCAAGAAACAGTTTTTCCCCTAGAATATCCAAAAAGGAATCACCCCTGTGGATCTATTTAGATTTCTGACCTCAATAAGTATAATACATTGGGGTTACTTGAAGACACTAAGATTGCAGCAACTTGTTACAGCAGCAATAGGAAACTATGTTAAAATCTCACTGCCCTTCTTGACCATGAGGCCCAACTCAGTTCTCAGTGAATGTTGTGAAGTTACCAACTACATGAAAACTAAGACGCTCATCTGGAAAGAAATTAGTCTATAAAAGTGGGTAGAGGGACTTCCCTGGTGGTCTAGTGGTTAAGACCCTAGGCTTCCATTGAGGGGCATGGGTTTCATTCCTGGTCAGGGAACTAAGATCCCGAATGCCAAGTGGTGCAGCCAAAAAACAAAAACAAAAATGTAGGTAGGGTTCAGGTGTTCCTGTGGTAAAGCCCTTGAAAGTAGTATAGCAGTTTTGCCTGCCCCACCTGTCTGTAGGACACCTGATGGCTACTGACCTCAATGACAGTTAGTGGGTATTGGAATAACAGTTGCTTCTGTTTTGCTTCCAAGGTCATGGCTCTCTTGGGAATCCTGTTTCCTTTTTGGGCACTCATCTCCAGTCTATCCCAGTATTCAGCCTTTTTCTTTGTGTCTCTCCTTTGCAGTCTCACAATACCCCTAAAATTCTGCTAATTCTCAAAAGACTTTCATGTAATTTGTGTGTATGTCTACCACAGTAGATGGTGATGCTTGAGGAAAAGATCAAGTTATGCTGGTTTTTACCCATCCAGATCCAGAACACTTCCTGAATCTTGGCATTGAAGGAAACTAAAAATAAATCCAACAAAAGTTTTTAAAACTTAGGAAATTATTAGAAAAAAATTTAGAAATAATATAGACATAAATCCAATTCCCTTCTGCTGTATTAAATAGTACATCAAATATGTTCTTGAATTTACTGTCTTGAATTTACTTTGGAATACAGAATATTATTCCCGTTTTCTCATATGAGATTTCTGGGACCCAAGAATTTCAGGACCATTTCAGGGTCACAGGGCAGGTGTATAACAGAATGAGCATGGATACAGCTAATCTCCATTTGTCTGTGGCTGATCTAAAAAAATCTCTTTGGAGAAAGCGCTACAATTCTCCAAAATTATATACCAGTAAAGTTATTTTAGGTTCAGGGGGAAGGGTCTCTTGACCTCATTTGCAACAAGCAGCCAATCTTGGTAGTGCAGATAAAGGGACGACCCTGGAAATTCTTAGAACCTAAGCACCTGGCCCCAATATTCCCACCCCTCACCCTGTACTGTTGGGTGTTGACCTGGTCAGATTTGCCTTTATGGTTGAGAAAGTCATAGGCAGGGTAAGGAAAAAAACTGCAGCTCAATCGCAAAGCCAAGAGCAGTCCAGGGGTCTTAATCCCCCTGTTCTTGGCTCCCAACCCTCATCCTCACCCTCCCTGCCCCCACCAGCGCAGCCACTTTGTTCTTGGAACCTGGCACCGTCTTGTCCAAGGTCGGGAGCCCAGCGGCTACAAAGAACACTACTGATACGAAGCCGGAAGGCTAGTGTAGCGGACTCCAAAGATCCATAGCCACGTGCACCTCCCTGGAGCCTGCCGTGTCCTGCAACGAGATACAACTGGGCACGCAGCCACCAGCTCTGGGAGACCTTGCAGGAAGCTATGAGGCCTCAGATGCATGCATATGGCCAAATTTGCTCCACATCTTTGAGTCCACAGGTCTGGTGAACTACACCAGAGGCTGCCGGTGTAGCACAGTTAATATGAAGCTCGCGCCTGCAAACCTGTGAGTTCTGGTTTGTTTGCAGTTGCAAACTGTTCAGAAAGAAGCAGCTCAGACACTGCCTCCTCCCAATCTTGCCCTTAGTGCCTGCCCCTCCTGGGCTCAAGAACATCACGTACTGATCCCACACCCATCAGGCGCTGCACAGCTTCTGCAGCAGGTGCGGGATGGAGTTTCCACGCATCCGTCTCTGACCTCTGGATTTATGGTTTTGCCTCACACTGCCTGGACGAGGGGAAATTTTCCTGAAGGTAAGCCCACAGATACATGGAGGCTTCCTTACTCTCATACGATTCTACGCTCAGCTTTAAACAATTTAGCAAATTTACTATTTACATGTTGGATGTATATGGTTCTAGAGACATCTGTTCCAGGTAAGCAGATATCCGCCGTGCTTCTCTGAACCTGCCTTTCGCGGTGGTGGTTTGCGCTATAACCTCGGTTGGCCAATGATTATTTTTAAAATTTGATTCAGTTTTTCCAGAGTCTTCTTGTTATAAGAACGGAGGTGACTATTTCCAGTTTCTTTACGCGAGGGAGTTAGAACCAAAAGTCCTGACTTGTGTGGTCATCTTTGCAATATGTTATAATCAGTATGGGCTTCCCTGGTGGATCCGTGGTTAAAAACAACAACAAAAACAAACAAACAAAAAACGCCTGCCAATGCAGGGAAATGAGAATTCTATCCCAGGGTCAGGAAGATCCCCTGGACAAGGAAATGGCACTCCAGTATTTTTGCCTGGGAAATCCCATGGACAGAGGAGCCTGGCGGGCTACAGTCTATGAGGTCGCAAGAGTGGAACACGACTTAAAGACTGAGCAACAACAGTTCAATTTGCTGCACAATAGAAATGAACACAACATTGTAAAGCAACTACATTTCAATTGTTGTTGTAGCCTGCAAGGCTCCTCTGTCCATGGGATTTCCCAGGCAAGAATACTGGAGTGGGCTGCCATTTCCTTCTCCAGGGGCTATAATTTAGAAATATCATAGTAAATTACAGAGAAACAGAAAAGAAGATGAAAGTTGACTCAGGGAGCCAGCGTAGGAATGGGTAGGGTATGTGTGTGAGAGAGCATTTAGAATCAACTGATTTCTGATTTCATTAAAGTCTAGTGTTACTATTTAACTTTTAAGAGCATGCATGTGTGCTATTTTCAAAAAATTAAAGAATAGGTGATACAGAAATAATCTGTGTGTGGAAAATACATAGAAATGATAAACATAACTTTAAGATTAATAAAAGTTCAGAAATACATACAATTTCCTTAAATAGTTATTACCTCTTACTTGTTGATGCTAACTGTGACTTTGTAAATCCACATATGTTTTTTTCTTGATCCCAGCAGGCTTGCACATTAACTGACGAGTAATGATGTAAAATTTGCCCTTTACTAAATTTGGGGTAAACAATGCAAAAGAGGGGACTGTTTCCCAGATGAAGAAACTCAGGGCTGAAAGATTAAGCAACTTGCTGAAAGTCATACACTGAATAAATGGTGGAACTAGAACAGTCACCCAAGTCCTTATGTAATTAGCATCTATGTTAGTGTATCCCTCTACCTTTCCTAGAATGTACTTTTGAATAGCTAGACCTTAATCAGAAAATGATGTTATTCTTCCACTAGGTTTTGGAATAAAAATTAATGTTGAATGCACAAGGAAAGTTGAGTATGATCATCCCATTCTTTTAATAAATCAAAAATTCCTAAAACAATAAAAAAATCTACTTAGAAGCTAGAAGAAAAGATAGCAAGCTTCTAAAATTACTTAATGAAGGGAGTCTAAACCCTGATTCTAAGACCTAGAAGAGATGGTATACCACACACACACACAAACAGAAAGATAATGGCTCTATCTCTTTAATGAACATAGATTACATTTTTTTATCAATAAAACTAGAGTGAATAAAATTCAACAGTATATACAAATCTACCACAACCTGGTAGTTTCCTAGTCATGAGAGTATGATATAGTATTAGGAAATATTTGAAAATTTTAATAATCTATTATATCAAAAAGTCAAAGGAGAAAAACTATATAATCATTTGAAGACTGAACAAAGAATTCAGTAAATTCAATCAAATGATAAACTGCAGTTTTACTTAGTGTTTATTTACTCTGCTGACAGAATTATGTTAAAATCCTAAATTCTTGGAACTAAGTATTTCAGAATTCATACACGATACATTGCACAAGATCCATAGCAGAGTTTAGAGTAATACTACTGAATCTAATTAAATATTTCTGCACTGAAACATATAAATATTCACTCCAAGATATATAAAAACTACAGATTGCTTCCTGTCACTTCAGGTCAAGTTTTATGGGCAAAGGCATTAGGAAACTGAGCTCAGTTTTTGAAGTACTTCCATTTTGGTTTATTTTTAAAAATTTATTTTTATGTGTTTTTTAATTGAAGTATAGTTGATTTACAATATTATGTTAGTTTCAAGTACACAGCAAAATGATGCAGTTATATATATACATAATGTATGTGTGTGTTAGTTGCTCAGTCGTGTCCGACTCTGCAATCCCATGGACTGTAGCCCACCAAGCTCCTCTGTCCGTGGACTTTTCTAGGCAAGAATACTGGAGTGGGTTGCCATGCCCTTCTCCAGAGGATCTTCCCAAACTGGGGATCAAACTGGGTTCTTCCACATTGCAGGCAGATTCTTTACCTTCTGAGCCACCAGGAAAGCCTATATATAATATATGTATATTTAGGAAGCTGTGGTGTATATATAAATCAGTAGTCTGTCGATGGACATTTGGGTTGTTTGTCTATCTTGGCTGTTGTAAATGGTGCTGCTGTGAACATTGAGGTGCATGTTTCTTTTCAATTAGAGTTTTTGTTGTTGATTTTTAAATTTTTCCAGATATTTACCCAGGAATGAAATTGCTGGATGATATGGTAGCTCTATGTTTAGTTTTTTAAGGAACTCCATAATGTTTTCCACAGTGACTGCAATAATTTACATTCCCACCAACAATATATAAGGGTTCCCTGTTCCGCACATTCTCTCCCACATTTATTATTTGTAGACTTTTTTGATGATAGCCATTCTGACTGGTGAGAGGTGATACCTCATTGTGGTTTTGATTTGCATTTCTCTAATAATTAGTTGTGTTTTCTAATTCTAAAAAACAGCATCTTTTCATGTGCCTGTTACCCATGTGTATGTCTTCTTTGGAGAAATGTCTGTTTAGGTCTTCTGCTCATTTTTTGATTGATTGGGTTTCTTGTTTATTTGATAATGATTTGTATGAGCTATTTGTATATTTTGGATATAAACCCCTTTTGGTTACACCATTTGCAGATATTTTCACTCATTTCGTAAGTTGTCATTTTGTTTTGGTGATTATTTCTATTGCTGTGCAAAGCTTTTAAGTTTAATTAGGTCTCCTTTACTTTCTGCTTTTATTTTGCCTTGGGAAACTGATTTAAGAAAATATGGCTATGATATATGGCTAAGAATGTTTTGCCTATGTTCTCTTTGGAGTTTTATGATGTCACGTCTTTTTTAATTTTAAATTTATTTATTTTTAAATTGAAGGATAATTGCTTTACAGAATTGTGTTGGTTTCCACCAAGTAGCAACATGGCATGGGTCTACCTATGTCCCCTCCCTCTTGAACCTCCCTTCCATCTCCGTCCCCATCCCATCTCTCTAGGTTGTTACAGAGCCCCAGCTTAGGTTCCCTGAGTCATATAGCAAAGTCCCATTAGCTATGTATTTTACATATGGTAAGGTATGTTTCCATGTTACTCTGTCCATATATCCCACCCTCTCCTTCTTCCCCCCTTCCCGCCGTCTCCCTAAGTATGTTCTCTATGTCTGTGTCTTCATTGCTGCCCTGCAAATAATTTCATCAGTACAATCTTTCTAGATTCCATACATATGCATTAGTATATGATACTTGTTTTTCTCTTTCTGACTTATTTCCCTCTGTATAATAGGTTCTAGATTCATCCACCTCATTAGAATGGACTCAAATTCATTCCTTTATGGCTGAGTAATATTCCATTGTATATATGTACCACAGCTCCTTTATCCATTCATCTGTTGATGGACATCTAGGTTGCATCCATGTTCTAGCTATTGTAAATAGTACTGCAATGAACATTGGGGTACATGTGTCTTTTTCAATTTTGGTTTCCTCAGGGAAACTGCTGCTATATCCTTAGTAGTGGGATTGCTGGGTCATATGGTGGTTTTATTCCTAGTTTTGAAGGAATCCCCATACTGTTCTCCATAGTGGCTGTATCAGTTTACATTCCCACCAACAGTGCAAGAGGGTTCCCTTTTATCCACACCTTTCTGGAATTTATTGTTTGTAGACTTTTTGATGATGGTCATTCTGACTCCTGTGAGGTGATATATCATTGTAGTTTTTACATTTCTCTAATAATGAGCAATGTTGAGCATCTTTCCATGTGTTTGTTAGCCATCTGTATGTCTTCTTTGAAGAAATGTCTGTTTAGGTCATTTTCCCATGGTTTGATTGGGTTGTTTTTCTGGTATTGACTTTTATGAGCTGCTTGTATATTTTGGAAATTAATCCTGTCAGTTGTTTCATTTGTTCTTATTTTCTCCCATTCTGAGGGTTGTTTTTTCACCTTGTTTTTAGTTTCCTTGTTTATAGTTTCAAATGAGTCAGCAAAGAGCTGACTCACTTGAAAAGACCCTGATGCTGGGAAAGATTGAAGGCAGGAGGAGAAGGGGACGACAGAGGATGAAATGGTTGGATGGCATCACCCACTCAATGGACATGAGTTTGAGTAAACTCCAGGAGTTGGTGACGGACAGGGAGGCCTCGCATGCTGCAGTCCATGGGGCTGCAAAGAGTCGGAGACGACTGAGTGACTGAACTGAACTGTATAGTTTCCTTTGCTGTGCAAAAGCTTTTAAGTGTAATTAGGTCCCACTTGTTTATTGTTGCTTTTATTTCCATTACTCTAGGAGGAGGGTCATAGACAATCTTGCTGTGATTTATGTCGTAGAGGGTTCTGCCTATGTTTTCCTCTAAGAGTTTTATAGTTTCTAGTGTTATATTTATGTCTTTAATCCATTTTTGAGTTTATCTTTGTGTATGGTGTTAAGAAGTGTTCTAATTTCATTCTTTTACATGAAGCTGTCCAGTTTTCCCAGCAGCACTTATTGAAGAGGCTATCTTTGTCCCATTGCACATTCTTGCCTCCTTTGTCAAAAATAAGGTACCCATAGGTGCATGGGTTTATCTCTGGACTTTCTATCTTGTTCCATTGGTCTATATTTCTGTTTTTGTGCCAGTACCTTACTGTCATGATGACAACAGGTTTGTAGTATAATCTGAAGTCAGGAAAGTTGATTCCTCCAGCTCCATTATTCTCTGTCAAGATTGCTTTTGCTATTCAGGGTCTTTTGCATTTCCATATGAATTTTGAAATTTTTTTTGTTCTAGTTATGTGAAAAATGTCATTGGTAATTTGATAGGGATCACATTGAATCTGTAGATTGCGTTTGGTAACATAGTCATTTTCACAATACTGTTTCTTCCAACCCAGGAATATGTAATGTCTCTCCATCTGTTTATGTCATCTTTGATTTCTTTCATCAGTGTCTTATAGTTTTCTGTATACAGTTCTTGATGTCACTTCTTATATTTAGGTTTTTAAACCATTTTAATTCATTTTTGCATATGGTATAAGGAAGTATTCTAATTTCATCGATTTATATGTAGCTACCCAAATTTTTCATCACCACTTGTTGAAGAGACTCTGTTTTCTCCACTATATATTCTTGCCTCCTTTGTCATAGATTAATTTACTGTGGGTGTGTGGGTTTATTTCTGGGTTCTTTATTCTGTTCTGTTGATCTATATGCCTGTTTTTGTACCAATACCAAGCTATTTTGATTACTGTAGCTTTATAATATAATCTGAAGTCTGGAAAGGTTAAAAGCATTTCCACTTTAAAATTGCGTATAAGGGATTGTGTTTCTGATGTACATTTTTGTCAACTCTTCTTGCCTTTTATAAGGTTTTTTCTTTTATATTAGCTTTTTTTGTCATTGAAGTTGAAAAGAGAACAGTAAATAAAACACAAAGGGCAACAACTTGATGACATCTTACAGAGCAAGCAGATGCATGTAAAACCAATACTAAGATATAGAACAGTACTGTTACCCAGAAACATATGACCTTATGACCTTAAGTAGTCATTACACCTGAAAGTTATTATGACCTTATGTAGCCATTACCTCTGAAAGCTAACTACTCTTCTAACCTATGTCACTATATATTCATTTTGCCTGTTTTTTAAACTTAATACAAACAGAATTATCAATCTTGTGCATTTTAATGCCCATTTCCTTTGTTCGGTACAGTGATCCATATTTGTTGAATGTAGGAATATTTTATAATTTCATGGCTGTATAGTATTCCATTATATGGATACTATACTTGTATTTATTCATTCAACTGTTGATCAAAATTCAGACTTTTTCCAGTTTTTGACTATTTATAATAGTGCTACTATGAACATCCTTACTCATGTATTTTGGAGAACAAGTTTATGCATTTCTGTTACATATATACTTTGTATAGCAGGCAGAATTCAGGATCTTAACTTTGTATAATCTCTTCATTGAATATGGATGGAACCTGTGGATATAATAAGGTATAACTCCTATGATTGTGTTAATTGTATGGGGGGAGAAGGATTTTGCAGATGTAATTGTTACAGTCAATCATAAGACAGGGAGATTACTTGGGGGTGGGCCAGATATAGTCAGGTGACCATTTACTAGGGTAAGGCCCTGGCTGAAAGAGAGGTTTGAAGCATGAGAGAGTATTTGAAGGGGGCTACAGGGCGATGACGGCTTCCCAAGTGGCACTAATGGTAAAGAACCTGCCTACCAGTGCAGGAGACATAGGAGATGCAGGTCTGTTCCCTGGGTCAGGAAGATCCCCTGGAGGATGGCATGGCAACCCACTCCAGTATTCTTGCCTGGAGAATCTCATGGACAGAGGGTCCTGGTGGGCTACAGCCCACAGGGTCACAAAGAATTGGACATGACTAAAGTGACTTAGCACACATGCACGCACAGAGGTTGAGGAAGTGCATGCAGCCTCTAGGAGATGAGTGCTGCCCCAGGCTGACAGCCAGCAGTGGAATGAGGGGCCTCAGTCCTTTAGCAGTTGGAAAGTGAATTCGGCTAACAAGATGGAAGAGTTTGGGAGGGACTCTTCCCCAGAGCCTCCAGAAAGGAACACTATCATCTCACCCTATTATACCCTAACAGGGAAACTGGTCACACTGGGCACAGACTTCTCACCTGCATAACTGTGAGCTACTAAATGAGGGCTACTTCTAAGAGTGTGGTCATTTTTTTCCATATCAATAGAAAAATAGAGGTTTTGATACCTGGATGTGGGGTATTGCCATTACAAACCCCTAAAAACATGTGTGTGGCTTTGGAACTGAATATTGGGTGAAGCCTTGAAGAATTTTGAGGTCAAAATGCTAGAGAAAGACAGAGTTGCCTTAGAAAAAGACAATTGCTTTGGAGAGACTGTTACTAGGAATCAGACGAATTTCCAGACTGCTTTGAAATTCTAACTCCTTTCTACCTTCCATGTCCCCTCATATTAAAACAGAATTTTTATAGCTGTTAACCCATGCCAGTCTCACTATTGTGTGCTGGGGGAAGGTAGTTTGTCATTTTAGTGTCACCAGTATATAGTTGGAGAGGGATTGTGCCTCAGGATTATACTGTTGGATTATACCCAGGAACCTCATGCATGCTTGATTTAGGTGATTTAAATTATAAGGTTTTCATACTTTGAACCAATAAGATTTAGATGAGCTTTTAGAATTGAGCTGATGCTATAATACCATGAGAAATCTGGAAACTGTGACATGAGGTTAATGAATATTCTATGTGGGACAGATTGGATTGCTTGGGGTCAGAGGGAAGAATTCTAAAATGATGCCTAATGACACTTGACCTTGTATAATCTCCTCTGGTTAAGTGTGAGAAGAGCTTGGTATTATGATTGCTCCTGTGATTATGATAAATTATATAGGAAAAGAGATTTTTGGAGATATATTTTCCCAAAGCAGTGGACTTTCAATAAGAAGGTACCCTGAGTGAGCCAGACCTAACCAAGTGAGACCTTAAACTGGATTTTCTAAGAGACTCAAGTGTGAGACATTATATGGAGGGATTAATTTGGCAAGAAACTGTAGGAAGTCTCTAGGAGCTGAAAGTGGAACTAAATTCTGCCAATAACTTGAATGAGCTTGGAAATGGATTCTTCTGAAGAGCACTCAGCAAGAAACATAGCCTGGCTGTCTTAATTAGTTTGTCCTGCTGTAACAAATTACCATAGACTGAGTAGCCTGAACAACAAAAATTTTTCACAGTTCTAGTGGCCGGGAATTCCCATAAGCAAGGAGCCAAAAGTTTGGTGTCTGATGAAGGCCTATTTCCTGGTTTGCAGATGGTCACCTTCTTACTGTATACTCACACACAGAGAGAGCTCTGTTTTTTTCATCCACTTATAAGGGCACCAATCCCATGATGGGACTCCACTCACATGACTCATCTTAACCTAATTACCTTCCAAAGGCTCCACCTTCAACTTCTACCACATTGGGGATTAAGGTTTTAACACGTGGATTTTAGGAGAGACACAGACATTCAGTCCATAGCACTGGCCAAATGACTTCTCAGCCTGACTTCACCCTGTGAGACGACTGAGCAGAAAACCCAGCCATGCTACCCACGTATGGATTTCTGAACCTACAGAACTGGGAGTTAATCAAAAGACATTGTTTTAAGCCACTATGTTGTTGTTCAGTCACTCAATCATGTCCAACTCTTTGTGACCCCATGGACTGCAGCATTCCAGGCTTCCCTGTCCTTCACTATCTCCCTGAGTTTGCTTAAACGTATGCCCATTGAGTCAGTGATGGCTTCCAACCATCTCATCCTCTGTTGACCCCTTCTCTTCCTGCCCTCAATCTTTCCCAACATCAATGAAAGTGAAAGTGAAAGTCACTCAGTCATGTCTGACTCTTTGCGACCCCATAGACTATACAGTCCATGGAATCCTCCAGACCAGAGTACTGGAGTGGGTAGCCTATCCCTTCTCCAGTGGATCTTCCCGACCCAGGAATTGAACTGGGGCCTCATGCATTGCAGACAGATTCTTCACCAACTGAGCTATCAGGGAAGACCCCTCCAAGCATCAGGGTCTTTGCTAAAGAGTCAGCTCTTTGCATCAGGTAACCAAGTATTGGAGCTTCAGCTTCAGCATCAGTCCTTCCAAAGAGTATTCAGAATTGATTTCCTTTAGGATTCACTGGTTTGATCTCTTTGCTGTCCAAGGGACTCTCAAGAGTCTTCTCCAGCACCACAGTTCGAAAGCCACTAAGTTTAAGTCACTAAATTTGTGGTAATTTGTTACACAGGAATAAAAAGCTAATACAGATGGAGTTGCTGGGTTATAGAAGAGGGATATATATCCAACTTTGATATTGCCAAACAGTTTTCTAAGTGGTAGTACCAATTTACACTCCCACCAGCAGTTAGAGTTCCACTTCTTTATTTTCTCCAACTCCATATACTGGTAGTTGTTTTGACTATTCTGGTAGATATTTACTAATATTTCATTGTAATTTAATTTTCACATCCCTCATGCCTGAGTTTGGGTGATCTATTATTATTTCTTGGTCATCTGGATGTTCCATTTTGTGATGTGCCTGTTGAAATATTGTGCCAATGTTAAATTGCATTTGCTTTTTTTCTTGATTTTATTCTGTACATATTTTTTGGATGTATGTGTGTGTGAAGGTATAAAGTTTTTCAATGTTTTCCTTTATTCTCAGTGCTTTTTCTGTCCTGTTTCAGATATCATCATCTACTCCAATGTCATGAAGCTACATTTATACATTATGAAATTTCCTTTCTCTTTCCTTCTTTTATTGAAGTATAGTTGATAATATGCTTATATAGAATTTTCTAGCTTTATTTTCTGGAATTAACTTCTGTGTATAAGTTAGGAGCTGAAGTTACTTTTTTCACAAGGATGGATATACAGTTAGTCTAATTGCATTTACTTAAGTGACTCTCCTTCCTCCCAAGTACTGCATTGGTACCTTTGTTGTAAATTAGGTGCAAATGTGTGTGTGTGTGTGTGTGTGTGTGTGTGCGCGCGCGTGTGTGTGTGTGTGTGTGTTATATGGCCATATATGTATGTGTCTGCTTGTGAACTTTTTTCTTTGTTCTATCAGTCTATTTATCTATTCTTTTACACAAATCACACTATCTTAATGATTATGGCTCTGCAGTTGGCCTTGCAATCTGGCTTTGAAAGTCCTCTGAATTTCTTCTTTTGGATGACTTTGGCTGTTCTTGAATCTCTGATACCCATATATACTTTAGAATCAGTTTGCTAATTTCCATTTACAAAAAATCATCTGCGATTTCAACTGAAGTTAGATTGAATCCACAAATCATTTTGATGAGAATTTTAGATTTGATTTTCATGATGCTGTCTTCTAATCAATGAAGATGATGTTTCTCCAATTAGGTCTTCTTTAGTATCTCTCAGAAATACATAGATTTCTGGACAGAGGTCTTGCGAATCTTTTCTTAGATTTGTTCCTAGGTATTTAATGTTTTCTGATTTATAGTGAATGGCATTAAATTTTTTTCATTATAATTTTTGAAGCTAATATGTAGAAATACAACTCAATTTTGTAATATTGACCTTATATCCAGCAACATGCTCAATTCATTTATTAATTCTAATATTTGGTACATACATTCTTTAGGTTATTTTTTGTGAATAATCTGTTGTGTCTCTTCTGTTTTTTAAGAGCTAAGAAACCATCCTCCAAAGACCCCAAAGTTACTTACATTTATATCTCATTAACCACAACTGAGAAATACACATTCACAGTCACTGGAATAGTAATGAGGTTACTATGACCTATTAGTCAAACATGCTGCCCTTTATCTATCAAATACATTGCATCATGATTATGATGCCACAAATTTTCATTATTTTAGCCAAATACTAAAATATTTTAGCTAAATATATAAATGTTTACATATTAATACTTTGATTTAGAAGTTTGAGAATCAGTAAATAGATGAGGATGGATTTTTTTTGTAGAATATTCCTCCATGTAAAATGAATTGAAATTATGATTCTTAAGTTATACAATTTTTTAAGCAATGAACAGTAAGCTTCATATGTGAAAAACATTTGTAGCTTTTTGATGAATAAATTTTAAAATGAAAAAAAAACTTCGTTCATTTCAAAAATACCCTTTTGCTATTTATTAAAGCACAAAATTATTTTAGAAAATTTAATGCATACACATATCAAACTTTAGCAATAGTTATCAATGGCTGGTAGGATTGATCATGATTTAAGTTTTCTTAAACTTTTCTGAATTATCTAAATGCTTTACCACAGCGTTTGTCAAACTGGACACTATTGGCATTTGGGGGTCAGATAATTCTATGTTGTCAGAGGCTCTCCTTTTCTTTGAAGTGATTGAGAGCATACCTACCCTCTGCATACTGGATGCCAGTACCTAGCACCTCTCTCTCCCCAATTGTGTCAGTCTACAGACATTTCCAGATGCCCACCACCCCCCCTCATTGCACTGTAGTGAATGAAATTCTAATATATGTAGAAAATTACTTAGATGTAAAAATAAATATACTGATGTAAATACAGATCAGTAGATATAATACATCATGCGTTTTTTTTTGTATATAAATATCATAGTCATTTTTCCATGGTATTAAAATTTTTTCAAAAATATCCTATGAAATCTGCATAGGTTTGTTCTATGGACATCCAGTATCCTATGGGAAATAGGATTTCAGATTATGGCACTAGTGGTAAAGAACCCGCCTCCCAATGAAGTAGATGTAAGAGATGCGGGTTTGATCACTGGGTTGGGAAGATCCCCTGGAGGAGGGCATGGCAACCCACTCCAGTATTCTTGTCTGGAGAATCCCATGGACAAAGGAGCCTGGCAGGCTACAGTTCATAGGGTTGCAAAGAATGGGACATGACTGAAGCAACTTAGCATGCATGCATGCATGAGTATTTCTTTAGAGTTAATGCCTGGAAAAGAAATTATAGTGTCAAATGAACATGTTCCATCTGGCAAGATGCTATGAATTTATAACTCCATTCAGTAGTATATGAGATAGCCTGTTTTTTTTTTTGTTGTTGTTGTTGTTGCTTTTTACATCAGTTTAAAATCTAATCAAACATTAAAATTGTTTTAAAAATGCAAATAGTCCTATTTTTTCTGAGTATGAATAAGGTATGCTCATTGAAAACATTCAGAAGATAAAATATGACAGAACAAACTTACCCTTCCAGATTCTTTTTCTATAAGCACAAATGTACATAAACACTATCTCCTAAACAGGAGAACTGGGAACTAAAAAGGAGAGGGCACTTTAGACACACCAATACAGTTAAACAGAGGAACTTCCTTAGTATAAAGTTTGAGATCTTAGAAAAGAGCAAATAAGTAAATGGGGAAAACTATATATATATATATATATATATATATATATATATATATATATAGAGAGAGAGAGAGAGAGAGAGAGAGAGAGAGAGAGAGATTCATGAGCATAATGAAATGGACATTATCCCACAGTACTATATTGTGGAATGATGGATGACCAGAACACATTCTGTTCATTTAAGTCCATCCTGCACTTCATCAATCTTTGATTTTACAAATTCCATTTGCATTCAATTGCTTTTTCATCCTTCATAATCTTAGACTCTGTTTTCCATTCCAAGCTTTATTCCATTCTTTTTATGGTACTTTTAAATCTATAGTTTTTGTTTCACGGTCCATTTAATTCAGGCCACTACATATTGCACTCCATACTCTGGTTGTTCTTATTTTGATTTCCTTCTATTTTCTTTAATATTTTATTTCACACCATACTCCATTTCATTCCTTTTCTCATATAATATTTTTCTTTTATTCCATAGACCATTGGATATTTACATTTTGCATTCCATTCCATCTTTCCATTAAACTTTCCATTTCATATCCTATTCAAGTCCATATTCCTTTTCCATTTTATTCTAATTTCCACTACAATCAGTCTCAATTTCATCACATTCTGCATTCCATTTCAATTCCATTTTCCATTCCATATTATTTAACAATCCAAATGCCATTCCATTCTATTTTTGTGTTGTGTTTCAGTCGATTTGTTCATCCATTCCACTAAATATCCCATTTCATTTGGCCAAAATTGCTGCAACAGCAACTTTCAGGAGAACCACTTAACCAAAATTCTTATCAAAGAATTACAAATGTGTATGACCCATATTCAGAATATCCTTTTCTGGGAATTTATCTACAATAAATTCACATTGGAGGATATGAACAATTTTTAGTAAAAAGGATATATCTTACATTGATGTGTTACAGAGAGTGAAAAGTTGGAAATAACATAAACATTGATCAATATAGCGTGTTTGAAAATGTAAGCTTCCTCCATAAAAGGAATATTTTGTAGTTATACAATGGCCTTGTGGAAATTTATTTACTGACATGGAAAGTGTGTTTTCTGGACACAAAAGGCAGGTTACAGAACAAGATCTATGCATGAAAAGTTCCATTTTCATAAAACGAAAGAACTATGAATTATTTACACATGGCCATTAGACCAAAAAATAATTAAACATTCTTAGTACTACCCTACTCCAGTACTCTTGCCTGGAAAATCCCATGGACGGAGGAGCCTGGTAGGCTGCAGTCCGTGGGGTCGCTAGAGTCAGACACGAATGAGCGACTTCACTTTCACTTTTCACTTTCATGCATTGGAGAAGGAAATGGCAACCCACTCCAGTGTTCTTGCCTGGAGAATCCCAGGGATGGGGGAGCCTGGTGGGCTGCCGTCTATGGGGTCGCACAGAGTCAGACACGACTGAAGCGACTTAGCAGCAGCAGCTGTACTAGCTTGCTGGTCTGTGGGAATCTAGAATCTAGCTTTCCTACATTTACCTTTGTTTTAGGTACTGAACATGCAGTAATAATGACTTTCATGACTAAAAATGTGTGCAGATATTGAACTTCAAGCCTTTGCATCACATCATGTTTATATTAACAGAAACTAGAGAGTAGGTCAAATAAATTAATGTACATTCACCAGTGGATTACTATACAGCCCATACAAATGATGACGTATCTTTAAGGACAATAGCACCCTTAATCCCAGGCAATCTGTTTGTGTTCAGGAAGCAGGGCAGCGGCAACCATCTTGCTAAAGAATTAACCACCCCTGCCCCCTGCCCCCAGCCCCCACCCCCCACCCCCCGTAGCATACTGAACATTCTGAGCCAAGACCCCGATGTAGGACCCATCCGTTCTGTTTGCTCACTTTCAGCCTGCTCTCTGAGCAGACCTTCTTATGGGTCATCCAGATGCTCAGAGCAGTTTTGGGACCATCCTTTCCACGGTCACTGATATGGGTCCAGTGTCCTGATCATATTCAAGGAGGGACGCCTAGCTAAGGATTGAGCCACCAGAGTAGTGCTACAAGCTAAGCTGATTTGGGAGGGGGTGTGACTCGAATTGTTTATATATACAGCCTCCCCATCCTCAACCCCTCTTTGAAAACACACAGTACACTCCTGGGGTTAGGATAGGGAATTCACCACATTGACTCAGCGGGGGGCCCGCGGCCCGGCAAAAGACGCCAGAGGCGTGGAGCAAACCCTCCTCTTCCACGCTAGGTGGAGCCATATTTGCCTGTTGCCAGGGAGACGAAGGTCACATGACATCTAGCCCACCAATCAGAAGTGAAGACTCCAGGGGATCCGCCCACCGTCCTCGCTCTTCGCACTCGGAGCTCGACTGAGGTAACGTCTACAGCTGCGCTCTCCGCGTCTGAGGTAGAACCTAGCATTATGGCCACCCAGTCGTGTTTGGAGAAGGAGCAGAAGCCACAGCAGGGTGAGATGCCCACAGGGCCAAATAATGAGGTTGCCTCTGCCCCTGGTGACGCCCGCGGGGCCGAGAACACCAGTCCTGGTGACTTGGTCCCAGTGGTCTTGACCAACCCCTCTCTATTGGGTGGTGGCGCCCCCACTTGGTGGCACAGCAGGTTCCTCATCCTGCGACATGGCTACCACCGCCATTTTGCTCACTGGGGAGGAGCCGGGGGAGTCCTCCGTGGAAGGTGTGCAGGGGAGGGGGGGCCCCGACCTCCAGGGTGGCAAGAGTCCCCACGTGGAGCTGAGCTGTGTGGTGCCCCAGTCTGGCCCAGGCCTCCAGATGGCGCCTGCTCGCAGTGGGGCTGCCGTTGGGCAAGCCGCAGGGGGCATTGACCAGCATTTCACCCAGATCGCTAGCCCAGGGAAAGGCCGTGGGAGGAAGCGGCTCAGCCGCGAGGAGGCTGCCACGGCTCAGAACCCTCCTCGACGCTGTCTGTTTCCAGTGGCTGCTGTGTCCCCAAGGTCCGTGTCTTCGCCGCCATCTTTTCCAGGGTCTCAGCCCGGCAGCTCGGCTTCTTTGACTAACCACGCGTCGCAGCTGGTTCCTGCCCTCCAAAGCCAGGCCAACGCACCAGGTCCTGCTCCCCGCAATCAAGCAGTGGGTCCTGGCCCTCACGTCCGCAGCGGTGCAGCTATGCAACGCCCTGCTCTCCAGGGCAGCATCACCCCATCAGGTCCTGTTCTGCGCAGTCAGGCAGCCAGGCCAGGCCCTGCTCTCCGTAGCCACACATCCGGGTCCGGTGCAGCTGATCGAGGCTCTGCTGGCTTCTACCGCTGTGCTCCCGAGCCAGGCCCACCTCGTCGCAGTCGTCGTCAACCCGGGCCGAGCCCTGCTCTTGGGCGTCAAGCATCAGCGCCCGGCCCTGCTCAACGCGGAAGCCGTGCACCCAAGCCAGGCCCAACGGGCGGCGGTATACCCGAAGCAGGCCCTGCTTTCCGCCGCCGCAGTGCTTCCGCGCCTGGCCCTGATGGTCGTGGCAGCCCTACTTCTGTGCCTGGCCCTGCTCGTCGCGGCCGCTCAGCTTCTGCGCCTGGCCCTAATCATTGCGGCTCCCCTGCTTTGGCGCCTGGCCCTGGTCCTAGCAGCGGCCCTACTTCCACGTCTGGCCCTGAGCTTCGCCGCCGCGGTGGTTCCGCACCTGGCCCTGTTCGTCAGGGCCGCCCTGCTTTGGCGCCTGGCCCTGATCCTCGTGGCGCCCCTGGTTCCGCGGCTGGCCCTACTCGTCCGCGCCGCGGTGGTTCTGCGCCTGATCCTGCTCGTCATGGCCGTCCTGCTTCAGCGCCTGGCCCTGATCATCGCCGCGACGGTGGTTCCGCGCCTGGCCCTGTTCGCCGCGGTCGCTCTGCTTCCACGCGTGGCCCTAATCCTCGTGGCGGCCGTGTTTCTGCACCTGGCCCTGCTCGTCGTGGCGGCCCTGCTTCCGCGGCTGATGCTGCTCGTCGTGGCCGCCCTGCTTTTGAGCCTGGTGGAGATCTTCGCAGGGGCTCTGCTTTGGTGCCTGGCCCTGATAGTCCCAGCGGCCCTGCTTCCACTCCTGGCCTGAATCTTCGCGGCTCTCCTGCTTCCACGCCGGGCCCTGCTCGTCGCCGCCGTCGCCGCCTTGGTTCCACGCCTGGCCCTGATCATCCTGGCCGCCCTGCTTCTACGCCTGGCCCTGCTCGCCGCCGCCGCCTTGGTTCCACGCCTGGCCCTGATAATCGCGGTCGCCCTGCTTCCGTGTCTGGCCCTGCTCGTCGCAGCCGCCCTGCTTCCACGCCTGGCCCGGATCTTCGCGGCCGCCCTGCTTCCACGCCTGGCCCTGCTCGTCGCCGCCGCCGCCGCCCTGCTTCCACGCCTGGCCCTGATCATCGCGGCTGCCCTGCTTCCACGTCTGGCCCTGCTCGTCGCCGCCGCCGCCTTGCTTCCACGCCTGGCCCTGATCATCGCGGCCGCTCTGCTTCCATGCCTGGCCCTGCTGGTCGCCGCCGCCGCAGCAGTGCTTCACGTCGCCGTGCCTGTGGGCCAGGCCCTGCCCTAAGTAGCGGCGCAGTGGGGCTAGGCCCTCGCCTCCAAAGCCGCAGCCCTACTTCAGGCTCTTCCCTCCGGGGCCGCGCCACCCAGCGAAGATCACCACCTACTAGCTGCGCCTCTCCCGTTGGGCCTAATGGTGGGGGTCGTCCTTCAGCCCCTGGGTTCGCTGGAGGAGGGCTTCCCCGCCAGAGCAGCTCAAGTTCTCTTGAATCCGAGGTCCCAAGCCTTACTACCCAGCAAGTTTGGCATGCAGTCCGTATGCGTGCCTCCTCACCGTCACCTCCTGGTAGGGTCTTTACTTTCCCTAGGGAGTATGCTGAGAATTCATCCGTTTCCTCTTCCTCTAACTCCCCTGGGTCTTCTGACCAGAGCTGCCCCCCATCCCCCACTAATTTTTCCGACGGGAGATCCATTCCATCTTCCGCTAGTTTTTCCGGTGTGGGTTCCATCGCCACTTCTAGCCCTCCTGGCGTTAGGCGTATGTTGCTGCCAGAGCTTGAAGCCCTGAGCCCTCTCTCCTCAGAAGAGCCGGCTGAAGAAGGGAGCCCGCCTCCCTCCCCTCCATCTCCTGTGCTATGATTCTCATGAGCATCCTCATGAGTCCTGCGGAAGGAATCAATATCCACCCCACTGCCCTGAATGGGCTGCCTGTTCCGCGATTACCTGTGAGGTTTACAAATGTTCTAGCCATTAACCAACATCATGCGCAGTTTTGAAGCTCTTGTTTGAAAAGGCAGTTTTGAAGCCTCTCCTTCCTGTAATGGCACTAATTAGCGTTTATCTGCTGTTAGCACTTAATTCCAGCCCCTGCTTATCCCCGCGAAAGGCCTGTGTTTGCCTCTAAGTTGAGCTTTCTCTTTTCCAAGTTGCGTTTATGCAATGAAATTTTTGAATAAATAAAGTGTTAATTGCATTTAAAAAGTGTGACTTTTTTTTTTTTTGTCCAAAAAACCACTGTTAATCCTATGTCTTATTTAGAGGATTTAAGAAAGTTGTTGACATACTAGCTGACTCATTGGAAGGGGGAGGGAATGAAATACTATCCTAGCAATCTTTTATGTCCACTGTCTAACATAGAGTTTTTCCCAGGAAAATAGCATTTACATGTTATATATGCTATTTGCATAGGTGATTTGCAGCTTGGACAAGAGGGGGCAGGGTTTAACCCAGGGTGGCTAGAGAAGAGGGGTGATGGAGATATCCAGGTTGAACTTTAAGAGGTAGGGCATGTAGAGGGAATACTTCCTCCTCAGATGGGAGTAGGAGGTGCTGGAAGGAAGATGCAGGATCAGGAAGGAGGATAGCAGGAGAAGAATAGCAGGAGTCAGGAGCCCAAGGGGGAAGGTCTCAGTTTCCATTGGAGAAAAAAATTTGTATGTTGGGAGCAAGGGTTCCTGAGGTATGTGAGGAGAGGGGAGGGGAATGTCTGGGAGAGTGAAAGTGAAAGTCGGTCAGTCCTGTCGGATTCTTTGTGACCCCATGGACTATTCAATCCATGGAATTTTCTAGGTCAAGTTCAAGGTTAATGATTGATGTAAAAGTGGTCATATACTTAGTGAAAATTGTGTTAATGGATAATTCCATTTAAAAAATTATTCTAAGTGTGACCAGATATGTGAGGTGAGTATGTATGTGTGTATTTGTGTGTACATGTATAGACATTTGGAGAGAACTGGATGGACATATACCATGCTACGAGCAGGGCATATATCTCATCTTTGAAATAACTGGTGGTATGGTCTTTGTTTTGCATTTTTCACCTTGGCCATATTGCTGGTTCTGTAATGAAACTCAATTCAGCATTTTTTTTTTTTTTAAGAAGTTTAAGTTGTGGAAACATGGTAGGAGACCACATTTTAAAAAACAGAGTGAAAGAAAATTTAAACCAAACCAGTAAAAGAAATTTCCTCTCCCTATTCTCTTGTACTCCAGTCACATATATCCAGCTACCTAATTGACTTTTCTACTTGGGATGTCTAAAAGACATCTCAAACTTCAGTAACATGTAGTTCTGTTCAGTAGAAATATAATTCTAGCCACACATGTAATAACATTGTCTAGTAGCCACATTTAAAAATGCCTAAAGAAACACATGACAATAATTTATTTAATTTCATCTATCTAAAATATTATTTCAACATGTAATCAATATAAAATTATTTATGAAATATTTTTTAGATAAAAAAATGTTTTTATTGAAGTATAATTCA
The DNA here is from genome assembly GCF_002263795.3 of Bos taurus. Classification (NCBI taxonomy): domain Eukaryota; kingdom Metazoa; phylum Chordata; class Mammalia; order Artiodactyla; family Bovidae; genus Bos; species Bos taurus. The sequence continues at coordinate 88,962,023 of NC_037357.1, forward strand.
TCTACAATGATGTGTTTCTAGTGTATAGCAGTGACTCAGCCATGTGTGTATATATATATATATACATATTCTTTTTCATATTCTTTTCCATTATGGTTTATTATAGGATATTGAATATGGTTCCCTGTCCTATACAGTAGGGCCTTGTCTATTTTATACATAGTAGTTTGTATCCACTAATCCTAAACTCCCAATTTATCCCTTCCCTAACCCCTTTCCCCTTTGGTAACCATAAGTTTTCTGTGTCTGTGGGTCTGTTTCATAAATAAATTCATTTGTGTCATATTTTAAGTTCCACATATAAGTGATACCATATGGTATTTGTCTTTTTCTTACTTCACTTAATATTATAATTAATGAGATATTTAAAATGTTTTCCTATGAAGTTTTCAAACTCTGGTGTGTAATTTACACCTGCAGCATATCTTAATTCTGACTAGCCACCTGCAGCATATCTTAATTCTGACTAGCCACATTTCAAGGACTCAGTAGCCACAAGTGTGGACATGTGTGTACAGTACAGTTTTAGACCTTCTCATTTTCTTATACATTTCCTACTGAATCATGATTCCAACTCCAGCAGTTTCTCATATTATGGGCTCCCATCCTAGAAGGGAGCCCTGACATGTCAGCTTGGGGACTTTACAAGGGCTATGATGCTTCCAGCACCTTTGGTGTCTTTTGAGCTGGGCTCCTTGCACTTACCTGGTATTGAAAAGGGCATAAATCTTGGCAGTTTCAGCTTCTCTTTCCAGTGAGTTGGTTGGTTGCAGTCTCTTATTATCAAGTCGGTAAAATGCTGTGCTGATACTTCTTTTTCTTTACGCACAGACACTGATAACATGTAAGTAATGCAACTTTTAGTGGTTTGTCCTCATCTGCTTGAATTTTGGGGGGCTGAGAGGGTATCTTATAACCTACATGTATTGAAAATATTATTCATGCATTTTGCTTTTGCTCTTGTTGCTCTGTTTTTATGTGAGTGTGTAGAGAGAGCAAAAAGCTATATAGCCACTGTTACCACCATTTTCCCAGAATCTGTACCACCAAGTGTCCTGACTCCTTCAAAAATGTGTCACCCAGTCAAGCCTTTGGTGTCTCTGAAGGATCACAGTGGGATGCATCATCTGTACTAAAATAGAAAAAATAATTAAATTCAAGAATTGGAACAAAAACCTGTTGGGCATGCTACTAAAAATCTTTAGAACTAAAGAAGTTATTTTCGAGAACACATTTTAAAAGTTTTTACTTTATCATATTACTTTGTTGGTTCACAAACTGGATCCTGTACATGAAGGGCAAGGAAAGATGGAAGAAAGAGGCAGACTACTCCAGATTGGTAGATGTCAGTTTTAATAAGCAAAGAACTTACATTTTAAAAATATTTATTTCTTTTGGCCATATGATGTGGCTTGTGGGATCTTAGTTCCCTGACTAGGGACTGAACCTGGGTCCTCAGCCATGAAAGAGGAACCCTAACCATTGGACCACCAGGGAAGTCTCAAGAACTTACTTTAAAAAAAATATTGGCCTTTCACATTTAAGTCTTTATTTTTTTTATTTGGTCATGCCACTTGGCCTGTGGGATCTTAGTTTCTCAACCAGGGATTGGACCCAGGCCCTCAGCAGTGAACGCACAGAGTCCTAACCACTGGACTGCCACATAATTCCCCACAAGGAACTTACACTTCAGGCTTCTCTTGGACAGCTGCAAGACGGTAGATCTCCATATCTGCCTGCCAGAATCTTGAAAGTTTACATAGTGGCCTTACTGGGGTTCAGTCATGCATACCAATCAGATGGTCTCAATATCACATTGCTATCTCAGGCTCTGTCCTTGAAAACGGCACCAGCTTTGGAAATGGTAGACTGAAAGTACCTTCCAAAGACTGTAGAGGGATTGAGGAGCCCCTAGTTGCTCAGGTCCAGCTTGAGAGTCAACTGCTGGTTATGTCCTCTTGACCTCTTCCAACATACTTATTCTTCAGTAATTCTACAGATGACCAAAAACTAGAATGTAAAATACATAGTTTTAATGCAGCAAGTGTCACAACTTCAGGTCAGAGGGCTTATATTTAGTACCATTTTACCAATGTGGAAATTGAGGCTCAGAGAAATTTTGTGACTCTTGAGATATCATTGCTAGTTGGACTTGGCTCTAGAGTTAGAGGTGGCACTAGTGGTAAAGAATCCACCTGCCAATGCAAGAGATGCAAAAGACACGGGTTGAATCCCTGGATCGGGAAGATCCCCTGAAGTAGGAAAGGGCAACCAACTCCAGTATTCTTGCTTGGGAAATCCTATGGACAGAGGAGCCTGGCAGGCTACAGTCCGTGGGGTTGCAAAGACTGGGATATGACTGAGCATACGTTGTTGTCATTGTCTAGAGTTAGAATTCCTAGTTTAAATTCTGATTTTCCTATTGACTCACTGTATGTTCCTTCACAGGTTAATGAACCTGGGATCCTAAATCTCCTCATTTGTTAATGAAGCACGATAAAAGTGCATGGCTCCTAGATTGTTATAAGTATTAAAATGGATGCTGTGCATTAAGTGCTTCCAAAGGCATCTGGCACATAGTAAGTGCCCAGTAAAGATGGCTCTTATTCTAATTAGGATTATAATCATATACCCAGATATTTCTGACTCCAGCAGATAGACTCTTAACATTTAACAGATCTTTCTCAAGCAATGATACTTTAAAATCAAATTAGATATTTCAAAAATGGACAGGGCAACTAATTATTGTTGTTGCTGTTCAGTCAACAGTAAGTGGTATCCAACTCCTTGCCGCAAGCCAGGCCCCCCTGTTTCCACTATTTCCCGGAATTTGTTCAAATTCATGTCCATTGAGTCGGTGATCCTATCAAACCATCACACACTCTGCTGCCCTCTTCTCCTTTTGCCTTCAATCTTTCCCAGCATAAGGGTCTTCTCCAGTGAGTCAGCTCTTTGTATCAGGTGGTCAAAGTATTACAGCTTCTCTAACAGTCCTTCCAATGAATAGTCAGGGTTGATTTCCTTTAGGATTGACTAGTTTGAACACCTTGCAGTCCAAGGCACTATCAGTCTTCTCCAGCACAATTTGAAAGCATCAATTCTTCAGCGCTCAGCCTTCTTTATGGTCCAATTCTCACATCTGTACATGACTACTGAAGAACATCATAGATTCGACTATAAAGATCTTTGTCAGCAAAGTGATGTCTCTTTTTAATATTCTATCTAGGTTTGTCATAGCTTTTCTGCCAAGGAGCAAGCATCTTTTAATCTTGTGCCTGCAGTCAGCATGCACAGTGATTTTCAAGCCCAAGACAATAAAATCTGTCACTGTTTCCACTTTTTCCCCTTCTATTTGTCATGAAGTGATGGAACTGGATGCCACAATCTCAGTATTTTTAATGCTGAGTTTCAAGCCAGCTTTTTCACTTTCCTCTTTTATCCTCATCAAGAGGCTCTTTAATTCCTCTTCACTTTCTGCCATTAAGGTCGTATCATCTGCATATCTGAGGTTGTTGATATTGCTCCCAACAATCTTGATTCCAGCTTTTGATTCATCCAGCCCAGCATTTCTGTGTTACACTCTGCATAAGCAAGGTGACCATGTACAGCCTTGTCATATTCCTTTCCCAATTTTGAACCAGTCAGCTGCTCCATGTCTGGTTCTAACTGTTGCTTCTTGACTCACATACAAGTTTTTCAGGAGGCCGGTAAGGTGGTCTGGTATTCCATCTCTTTAAGAATTTTCCACAGTTTGTTGTGATCCACAGAGTTAAAGGCATCAATGACGCACAAGTTGATGTCTTCCTGGAACTCATCCTTGCTTTATCTAGGATGCAATGATGTTGGCAATTTGATGTCTGGTTCCTCTTCCTTTTCTAACCCAGCTTGTATATCTGGAATTTCTCTGTTCATGTATCTGCTGAGGCCTAGCTTTAAGGATCCAGACCATGCTAGCATGTGAAATGAGCACAGTTTTAGGGTAGGTTGCTGGAGTAGTAAAGGGAAACCCACTCCAGTATTCTTGCTGGGAAAATTACATGGACAGAGGAGCCTAGCAGGCTATAGTCTATGAGATTGCAAAGAGTTGGACACGACTGAACACGCATGCATGTATGCACGTTGAACTTTCATTTGGAATTGCCCTTTGGGACTGGAGTGAAAACTGACCTTTTCCAGTCCTGTGGTAATTGCTGAGTTTTCCAAGTTTGCAATTATTGAGTGCATCACTTTAATAGCATCAGCTTCTAGGGTTTTAAATAGCTCAGCTAGAATTCTGTTACCTCCACCAGCTTTGTTCCTAGTAATGCTTCCTAAGGCCCAATTGACTTCACACTCCAGGATGTCCAGGTGAGTGACCACACCATCATGGTTATCCAGGTCATTAAGACCTATTTTGTATGCTTCTTCTGTGTATTCTTCCCACCTCTTCTTAATCTGCTTCTGATAGGCCCTTACTATTTCTGGCCTTTATCATGCCTATCTTTACATGCAATGTTCCCTTGATATCTCCAATTTTCTTGAAGAGATCTCTAGTCTTTCCCATTCCATTGTTCTCCTATATTTCTTTGCACTGCTTATTTAGGAAGACCTTCTTCCCTCTCCTTGTGATTCTCTGGAACTCTGCATTCAGTTGGGTATATCTTTCCTTGTCTCCCTTGCCTTTCAGTTCTCTTCCTTTGCTCAGCTATTTGTAAGGCTTCCTCAGACAACCACGTTGCCTTCTTGCATTTCTTTTTCTTTGGGATGGTTTTGGAAACTGCCTCCTGTACAATGGTATGAACCCCTGTCCATAGCTCTTCAGGCACTCTGTCTACCTGATCTAATCCCTTGAATCTATTTGACACCTCCATTGTATAATCACAAAGGATTTAACTTAGGTCATACCTGAATGACCTAGTGGTTCTTCCTACTTTCTTAAATTTAATTCTGAATTTTGCAATAAGAAGCTCATAATCTGTGCCACAGTCAGCACCCAGTCTTGTTTTTGCTGACTGTATAGAGCTTCTCCATCTTTGGCTGCAAATAACATAATGAACATAATCATTCAGTATTGACCATCTGGTGATGTCCATATGTAGAAATGTCTCTTGTGTTGTTGGAAAGGGGTGTTTGCTTTGTTTGAGAACAAGGGTGTTCTCTTGACAAAACTTTGTTTGCCTTGGCCCTGCTTCCTTTGTACTCCAAAGCCATTTTTACTCCAAGGCCAAACTTACCTGTTATTCTGGGTATCTCTTGACTTTCTATTTTTCCATTCCAATCCCCTGTGATGAAAAGGACATCTTTTTCTGGTGTTAGTTCTAGAAGGTCTTATTGGTTTTCATAGAAACAGTCAACTTTAGCTTCTTCGGTATCAGTAGTCAGGGCCTAGACTTACTTGGATTATTGTGATGTTGAATGGTTTGCCTTGGAAAGGAATCAAGATCATTTCTGTCATTTTTGAAATTGCATGCAAGTACTGCATTTCAGACTGTTTTGTTGACTGTGAGGGCTACTGCATTTCTTCTAAGGGATTCTTGCCCACAGTAGTAAATATAATGGTCATGTGAATTAAATTCACCCATTCCCATTCATTTTAGTTCACTGATTCCTAAAATGTCAATGTTCAATCTTCCCATCTCCTACTTGACCAGGTCCAATTTACCTTGATTCATGTACCTAACATTCCAGGTTCCTATACAATATTGTTCTTAACAGCATCAGATTTTACTTTCACCACCAGACACATCCACGACTGAGCATCATTTCCACTTTGGTCTAGCCACTTCATTCTTTCTTGAGCTATTAGTAATTGCCCTCTTCTCTTCCCCAGTAGCATATTGGACACCTTCTAATCTGGGGGTTGATCTTCCAATGTCATAGGTTTTTGCCTTTTGATACTGTTCATAGAGTTCTCAAGATAGGAATACTAGAGTGGTTTGCCATTTCCTCCACCAATGGACCACATTTTGTCAGAGCACTTCACTGTGACTCATCTGTCTTGGGTGACCCTGAACAGGTGGCATGGCTCATAGCTTTATTGAGTTTCACAAGCCCCTTCACCATGACAAGGCTGTAATACACAAAGGGGACTCATTACTGTACTTACTTTACAGTAAGTATGTTTATGTTTATGCATAATATTGAGTGACACTTTTGTCAACACCAGAAGCCACTGCATGAAAATATAAAAAGCAAAGTGTTTAGCATCCAAAGTACAAACACTAGGAATTTAACATTTGACCCTAAAGTAGTTATGTAAGTACTTAGGAGAAGAGTATTCCAGGAATTTTGCCTAAGTTCATTTTAATGGATGAGTAGAATACACCTGGGATTAACATTATTGGCTGAAAGTTACCTTTACACATTACATGACATGTAGATATAACAGATAACAATCATTGTGTCTTTATATGAGTTATGGGCTTCCCTGATAGCTCAGTTGGTAAAGAATCCACATGCAAAGCAGGAGACCCTGGTTCAATTCCTTGGTCGGGAAGATAAGTCCTATTTCAATATTTTTACATATACTAACTTTTAATACACAAAACAATCTTGGGAAATATGTATTCATACTGAGCTCAGTCTTACAGAAGTTGAAATTCAGGAACAGAGGTTACTGATTAATAAGAGATAATAGGAATGAAACACACGTTGAGTTGTGAACACTGTCATTGTTATTTGCAAAGTAATTAACTCTCTTTTTGAAATAAACTGCAAGATATATCCCTACATAGAGTACTACCATTCTGCCAAGTGTAAAGCAATAGTTTGGACTCATTAATATGCTGCTGTTTAATAGGAAGAACAGTATTGTTTTTGTATTGTATAAAATCACTCTATTCACTCAAACTTCAAATGAAAAGTGAAAAATTCCAGCTCAGCCAACATTAACTCAAAGGCACATGTAAAAATGATCATAGCAAGAGATTATAATTTATTATACAGGGAAGATTAATCTACCTAGAATCAGGAGCAAGGTATTTAGAAAGTGACATTACTGAGCTATTCTTGGAAATTTCTGCACCCTCTAGTATAATGGAAAGATGTAGTCTTCCCCTTGTGTCCCTGCATCCAAGTAGTGTCCAATCCCCAGAAACAGCCATAGTCTGGGAAAGGGGAGGGAAAAGGCCTCTCTCAGAGTCCTGCATCATTTACAGCTGAGCAGAGCTTTTACCCCAGGAGTCCATTGTGGTCAGGAACCAGGAAATACTGGAAAGACCTCCTGTATTCTTTTCTCTGGAAGTTGCCTGCTGATTGACTACTATGCTGTACAGGGCTGGTTTTGTGATATGTGACCTGTGCAGTTGCTCTGGCCCCTGATTAGGTTAATGATGAGCTGCCACTGTCTTGGGGTTCCCTGGTGGTTCAGATGGTAAAGAATCTGCCTGTAATGCAGGAGACATGGGACTGATCCCTAGGTCGGGAAGATCCCATGGAGGAGGAAATGGCAACCCACTCCAGTATTCTTGCCTGGAGAATGCCATGGACAGAGGAGCCTGGCAGGCTATAGTCCATGGGGTCATAAAGAGTCAGACACAACTGAGCAACTAACACTAAGCCACCATCTTAAAATTCTTACTGATTTTTTTATACAAGGTACCCAGCATCTTCATTTTGTACTAGGCCCAACAAATTATGCAATCGGTCCTAGTTCTATATTATAGGACCAGTAGACTCCCAGGACGGAGAAGGCAATGGCAACCCACTCCAGTACTCTTGCCTGGAGAATCCCAGGGACAGGGGAGCCTGGTGGGCTGCCATCTATGGGGTTGAACAGAGTCAGACACGACTGAAGTGACTTAGCTGCAGCAGCAGCAGCAGACTCCCAGGAAATGTAGTGGTGGCTGTGAATTAAAACAGATGACATTCAATTTTAGGGTGTTTGTGTGCAGTCAAAAAATAATTATGTTGCTAAGATGCAGAGTAAGAAAAGAAAAGAATTAGCTCTTAAATCTGTGATATGTAATTATATGCCTCTCTGTGTTTACAATTGTTGTTATTGCTCAGTCACTAAATTGTGTCTGACTCTGTGACCCCATGAACTGCAGCATGCCAGCCTTCCCTATTCTTCATCATCTCCCAGAACTTGCTTAAACTAATGTCCACTGAGTCAGTGATGCTATCCAACCATCTGATCCTCTTCTCCTTTTGCCTTCTTGCTTGCCCTCAGACTTTCCCAGCATCAGCTTCTTTTCCAGTGAGTCAACACTTCGCATCAGGCAGCCAAGTACTGGAACTTCAGCTTCAATATCAGTCCTTCCAATGAATAGATAGGATTAATTTCCTTCGGATTGACTGATTTGATCTTGCTGTCCAAGGGACTCTCAAGAGTTTTCTCCAGTACCACATTCAAAAGCATCAGTTCTTTTGTGCTCAGCCTTCTTTATGGTCCAACTTTCACATCCATATATGACTACTGCAAAAACCATAGCTTTGACTATACAGACCTTTGTTGGCAAAGTGATATCTCTGCCTTTTAATATGCTGTCTATGTTTGTTAGGGCTTTTCTTCCAAGGAGCAAGCGTCTTTAAATTTTATGGCTGCAATCACCATCTGCTGTGACTTTGGAGCCCAAAAAAATAAAATCTGTCACTGTTTCCACCTTTTCCCCATCTATTTGTCATGAAATTATGGGACCAGATGCCATGATCTTACTTTTCTGAACATTGAGTTTTAAGCCAGCTTTTCACTCTCTTCTTTCACTTTCATTAAGAGGCTCTTTAGTTCCTCTTCACTTTCTGCCATTAAAGTGGTATCATATGCATATCTGAGGTTGTTGATATTTCTCCCGGCAATCTTGATTCTAGCTTGTGCTTCTTCCAGCCCAGCGTTTCTCATGATGTACTCTGCATATAAGTTAAATAAGCAGGGTGTCAATATACAGCTTTGATGTACCCCTTTCCCAATTTTGAACCAGTCTGTTGTTCCATGTCTGGTTCTAACTGTTGCTTCTTGTCTGCATATAGGTGGCTCAGGAGACAGGTAAGGTGGCCTGGTACTCCCATCTCTTGAAAAATTTTCCATGATTTTTTTTGTGACCACCACTATCAAAGGCTTTAGCATAGTCAATGAAGCCGAAGTAGATGTTTTTCTGGAATTCCTTTCCTTTTTTTATGATCCAGTGAATGTTGGCAATTTGATCTCTGGTTTCTCTAATTTTTCAAAATACAGCTTGTATATCTGGAAGTTCTTGGTTCTTGTACTGCTGAAACCTAGCTGAAAGATTTTGAGCTTGCTAGCATGTGAAATGAGTGCAATTGTATTGTAGTTTGAACATTCTTTGGCACTGCCTTTTTTGAGATTGGAATGAAAACTGGCCTTTTCCAGTTCTGTGGCCACTGCTGAGTTTTCTAAATTTGCTGGCATATTGAGTGCAGCACTTTAACAGCATCATGTTTTTAGAATTTGAAATAGCTCAGCTAGAATTACATCACCTTCACTAGCTTTGTTTATAGTAATGCTTCCTAAGGCACACTTGACTTCACACACAAGGATACCTGGCTCTAAGTAAGTGACCAAACCATCATGGTTATCCAAGTCATTAAGATCTTTTTTGTATAGTTCTTCTTGTATTCATGTCACCGCTTCTTATTCTGTTCTGCTTCTGTTGGGTCCTTACCGTTTTGTCCTTTATTGTTTTCCCATCTTTGCATGAAGTGTCCCCTTGGTATTTCTAATTTACAATTACATCTACATTGTTAATATGTGTTTAACATTGTGTGGTGGTAAGTACACTGTGGAAAGATTTGCCAGTACTGTGAACATATTTTTTTAAAGTTGGTATAAAAAAAGCTGATTTCAAAATCTAGAGAATTGAGTAATGCCTATAATGTAAATGTATTATTTGTTTATTTCAGATTTTTATCACACTCTTTTCAAATGCCCTGTATTAGGTATGACAGGACACATAGATTTTAGAGAGCACTATTACGTGGTAGTCTGATATTTGTTTCTACCTGTTCATGGTTTTGATCTCTCCTTTTGTGTTTAATTTTAATGTATGCATGCACGCTAAGTTGCTTCAGTCTTATCTGACTCTTTGCAACCCTATGGACTGTAGCCTACTAGGCTCCTCTGTCCATGGGATTCTCCAGGCACGAATAGTGGAGTGGGTTGCCATGCCCTCCTCCAGGGGATCTTCCCAATCCAGAGATCAAACCCATGCCTCTTATGTCTCCTGTATTGGTAGGTGGGTTCTTTACTACTGAGCCACCTGAAAAGCCCACTTTAATGTATGCTGTTCTTAGTCACCCAGTTGTGTCTGGCTCTGTGTGACCCCATGGAGTGTAGCCCGCCAGGCTCCTTGTGTCCATGGGGATTCTCCAGGTAAGAAGACTGGAGTGGATTGCCATGCACTTCTCCAGGGGATCTTCCCAACCCAGGGATTGAACCAAGGTCTTCTGCATTGCAGGCAGATTCTTTACTGTCTGAGCCACTAGGGAAGCCCATTTTAATATATAAGTAAATATAAATGTTAATAAAACTCCCGAACATTAAACTCAGAAAAAAAAAAAAAAAAACAGAAGACATTGTTATAACAGTGACTGCAGAGTTGCATTGAGCATTTTTTTTTTATTCCAATGCTTTGCCATCTTGGGGCCTTGCTGACACTGGAAGTGACTGCCCCACCCAGGGTTAATTCCAACCCAAGCCCACACCTAAACCACCTTTTTTTTTTCATAGAAAAAGAGAATCATTTATTAAAGAAGCAAATCAATGAGTTTGATGGTAACTACAGGTTTCCTTTAGCACCAGTATTCTTCTCTAAAGGGGATATAAAGCCAGTCATGTTTCCCTTGATAATCTGGGGATACAGGAAGGTCTGTAACAGTCAGTTTAGGAGTTTTCCTGCAAGAAAAATGTATGCTTAGAGAAATCAAATTTGAGGAGATTTCAGTTTTGCCAAGAGAACATACTGGTCATAGCAAACACCCTCTTCCAACAACACAAAAGATGACTCTACTCATGCACATCACCAGATGGTTAACATCAAAATCAGATTGATTATGTTCTTTACAGCTGAAGGTAGAGAAGCTCTACACAGTCAGCAAAAACAAAACCTGGAGCTGACTATGGCTCAGATCATGAGCTCCTTATTGCAAAATTCAGACTTAAATTGAATAAAGTAGGGAAAACCACTAAGCCATTCAGGTATGACCTAAATCAAATCTCTTATGATTATACAATGGAGGTGTCAACTAGATTCAAGGGATTACATCTGATAAACAGAGTGCCTGAAGATCTATGGATGGAGGTTCATACCATTGTACAGGAGGCAGTGACCAAAACAATCCCTAAGAAAAATGAATGCAAGAAGGCAAATTGGTTGTCTGAGGAGGCCTTACAAATAGCTGAGAAAAGAAGGGAAGTGAAAAGCAAAGGAGAAAAGGAAAGATATACCCATTTGAATGCAGAGTCCCAAAGAATAGCAAGGAGAGATAAGAAAGCCTTCCTTAGCAATTAATGCAAAGAAATAGAGGAAAACAATAGAATGGGAAAGACTAGCGATCTCTTCAAGAAAATTGAAGATACCAAGGGAGTATTTCATGCAAAGATGGGCACAATAAAGGACAGAAATGGTAAGGACCTAGCAGAAGCAGAAGAGATTAAGAAGCGGCAAGAATACACAGAAGAATTGTACAAAAGGTCTTAATGACCCAGATAACCATGATGGTTTAGTCACAACCCTAGACGTAGACATCCTTGAGTGTGAAGTCAAGTGCACCTTAGGAAGCATTATTATAAATAAAGCTAGCAGAGGTGATGGAATTCCAGCTGAGACAGTTCAACTCCTAAAAGATGATAAATGTCAGCAAATTTGAAAAACTCAGCAGTGACCATAGAACTGGAAAAGGTCATTTTTCATTCCAATCCCTAAAAAGGCAATGCCAAAGAATGTTCAATCTACAATACAATTTCCCTCATTTCACATGCTAGCAAGGTAATGCTCAAAATCCTTCAAGCTAGGCTTCAACAGTACGTGAACCAAGAACTTCCAGCTGTACAAGCTGGATTTAGAAAAGACTGAGGAGCCAGGGATCAAATTGCCAACATTTGTTGGATCATGGAGAAAGCAAGGAAATTCCAGAAAAACACCTGCTTCATTGACTATGCTAAAGCCTTTGACTGTGAGGAACACAACAAACTATGGAAAATTCTCAAAGCTATGGGAGTACCAGACTGCCTTATCTGTCTCCTGAGAAGCCTACATGAGGGTCGAGAAACAACAGTGAGAACCAGACATGGAACAAGTGACTGGGTCAAAATTGGGAGAGGAGTACATCAAGGATGTATTGTCACTCTGCTTATTTAACTTATATGCAGATACATTATGGGAAATGCCAAGCTGAATCAGTCACAAGCTGAAATCAAGATTGCCAGGAGAAATAACTTCAGATATGCAGATGACACCATGCTAATGGCAGAAAGTGAAAAGGAACTAAAGAGACTTGATGAAGGTGAAAGAGGAGAAAGAAAAAGGTGGCTGAAAACATTCAAAAAACGAAGATCGTGGCATCTGGTTCCATCATTCATGGCAAACAGATGGGGGAAAAGTAGAGTGACAGATTTTATTTTCTTGGGCTCCAAAATCACTGTGAACTGTGACTGGAGCCACAGAATTAGAAGATGCTTGCTCTTTGGAGGAAAAGCTATGACAAACCTAGACTGCATATCAAAAAGCAGAGATATCACTTTAGTGAGAAAGGTCCATATAGTTAAAGCTATGGTTTTTCCAGTAGTCTTTAGGGATGTGAGAGAAGGCTGAGCACTGAAGAATTGATGCTTTCGAATTATGGTGTTGGGGAAGACTCTTGAGAGTCCCTTGGACAGCAAGGAGATCAAACCAGTCAATCCTAAAGGAAATCAACACTGAATATTCATTGGAAGGACTGATGCTGAAGCTGAAGCTGAAGCTCCAATACTTTGGCCACGTGATGGTAAGAACTGACTTACTGGAAAAGACCCTGATGCTGGGAAAGATTGAGGTGACAGAGGATGAGGTGGTTGGATTGCATCATTGACTCAATCGACATGAGTTTGATCAACTCTGGGAGATAGTGAAGGACAGGAAAGCCTGGCGTGCTACAGTCAATGAGGTTGCAAAGAATTCGGGCAGGACTGAGCAACTGAACAACAACAACAAAGAGAAAAACTTCCCTAATGATATCTATACCCTAGTCCAGCAAGAGGAATGCTGAGCAATTATCCTATGAATTAAGGCAGGGTGAAAAGTGAAGTGAAGTTGCTCAGTCGTGTCTGACTCTTTGCAACCCCATGGACTGTAGCCCGCCAGGTTCCTCTGTCCATAGGATTTCCCAGGCAAGAATACTGGAGTGGGTTGCCATTTCCTTCTCCAGGGGATTTTCCCAACCCAGGGATCGAACCCAGGGGCAGAGATATTCTAATTTCACTGAAAAAGAACAAAAGCGCACAGTGCAGGTGGACCAAGAAGAGGAGAGCTATGGATGGAGATGCTTATGTGAGTCTTCAGACCCCAGAATTGTGTGTAGGAACTTCCATGGCTGAACCACCTTCTTTTAGGCTCTCAAAGGGGCTTTCACACTTAGGCCAATATTCTGCTACCTTAATTACCTGAAAGTCATGTACCAGACAAGTAGGCAGGACAAGTAGGCCCCTATGCCCTAAAACTGACTGAAATTTTCAAATTAGCCAATCCTAAACCTGCTTACCCTGCCTTGACCATTTCTTCCAACAAAATCCGCAATAAAGACTCTCTCCCATGTTGCTCCCTCCCCCAACCCCCTCCTCCTGCCTTTTGAGGGATCCTAGTGCTTCCCTGTGTCCCTGCCTGTCATGGCATGCCCCCTCCTGTAGGGAACTGTAAGAAACTGTCTTTTCAATGGCAATCCTCTCTTGATCTGTTGGCCTAAGCATACCTGAAAAATAATAAAACCTACATTTTAAAACAAGGGTAATGTACCAGAGTAATTTAGTGTGGTCTGCATGACATTTTTAAATGTCCTAGTATTTGTTTTATAAGGTTTTTTTGAAAAATAAAGAATGGCTGTTAATAATAAACAAACAAATATAAAACATAAAAGGTAATGTAAACTGCAGAGGGCACTGGGATCATACAGTCTTGGGTTTGAAGACTGGCAACACCTTGGCAACAGACTTTGAGCAAATATAACCTCTTTGACCCTTGGTCTCATAATATGTAAATGGGGATAATAATGGTGTCTACTTCATAATCCTTCTTCTGAAAGGTGCCTATCCTGATCCTTCCTGCTCACTTACCCCTCCAGCTGTGATTTAGTGTCTTTCCTCTGTGATCCCAGAGCCCCTTGTTTTTAACCTTGCCAGAGCCTTCTACACATTTTTGGAAATCATATCTCTGTATAACCATCTTGCCATTGGACCGTGAGAATGTAGATAACTTGGAGCCTGAATGTTCTGTATCCCCAGAACTCAGCAAAGTATCCTGGGGGCTGGTATCCAGAAAGAATTATTTATTGAATTTATAGTGATACCTCAAGCTGTGTGCCTAAGAAAGACCAAAATTAATTTACAAAATACTTATTTGTTGAAAACCATATATAAGAAATGCATGAACTCAGGATATTTCTCTTCAATTTCCTTCACTCAGGGAAGGCATGTATCTAACATCCTGTACCTTTTTCAGAACCATCAAGAATCAGTGTGTCCCTGATATCTTAGGTTCATAATGTAACTAGGACCTTCTGTTAGTCCCTCAGCCTCAGATCTGGCCTCACAGTGGAACTGAATTGGACATGGTATCAAAGGCTTCCCAAACAAGTTTGGCTCAGCTGGTAAACATGTATTACTGATGCTAAATAGCCCCTCAAAAATATTTGTTGACTGTATGTCTTGTTTGATGAATAAAAACTAGCTAATTACATCTAAAACTGTTACGTTTTGTTTTATAGGTAAAAGGCTTACATATCATTTGGTCTTAAATTGGCAAAATTGAAGGCATGAACACATACCCAGTCATTAATACCGGTTGTATTGGTTAGTGAGGCCCTAGCACAGCACTGACAAGAGGGTGGAACCTAAGCATCTTGAGCAGCAATCCCCACCCTTTTTGGCACTAGTGACCAGTTTTGAGGAAGACAATTTTTCCATGGGAGGAGGGCGGGGGAACAGGGATGGTTCAGGGGGAAATTCAGTGATGGGGAGCTGCAGGTGAATCTTCGCTTTCCCACCTTTCAACATCTGCTGTGTAACTGGGCTCTTAACAGGCTGTGGACTGGTAACAGTCCCTGGCAGAGAGGTTCAGGGACCCCAGATCTAGCAGGCTTCACAGGTGGCTTAGTGGTAAAGAATCCAGAATGTTTTTCTGGAATTTCCAAGTCAGGAGTTGCAGGAGACCCAGGGTTGGATTCCTGGCTTGGGAAGATTCCCTGGAGAAGAAACTGGCAATCTACTCTAGTATTCTTGCCTGGAAAAATCCCATGGACAGAGGAACCAGGCGGGGTCCATGGGGGTTGCAGAGTCTGACAAGTCTGAGCATGATCTAGAGGAAGTAAAAGTTTTAACAGGGTTTCCATAGGCAAACCTGTGGAAGGATCATTAACGTGTTGCTGGGAGCATGTGTTTCTGGGAGCACGTGTTTCAGCATGCAGCGGAAAGAGGAAGGAGGGAGGGCGGCACGTGTGCGTGCCAGGGCGGTGCTCGCTGCAGCCTGTCAGGTTAGCAGTCTTCCGGAAGGGAGGAGAGCAAGAGGGGGTAAGTGTGAAGGGATCAGATGAGAGGGCAGCTCCTTGCCTTCCCCACACTTATCTCCCAAGGGACACTCAGCCCCAGTCTGGCGGTCTGAGAGGGCCCCCACCCAGAGTTCCACAACAGCGTCTCCCTCGTGTCACTCCCGGCAGACCTCCCCGCCATGCCTCTAGTGGCTGGGTTGGAGGGTTCTAGGGGGCAGAGTTCCCCCCACCCCCACGCGCCTTCGCCTCTGGCGCCAGTCACGCCCCTGGTCGCAACCACCCAGCGCTGAGCCTCCAGCCCGTCGCGAGATGTGTGGCGTGGTGGTGGCGGCTCCAGGCGGCGTGGTCGTTCACCCGCCCATCTCCTCCTGCTTCCGCCCCTGAACCGGTTTCCCCGTCCTTTGTCCTCTGCTCCGAGCCCGCCACCCTCTCCCTGCCTTCTTAGCCTCGGGTGTCTCTTCCGTGCGTCTGGCTCTCGTCTTTCTCGCCCTCCCTGTGTGTGCGCCTGCCTGCTTGCGCCCCACTTCCCGCCGGAGCCTTCCTCAGCCCTCGGAGGAGAGAAGGGTGCCTGGGTCTTGAATGTGCGGAGAGCCTCAGGGGTTGGGAAAGAGAATAGCCGTCCGGGGCCGGGAGGGGCGGTGTCTGCCCGGTTTCTGGGGGGATGGCAGCTGTCGTCAGGTGACGGTGGAGATGAGGACTCGGGCAGCCATCGGCCAGCACCAGGCGAGCTCCGCATTACGGGCCGGTAGTTTCTAAGCCTGCGCGTAGCGGACGGTGGCGGACGGAGCATGGTGGTCAGAGTCCGGCGGCGGCCGCGGGGCGCCACACCCCCGCCTCACTCGCCTATCCCTTTAACTCGTCCCGACTGAGGTTTGCAGACCCCTGGGGCGCCGCCACAGTCAGTGGAACTGTGAAAATCAAGCGATCATTTCGTACACAGAGCCTGCTCTCTTGGTATTCCTCTTTCTTCTATGACCAGTCATCTCCAATTTCTCTTTCTTCTCCTGTGCCCTTTATTTTCATGTCAGTACACTGTACCTGCAATGATAATCTAGTCCAGCTAATGATTGTGTGACCTTTATTGATCATGTGACTGCCTTCCTCCATAGAACGTGATGCCCTGCTTCCTTGGTCATTGCCAGAGCCAGAAAATAGGCCAATACCTATTCAGTGGGGATCACTGAATAGTTGTCAAATTAATTAATCTTTTGTTGTGACATTTATATGAAAAATACCTACCTTCCAGTCTGGAGATCATTCTGTAGATACTATCTGTTTAGGCAATATATGTGCATCTTTTGTAAATCCCCAGATGCACTCTGATACTCAGGTGTGAGTTGAGGGGGAATTACTCCTTTTTCTATATCATTTTGTATAGTTTTCACTACATAGCTTAAATAACGGTAGCGTTTTACAGACCTCAGGCATTTGTAAGAAACCTTTAGGATTGTTTTTCTTTTCTGTCTTCTTTAAGAGTTTTTATCTTTCTTTTAATTTCATTCTTTGGCCCTTTCTCTTTTGCTTGTTATTTCACTTTCTTTCCTCCCTTATTTGCTCTTCTTCCTTCCCTTATCCTTCCCTTTCCATTTCCTTCCTCCACTTTCCCTTCCCTTTTTGTTTTTTAACAGCTTAATTGAGGTGTAAGTGATATAAAATAAATAAACATATTTAAATGTATGATTTTATAAATTTGATCATATGTATATTCTCATTAAACCATCACCATGTTAATAGACAAATACATTACCTCCAATAGTCCTTCATGTCCTTCCCCACCAGGGTCCATCCATGGGTAAGCACTGACCTGCTTTCTTTATATACTGTGTTACAGTTTTGAGAGAGTTTTATATAAATTGAAATACACAATCTGTACTCCTTTTTGTCTTGTCTCTTTCACTTAGCATAAATATTTTGAGATTGATCCAAAATAGCACAGAGGAGCTTGGCGGGCTACAGTCCATGGGTTCGCAAAAGAATCAGACATGACTTGGCAACTAAAGAACAACAATAACAATAGTTAATGGTTTTTATTGCTGAGTGGTATTTCATTATATGGATATACCACAATTTTTATTCAAACATGTGTTGATGAATATTTGTTTTTTTTAATATAAATTTGTTTATTTTATTTTTTAATATAAACTTATTTATTTTAATTGGAGGCTAATTACTTTAAAATACTGTATTGGTTTTGCCATACATCAACATGAATCTGCCACAGCTGTACACATGTTCCCCATCTTGACCCTGCCTCCTGTCTCCCTCCCCATACCATCCCTCTGGGTCATCCCCGTGCACCAGCCCCGAGCACCCTGTATCATGCATCAAACCTGGACTGGTGATTCGTTTTGTTTTATACTTTAGTATTGCAGATAAAATTTCTGTGAGATGGCCAACGGACACATGAAAAGATACTTAACGTTGCTCATTATTAGAGGAATCAAAGCTACAATGAGGTATCACTTCATGCTGGTTAGAATGGCCATTATCAAAAAACCCCCAAAAACTACAAACAATAAATGCTGGAGAGGATGTGGAGAAAAGGGAGCCCTCTTGCACTGTTGGTGGGGATGTAAATTGATATAGCCACTATGGAGTACAGTATGGAGATTCCTTAGTGAAAATGAAAGTGAAGTTGCTCAGTCGTGTCCGACTCTTGGCGACCCCATGGACTGTAGCCTACCAGGCTCCTCTGTCCATGGGATTTTCCAGGCAATAGTACTGGGGTGGATTGCCATTTCCTTCTCCAGGGGATCTTCCCGACCCAGGGATCGAACCCAGGTCTCCCACATTGTAGACAGATGCTTTACCATCTGAGTCACCAGGGAAGTCCTTAAGAAACTAGGAATAGAACTACCATATGACCCAGCAGTCCCACTACTGGGAATATACCCTAAGAAAACCGTAAATCAAAAAGGCACATGTGCCCCAGTGTTCTTAGCTGCACTGTTTACAATAGCCAGAACATTGAAGCAACCTAAATGTCCATTGACATATGAATAAGAAGAGGTAGTACATATTTACAATGGAATATTGTCGTTGTTTTGGTCACTAAGTCGTGTCCAACTCTTTGTGTCCCCATGCACTTCAGCCCACCAGGCTCCTCTGTTCATGAGATTTCCCAGGTAAGAATACTGGAATGTGTTAGCATTTCCTTCTTCAGGGGATCTTCACGGCCCAGGAATTGAGCTCATGTCTCCTGCATTGGCAGGAGTGTTGTTTACCAGTGAGCCTCTAGGGAAGCCCACAATAGAAAATTACTCAGCCATAAAAAGGAAAAAATTTGAATCACTTGTAATGAGGTGGATGAACCTAGAGCCTGTTACGCAGAGTGAAGTAAATCAGAAAGAGAAACGTAAACATCATATATTAACACATATGTATGGTATCTAGGAAAACAGTACTGATGAACCTATTTGCAGGGAAGGAATGGAGACATAGACATAGAGAATGGACTTGTGAACATAGTGGGGGAAGGAGAGGGTATGATGAATTGAGAAAGTAGCACTGACATATATACACCATCTTGTATAAATAGATAGCAAGTGGGAAGCTGCCGTATAACACAGGGAGCCCAACCTGGTACTCTGTGATGACCTAAAGGGGTGGGATGGGAGATGGGAGGGAGGCTGTAGAGGGAGGGGATATATGTATAATTATGGCTGATTCACATTGCTGTACAGCAGAAACTAACACAAAGTTGTAAAGCAGTTATCTTCCAATTAAAAAAAGAACTCTGAACATTTATTTACAGTTTTTTGTATAGACATGCTTTCTTTTCTCTTGGGTAAATACCTAATAGTGAAATGTCTGGGTCATATGGCAAATATATATACAATTTTTTAAAGTTTCCATTTACAGTTACTGCAAAATATTGGCTATATTCCCGGTGTTGTACAATACATCTTTGAGCCTATCTTATACCCAGTAGTTTGTACCTCCCACTCCCCGACCCCTGTATTGCCCCTCCCCCCACCGGTAATCACTAGTTAGTTTCTCTAATCTCTTTGCTTCTTTTATGCTATATTCACTAGTTTGTTGTATTATTTAGGTTACACATATAAGTGATATCATACAGTATTTTTCTTTGATTTATTTTATTTAGTTACTGCAAATGTTCTGTTGCCCAGTCGTGTCTGACTCTTTGCGACCCCATGGACTGCAGCACACCAGGTCTCTCTGTCCCTTACCATCTCCCAAAGTTAGCCCAAGTTCATGTCCATTGCATCAGTGATGCCATCCAGCCATCTCATCCTCTGAAGCCCTTTGCTCCTTCTGCCCTAAATCTTTTCCAGCATCAGAGACTTTTCCAATGAGTCAGATGTTCATATCAGGTGACCAAAATACTGGAGCTTCAGCTACAGCACTAGTCCTCCCAATGAGTATGCAGGGTTGATTTCCCTTAAGATTGACTGGTTTGATCTCCTTGCAGTCCAGGGGACTCTCAAGAGTCTTTTACAGTACCACAGTTTGAAGGCATTAATTATTTGGTGCTCTGCCTTCTTTATGGTCCAGCTCTCCCAATCTCACATGACTACTGCAAAGACCATAGCCTTGCCTATACAGACTTTTGTTGGCAGAGTAATGTCTCTGCTTTTCAACAGACTGTCTAGGTTTGTCATAGCTTTCTTGCCAAGAAGCAGTCGTCTTCTGATTTGATGGCTGCAGTCACCATCTGCAGTGATTTTAGAGTCTAAGAAGAGGAAATTTGTCACTACTTCCACCTTTTCCCCTTCTATTTGCCATGAAGTAATGGGGCCAGATGCCATGATCTTAGTTTTTTTTTTAATATTTAGTTTTAAGCCAGATCTTTCACTCTCCTCCTTCACCCTCATCAAGAGGCTCTTTAGTTCCCCTTGACTTTCTGCCATTAGAATGGTATCATCTACCTATCTGAGGCTGTTGTTGTTTCTCCTGCCTATCTTGACTCCAGCTTGTAACTCATCCAGCCAGCCATTTCTCATGATATGCTCAGCATATAGGTTAACTAAACAGGGTGACAGTAGACAGCCCTGTCGTACTCCTTTATCAATCTTGAACCAATCAGTTTTTTCCATACAGGGTTGGAACTGTTCCATACAGGTCCATAACCATTGCTTCTTGACTTGCATACAGGTTTCTCAGGAGACAGGCAAGATAGTTTGGTATTCCCATCTCTTTAAAGAGCTTTTCACAGTTTCTTATGATACACATAGTCAAAGGCTTTAGCATAGTCGATGAAACAGAGGTAGATGTTTTTCTGGAATTCCCTTGCTTTCTCTATGATCCAGTGAATGTTGGAAATTTGATCTCTGGTTCCTCTGCCTTTTCTAAATCCAGCTTGGACATCTGAAAGTTCTTTGTTCACATAATGCTGAAGCCTAGCATGCAAGATTTTAAGCATGACCTTACTAGCATGGGAGATGAGTGCAATTGCCCGATGGCTTGAACAATCTTTAGTACTGCTCTTCTTGGGAATTAGGATGAGGATTGACGTTTTCCAGTCCTGTGGCCTCTGGTGGGTCTTCCAGATTTGCCGACATACTTAGTGCAACACTTTTATAGCATCATCCTTTAAAGTTTTGAATAGCTCTGCTAGAATTCCAACATATCCACTAGCTTCATTGACAGCAGTGCTTTCTAAGGCCCACATGACTTCACAGTCCAGAATATCTGGCCCTGGGTGACTGACTACACCATTGCAGTTGTCCTGTTAACTGAGATCCTTTGTACAATTCTTCCATGTATTCTTTCCATCTCTTCTTGATCTCTTCTGCGTCTACTAGGTCTCCACTGTTTCTGTCCTTTATTATGCCCATCTTTGGGTGAAACATCCCCTTGATAGTTCCAATTTTACTAAAGAGATCTCTAGTCTTTCTCTTCTGTTGCTTTCCTCTATTTTTATGCAAATGGAAAATACATAATTTTTTTAAAAGTTGAAGTATGTTTGATTTACAATGGTGTGTTTCTTTCTGGTGTACAGAAAAGTGCTTCAGTTATACATATATATGTGCGTGCATGTGTGCTCAGTTGCTCAGTCATGTCCAGCTCTTTGAGACCTCATGAACTGTAACCCGCCAGGCTCCTCTGTCCGTGGGATTCTCTCAGGCAAGAATACTAGAGTAGGTTGCCATTTTCTCCTCCAGGGGATCTTCCCAATCCATGGATTGAACCCACATCTTTTGTGTCTCCTGCATTAGCAGACAGATTCTTTTACAGGATATATTTCCCAGTGCTATATAGGAACTCCTTGTCTATCTATTTTATACACAGTAGTTGATATCTCTGCGTGTTAATTGCTCAGTTGTGTCCGACTCTGTGACCCTATGAACTGTAGCATGCCAGGCTCCTCTGTCCATGGATTTCATCAGGCAAGAATAGTGGAGTGGATAGCCATTCCCTTCTGTAGAAAATTTTCCCAACCCAGGGATCAAACCCAGGCCTTCTGCATTGCAGGAAGATTCTTCATCATCTGAGCCACTAGGGAAGCCCTGCTAATCCCAAACTCCTAATTTATTCCTCCTTCACCCCTTTCTCCTTTGGTAACCTTAAGTTTGTTTTCTATGTTCGTGTGTCTATTTTTGTTTCTTAACTTCATTTGTGTCATATTTTAGATCTCACATGTAAATGATTTCATATGGTATTTGTCCTTCTCTGACATACTTCACTTAGTATGATATAGTCTCTAGGTCCATCCATGTTGCTGAAAACGACCTAATTTCTTTCTTTTTATGGCTGAGTAGTATTCCTTTGTGTATATATAAAACAACTTTATTAATTATCTGTTGATGGATGCAGGTTGTTTCCATGTCTTGGCAATTGTAAATAATGCTCCTATGAATATTGGGGTGCATGTATCTTTTTGAAATAGTGGTTTTGTTTTTTCAGATATATACCCAGGAATGTATGTATGTATGTGTATATATATATATATATATATGCACAGAGTCATGAGTCATATGGTAGTTTTAGTTTTTTTTGAGAAACCTCCATACTGTTTTCCACAGTGGTTTCACTAGTTTACATTCCAACCAATGTACAAAAGTTTCTTTTTCTCCACATCCTTGCCAACAGGTGTTATTTGTAGACTTTTGGATGATAACCATTTTGACAGGTGACATCTCACTGTGGTTTTGATTTGCATTTCCCTGATGATTTATGATGCTGAGCATCTTTGCATCTGCCTGTTGGCCACCTGTACTTCCTTTTTGGAAAAATGTCTATGCAGTTCTTCTGCCTACTTTTTAATTTTTTTTTTATGTTGAGTTGTATGAGCTGTTTATACATGTAGAATTTTAATCCTTTATCAGTCATATTGTTTGTAAATATTTTTACCCATTGAGTATGTTGTCTTTTTTATTTCTTTATGGTTTTCTTTTGTTGTGGAAAAGATTTTAACTTTAATTGGATCTCATATATTTATTTTTGCTCTTTTTTTACCTTAGGGAGATGGATCCAAAAAAATATTGCTCCAATTTATGTCAAAGAGTGTTTTGCCTATGTTTTCCCCTAGGAGTTTTGTGGTATCTTGTCCTACATTTAAGTCTTTAATCCATCTTGTATTTATTTTTCTATATGTGGTGAGGAATTTTTCTAATTCCATTCTTCTATGTGTAGCTGTCTAGTTTTCTCAGCACCACTTATTGAAGGGATTGTCCTTTCCTCGTTGTATATTCTTCCATATTTTGTTGTGGATTAATTGACCATGAGTATGTGGGTTTGTTTCTGGGGTATCTGTACTGTTTCACTGATCTGTGGATCAGTTTTTGTGCATGTACTATGTGTTTTGATTACTGTAGCTTTATGTTATAGTCTAAAGTTTGTGAGCCTGATATCTCCAGCTTTGTCCTTTTTTCTCCAGATAGCTTTGGAAAGGGGATTTTTTTTTTTTTTTGGTTCCATAGAAATTTTAGGATTATAAGAGCATGGTCTTGCTATCTGAAGGGGACACATACAGTGTACATTTTGCAGCCAGTCCAATAGACTGGGATTCCAAGCAGTCTTTTTGTCTGTCTGTGCCAGCTCTCAGAGGCCTTTGTCATTCTAACCTTCTTTGCATTTGTCTGTACAGTGAAGGTCTTCACTTTCTTAAACTAATTTTTGAAGTAACTTTCTGGATTTTGTAAAGACTGTAAATCCTTTACACTATCTTGTGGGAACTCCTCTTGTGTATTTTGGTTTGAGTCACTATTAAGATACTACTTGTCCAAGGTCAGATCATGGATCCATTAAAGTTTAGAAACTTCTACAGTAAAATTTAGTCAGCTATCATATAAACAGCTATTTGGTTGGTACCTAATTATATTGTGGAATAGACATTATTTCACTGGGGAATGCTTCCCTGCCTAATAATTTAAGACAGGGCATATAAATCTTCCTCTCAGACAATATCATTAAAATACACAAAAAAATCCCAATAAGGTTACCTGGGCCCACAACATATAAACTAAAAATGGGGAGCTAATATTTAGAGGACGATAATAAGCAAATTAAGGGGAATGTACTTGGGTAAATCAATCTTTTAATATAATTTAGATGGCAGACCAGTTCTTTGGGGAATTAAAAATAATTATCTTTGGCTTGAGCTTCCCTGGTGGCTCAGACAGTAAAGAATCTGCCTGCAATGGGGAGATCCAGGTTCTATCCTGAGTCAGGAAGATCCGATGGAGAAGGGAATGGGTACCCACTCCAGTATTCTTTCCTGGAGAATTCCATGGACAGAGGAGCCTGGGGTTGCAAAGAGTCGGACACAACTGAGCAACTAACATGTCTTTGTCTTGCAAAGGTGTACAAGTCAGAAATGGAAACATGGTCCATAATGACCTGAGACTGAGTCTAATTAGATCAATCAAGTAACACCTGAAACCAAAGAAAAAAGGAAAAACAAGGCCTTTATAAACTCAAACTGCTGAAAGGCTCCCTTACCAAAATCTAATTCACAGCCTCCTTATTAATCAAGAACAAATAAAAATATTAAATATCTTTTCTACAAATAGTAAAAGGCCTTAGCCATCTGAGCAAATAAGTTTATACTGTAGTATGTAATTCATGACCAAATTTTAAAGTGAAGATATGAATCTCTAGTTGTGTTTGTTTTTATGTCTGTCTATACAGTATATCGGAGAAGGCGATGGCACCCCACTCCAGTACTCTTGCCTGGAAAATCTCATGAGCCTGGTAGGCTGCAGTCCATGGGGTCACAAAGCGTTGGACACGACTGAGCGACTTCACTATCACTTTTCACTTTCATGCATTGGAGAAGGAAATGGCAACCGACTCCAGTGTTCTTCCTGGAGAATCCCAGGGATGGGGGAGCCTGGTGGGCTGCCATCTGTGGGGTCGCACAGAGACAGAAAAGACTGAAGCGACTTAGCAGCAGCAGCAGCAGCAGCATACAGTATATACTCCAGGCAAGAACACTGGAGTGGGTTGCCATTTCCTTCTCCAATGCATGAAAGTGAAAAGGGAAAGTGAAGTCGCTCAGTCGTGTACGACTCTTCACGATCCCATGGACTGCAGCCTGTCAGGCTCCTCTGTCCATGGGATTTTCCAGGCAAGAGTACTGGACTGGGGTGCCATTGTCTAAGGTACAGTCTGCTGCTGCTGCTGCTGCTAAGTCGCTTCAGTCGTGTCTGACTCTTTGCGACCCCATAGACGGCAGCCCACCAGGCTCCCCCATCCCTGGGATTCTCCAGGCGAGAACGCTGGAGTGGGTTGCCATTTCCCTCTCCAGTGCATGAAGGTGAAAAGAGAAAGTGTAGTCGCTCCGTCGTGTCTGACTCTTGTCGACCCCATGGACTGCAGCCTACCAGGCTCCTCCATCCATGGGATTTTCCAGGCAAGAGTACTGGAGTGGGGTGCCAGTGCCTTCTCGGAAGGTACAGTCTAGTACCTTGGTAAGCAAATCAGACCAATGCACAAGCTAGAGTCAGACAATCCAGAGCAGCGTGCAAGCTTCAAGTCAGCCAATCAGTGAAAAGTGCAGGCAAGGAGTTAGCCAATCAGAGTAATGTACAGGCTAGGAGTTAGCCAATCAGAACAAAGTATAGGCCTGGAGTCAGCCAATCACAGCAACGTATAGGTCAAGAGCCAGCCAGTCAGAGCAAAGTAGGGGCTAGGAATCAGTCAATCAGAGAAAAATACAGGCCAGGAGCCAGCCAATCAGAGCAAACTACTGGAAAGGAGTTAGACCATCAGAGTAAAGTACAGGCTAGGAATCAGCTAATCAGAGCAATATACAGGCTCTAAGTCTGCTAATCAGGGCAAACTACAGGCCAGAGTTAGCCAATCAGAGCAAGGTACAGGCTAAGAGTCAGCCAATAAGAGCAAAGTACAGGAGTCAGCCAATCAGAGCACACAACTGGGTAGGGGACAGCAAATCCCACCAATATAAAGGCCAGACTTAATCAGTTCAGCCCCCCCAACAAGCTTTGAGTCAGCCAATCAGAGAAAACTGGGCTAGGAGTCAGCCAATCAAGACAAAGTAAAGGCTAGAGTGAGCCAATCAGAGTAAGGTACAGTCTAGGAGTCAGCCAATCAGAACAACATACAGGCTGCTGCTGCTCCTGTTAAGTCGCTCCAGTCGTGTCCGACTCTGTGTGACCCCATAGACGGCAGCCCACCAGGCTCCCCCGTCCCTGGGATTCTCCAGGCAAGAACACTGGAGTGGGTTGCCATTTCCTTCTCCAATGCATGAAAGTGAAAAGTGAAAGTGAGGACACTCAGTCATATCTGAATCTTAGCGACCCCATGGACTGCAGCCTACCAGGCTCCTCCGTCCATGGGATTTTCAAGGCAAGAGTACTGGAGTGGGGTGCCATTGCCAGCAAATAGACCAAAGCAAAGGATGGAGTCAGAAAATCGGAGCAGAATACCAGTTTCATGTCAGCCAATCAGTGCAAAGTACAGACTTGGAGTATGCCCATTAGAGCAACCTACATGCTAGGAGTTAGCCAATCAGAGCAAATACAATTCAGGAGTCAGCCAATCAGAGAAAATTAACAGATAGGAGTTAGCCAATCAGAGCAAAGTACATGCTAGAACTCAGCCAATCAGAGAAATGCACAGGCTAAAATTAGCCAATCAGGACAAAAATAAAGGCAAGGAATCAGCCAATCAGAACAAACCACTGGGTAGGAGTCAGCCAGTCAAAGAAAAGTACTGACTATAAGCCAGAAAACCAGACCAAATATAAAGCCTGACTTAACCAATCAGGACAGCATGCAAGCTTTGAGTGAGCCAATCAGTGCAAAGTGCAGGCTAGGAGACAGCCAACCAGAGCAATGTACAGGCTAAAATTAGCCAATCGAGCAAAATAGGGGCTATGAGTCAGCCAATCAGGGGTAAGTACAGGCTCGAGCCAGCCAATCAGAGCAAGGTTTAGACTAGGAGTCAGTAACTTGGACCAAGGTAGAGGCTCAAGTCAGACAATCAGAGCAGAGAGCAATTTCAAGTCAGCCAGTCAGTGCAAGGCAAGGCCAGGACTCAGCCAATCAGAGAAAACTACCAGATAGGACTTAGCCACTCAGCGCAAAGTACAGGATAGGCGTCAGAAAAATCAGAGCAATGCACAGGCTAAGGATCAGCCAATCAGAGCAATATACAAGTTAGGAGTCAGGCCACCTCATGCGAAGAGTTGACTCATTGGAAAAGACTCTGATGCTGGGAGGGATTGGGGGCAGGAGGAGAAGGGGATGACAGAGGATGAGATGGCTGGATGGCAATCACTGATTCCATGGACGTGAGTCTGAGTGAACTCCGGGAGTTGGTGATGGACAGGGAGACCTGGCGTGCTGCGATTCATGGGGTCGCAAAGAGTCGGACATGACTGAGCGACGGAACTGAACTGAACTGAACTGAATAAGGGCAAACTAGAGCCTACAGTCAGCCAGTCAGAACAATGTCCTGGCTAGGAGCCAGCCAATCAGAGCAAGGTACGCACCATTAGCCAGCCAATCAGGGAAAAAGACAGGCTAGAATTCAGCTAATCAGAGAAATACTCAGGTTAGGACTCAGCCAATCATGGCAAAGTACAGACTCCGACTAGGCCAATCAGAGCCAAGGACAGGTTAGGAGTCAGCCAATTAAAGCAAAGTGTTGGTTAGACTTCAGCCAATCAGAACAATGTAGTGGCTAGGAGTCAGCCAATCAAAGCAAAGTACAGGCTAGAGTTTAGCCAATCAGAGAAATGTACAGGCTAGGACTCAGCCAATCAGGGCAAAGTACAGGCTCAGACTCAGCCAATAAGAGTAAAGAACAGGTTAGGAGTCAGCCAGTCAGAGCAAAAGACTGGCTAGAGTTCAGCCAGATAGACAAATATTCAGGTTAGGACTCAGCCAGTCATGGCAAAGTACAGGCTCCAGCTAGGCCAATCAGAGCCAAGGACAGGTTAGGAGTCAGCCAATCAAAGCAAAGTGTTGGCTAGGCTTCAGCCAATCAGAACAATGTAGTGGCTAGGACTCAGCCAATCAGACCAAAGTACAGGCTAGAGTTTAGCCAATTAAAGGAATGTACAGGCTAGGAATCAGCCAATCAGGGCAAACTACAGGCTTGTACTCAGCCAATAAGAGTAAAGAACAGGTTAGGAGTCAGCCAGTCAGAGCAAACGGAGAAGGCAATGGCACCCCACTCCAGTACCCTTGCCTAGCAAATCCCATGGATGGAGGAGCCTGGTAGGCTGCAGTCCATGGGGTCGCTAAGAGTCGGACACGACTGAGCGACTTCACTTTCACGTTTCACTTTCATGCACTGGAGAAGGAAATGGCAACCCACTCCAGTGCTCTTGCCTGGAGAATCCCAGGGATGGCGGAGCCTGGTGGGCTGCCGTCCATGGGGTCACACAGAGTCGGACATGACTGAAGTGACTTAACAGCAGCAGAAGTCAGAGCAAAAGACTGGCTAGAGAAATGTTCAGGTTAGGACTCAGTCAGTCATGGCAAAGTACAGGTTTGAACTCAGCCAATCAGAGCTAAGGACAAGTTAGGAGTCAGCCAATCAGAGAAATGTATAGGCTAGAGTTCAGCCAATCAGTATAAGGAAGTGGCTAGGAGACAGCCAGTCAGAGCAAACTACCTAAAGTAAAGGCTTGAACTCAGCCAATTAGAGCAAGGAACAGGCTAGGAGTCAGCCAATCACAGCAAAGTACAGGTTAGAGTTTAGCCAATCAGAGAAATAAATGTACAGGCTATGACTCAGCACATGATACATGATATATATATTGATATATATTCCATTCTTATTTCTCAAGATTGCTTTGGCTATTCGAGGTTTTTTGTATTTCCATACAAATTGTGAAATTATTTGTTCTAGCTCTGTGAAGAATACAGTTGGTAGCTTGTTAGGGTTTGCATTGAATCTACTGATTGCTTTGCGTAGTATACTCATTTTCAGTAAATTGATTCTTCCAATCCATGAACACGGTATATTTCTCCATGTATTAGTGTCCTCTTTAATTTCTTTCACCAGTGTTTTATAGTTTTCTATATATAGGTCTTTAGTTTCTTTAGGTAGATATATTCCTAAGTATTTTATTCTTTTCATTGCAATGGTAAATGGAATTGTTTCCTTAATTTCTCTTTCTATTTTCTCATTATTAGTGTATAGGAATGCAAGGATTTCTGTCTGTTGATTTTATATCCTGCACCTTTACTATATTCATTGATTAGCTCTAGTAATTTTCTGGTGGTCTTTAGGGTTTTCTACGTAGAGGATCATGTCATCTGCAGTGAGTTTTACTATTTCTTTTCCAATTCGGATTCCTTTTTTCTTTTTCTGCTCTGATTGCTGTGGCCAAAACTTCCAAAACTATGCTGAATAGTAGTGGTGAGCATGGGCACCCTTGTCTTGTTCCTGACTTTAGGGGAAATGCTTTCAATTTTTCTCCATTGTGGATAATGTTTGCTGTGGGTTTGTCATATATAGCTTTTATTATGTTGAGGTATGTTCCTTCTATTCCTGCTTTCTGGAGGATTTTTTTTTGTCATAAATGGATGTTCAATTTTGTCAAAGGCTTTCTCTGCATCTATTGAGATAATCATATGGCTTTTATTTTTCAATTTGTTAGTGTGGTGTATTACATTGATTGATTTGTGGATATTGAAGAATCCTTGCATCCCTGGGATAAAGCCCACTTGGTCATGGTGCATGATCTTTTTAATGTTTTGTTGGATTCTGATTGCTAGAATTTTGTTAAGGATTTTTGTATCTATATTCATTAGTGATATTGGCCTGTAGTTTTCTTTTTTGTGTGGCATCTTTGTCAAGTTTTGGTATTAGGGTGATGGTGCCCTCATAGAATGAGTTTGGAAGTTTACCTTCCTCTGCAATTTTCTGAAAGAGTTTGAGTAGGATAGGTGTTAGCTCTTCTCTAAATTTTTGGTAGAATTCAGGTGTGAAGCCATCTGGACCTGGGCTTTTGTTTGCTGGAAGATTTCTGATTACAGTTTCAATTTCCGTGCTTGTGATGTGTCTGTTAAGATTTTCTATTTATTCCTGGTTCAGTTTTTGAAAGTTGTACTTTTCTAAGAATTTGTCCATGTCTTCCAAGTTGTCCATTTTATTGGCATATAATTGCTGATAGTAGTCTCTTATGATCCTTTGTATTTCTGTGTTGTCTGTTGTGATCTCTCCATTTTCATTTCTAATTTTATTGATTTGATTTTTCTCCCTTTGTTTCTTTATGAGTCTGGCTAATGGTTTGTCAGTTTTATTTATCCTCTCAAAGAACAAGCTTTTGGCTTTGTTGATTTTTGGTATGGTCTCTTTTGTTTCTTTTGCATTTATTTCTGCCCTAATTTTTAAGATTTCTTTCCTTCTCCTAACCCTAGGGTTCTTCATTTCTTCCTTTTCTAGTTGCTTTAGGTGTAGAGTTAGGTTATTTATTGACTTTTTTCTTGTTTCTTGAGGTATGCCTGTATTGCTATGAAGCTTCCCCTTAGCACTGCTTTTACAGTGTCCCATAGGTTTTGAGTTGTTGTGTTTTCATTTTCATTCGTTTCTATGCATATTTTTATTTCTTTTTTGATTTCTTCTGTGATTTGTTGGTTATTCAGCAGCGTGTTGTTCAGCCTCCATGTGTTGGAATTTTTAATAGTTTTTCTCCTGTAATTGACATCTAATCTTACTGCACTGTGGTTAGAAAAGATGCTTGAAATGATTTCAATTTTTTTAATTTACCAAGGCTAGATTTATGGCCCAGGATGTGATCTATCCTGGAGAAGGTTCCGTGTGCACTTGAGAAAAAGGTGAAATTCATTGTTTTGGGGTGAAATGTCCTATAGATATCAATTAGGTCTAACTGGTCTATTGTATCATTTAAAGTTTGTGATTCCTTGTTAATTTTCTCTTTAGTTGATCTATCCATAGGTGTGAGTGGGATATTAAAGTCTCCCATTATTATTGTGTTATTGTTAATTCCCCCTTTCATACTTGTTAGTATTTGTCTTACATATTGTGGTGCTCCTATGTTGGGTGCATATATATTTATAATTGTTATATCTTTTTCTTTGATTGATCCTTTGATCATTATGTAGTGTCCTTCTTTGTCTCTTTTCGTGGCCTTTGTTTTAAAGTCTATTTTATCGGATATGAGTATTGCTACTCCTGCTCTCTTTTGGTCTCTATTTGTATGGAATATCTTTTTCCAGCCCTTCACTTTCAGTCTGTATATGTCCCCTGTTTTGATGTGGATCTCTTGTAGACAACATAAATAAGGGTCTTGTTTTTGTATGCATTCAAGCAGTCTTTGTCTTTTGGTTGGGGCATTCAAACCATTTATGTTTAAGGTAATTATTGACAAGTATGATCCCGTTGCCATTTACTGTATTGTTTTGGGTTCGAGTTTATACACCCTTTTTGTGTTTCCTGTCTAGAGAAGATCCTTTAGCATTTTTTGGAGAGCTGGTTTGGTGGTGCTGAATTCTCTGAGCTTTTGCTTGTCTATAAAGCTTTTGATTTCTCCTTCACATTTGAGTGAGATCCTTGCTTTGTACAGTAATCTGGGCTGTAGGTTATTTTCTTTCATCACTTCAAGTATGTCCTTCCATTCCCTCCTGGCCTGAAGAGTTTCTATTGAAAGATCAGCTGTTATCTTTATGGGAATCCCCTTGTGTGTTATTTGTTGTTTTTCCCTTGCTGCTTTTAATATTTGTTCTTTGTGTTTGATCTTTGTTAATTTGATTAATATGTGTCTTGGGGTGTTTTGCCTTGGGTTTATCCTGTTTGGGACACTCTGGGTTTCTTGGACTTGGGTGATTATTTCCTCCCCCATTTTAGGGAAGTTTTCAACTTTTATCTCCTCAAGTATTTTCTCATGGTCTTTCTTTTTGTCTTCTTCTTCTGGGACTCCTATGATTCGAATGTTGGGGTGTTTAACATTGTCCTGGAGGTCTCTGAGATTGTCCTCATTTCTTTTAGTTTTTCTTTTTTCCTCTCTGATTCATTTATATCTACTATTCTGTCTTCTACTTCACTAATCCTATCTTCTGCCTCCTTTATTCTACTATTTGTTCCCTCCATAGTGTTTTTTATCTCATTTATTGCATTATTCATTATATACTGACTCTTTTTTTATTTCTTCTAGGTCCTTGTTAAACCTTTCTTGCATCTTCTCAATCCTTGTCTCCAGGCTATTTATCTGTGATTCCATTTTGATTTCAAGATTTTGGATCATTTTCACTATCATTATTCTGGATTCTTTATCAGGTAGATTCCCTATCTCTTCCTCTTTTGTTTGGTTTGGTGGGCATTTATCCTGTTCCTTTACCTGCTGGGTATTTCTCTGTCTCTTCATCCTGTTTATATTGCTGTGTTTGGGGTGGCCTTTCTGTATTCTGGCAGTTTGTGAAGTTCTCTTTATTGTGGAGTTTCCTCACTGTGGGTGGGGTTGTATGGGTGGGTTGTCAAGGTTTCCTGGTTAGGGAAGCTTGTGTCAGTGTTCTGGTGGGTGGACCTGGATTTCTTCTCTCTGGAGTGCAATGAAGTGTCCAGTAATGAGTTATGAGATGTCAGTGGGTTTGGAGTGACTTTGGGTAGCCTGTATATTGAAGCTCAGGGCTGTGTTCCTGTGTTGCTGGAGAATTTGCATGGTATGTCTTGCTCTGGAACTTGTTGGCCCTTGGGTGGTGCTTGGTTTCAGTGTATGTATGGAGGCGTTTGATGAGCTCTTGTCAATTAATGTTCCCTGGAGTCAGGAGTTCTCTGGTGTTCTCAGGATTTGGACT
This sequence comes from Bos taurus, assembly GCF_002263795.3. NCBI lineage: Eukaryota > Metazoa > Chordata > Mammalia > Artiodactyla > Bovidae > Bos > Bos taurus. The sequence goes on from NC_037357.1 coordinate 88,994,890, forward strand.
TAAGCCTCCTGCTTCTGGTTTTCAGTCTTATTTTTACAGTAGCCTCAAGACTTCTCCATCTATACAGCACCAATAATAAAATATCTAGGTTAAAGATGAAAAGTTTCTCAACAGTGAGGGATACCCAGAGAGGTTCACAGAGTTACATGGAGAAGAGAAGAGGGAGGAGGGAGATAGAGGTGACCCGAATGAGATGAGGTGGAATGAAAGGAGGAGAGAGCAAGCTAGCCAGTAATCACTTCCTTATGTGCCCTCCACAGTCTGGACCACTCGAGATGTTCATGGAGTTATACAGAGAGGAGAAGAGGGAGGAAGGAGACAGAGGTGGCCACGAGGATAAAGGCGTGAATCAAAAGCAAAGAGTCAGATCCAGCCAGTAATCAGTTCCCTAAGGGTCCCCCACCATCTGGAACACACAAAGAGATTCACAGAGTTGGGTAGAGAAGAGAAGGGGGAGGGAGGAGATTGAGGTGACCTGGTGGAGAAAAAGGAGAGTCCAAAGGGGGATAGAGCAGTCAAGCCAGTAATCTCGCTCCAAAGTTAAAATGGATACTGAAGATTGGGTTCTTAAAGGTACAAAAGTGATAAAAAATACCAAAAACCAAAGATTAAAAATCTAGAGTAGAGGTTGGATTTTCAAAAATACAATATTAAAGAAAAGAAAAAAAAAAGTCACAAAAATTATAAAAATTATATATATTTGAAGATTGCTTTAAAAAATAGGGTCTCTTTTTTTTGCCAAGTAATAGTAGGCTATAAAAATGAAAATTAAAGGAGTAATAGAGGACTTAAAAATTAAAAAAAATTTTTTAAATGATAGTAAAAGTAGTAAAAATATATCTAAGACTTTCTCTGGTGTTGTTTTGGGCAATGGGGGTCAGTTCATTTTTGGCTAGTTCCTTGGTCCGGCTTATATTTCTCAAGATCTATAGGCCCCTTCCTATGTAGTTGGTACTAACTATAGGGTTTTAATCTATTGCACCTGTCACTTCGAAGATGGTTCCCTCTGTTTTAGCTTCTGTTTGCTGGTCTCTTCAGTATCTGATTTCTGCCCTGACACAAGGGGGCGGTGGTGGACACATTTTAGGCTCACTTGTTCAGACGCGCTGTGGGGACGGAGGGACGCTGCAAACAAATAACACTGGCGTGTGCTCGCAGTGTCTCAGCCACGCTGGGCCTGCCCCTGCTTACTGCGCGTGTGCCCTCCCTGCCCACACTGCTTAGGCTCTAGGTTGCTCTTCCGGGAACCATCCGAGGCCGGCCCTGGGCTGCATGCACCTCCCAGGTCTAAGCCGCTCAAGTTCAGGCAGTCGGGTAGTCCTCAGAGGCTCAGACTCAGTTGGGCCTGCGTTTTGTGCCCTTCCCAGGTCCGAGCAGCTCAGGTGATGAGGTGTTTGGCAAGCACGGTCGCTGCGACTTATCGCCTCCCCTGTCCCTGCTGCTCGATTTTCTGGATGTACAACCAACACGCCTTCTCAGGCGGATGCTGACTGTCCAGAACCCCAGGAAGTCTTAGTTAGAAAAGAAGCCTGCTTGCAGTTTGGTAGATAATGCCTTTCTGGGGCTGTGATTGGCCCCTTCTGGCTCCGGCTGCCTGTCCCTGGAGAGGGATGGTCTGCAGCCGGCTATCTCTGTTCAGTCCTTTGTTCTGTGAGCTGGCCTGACGATGTCTTAGGGCTTTTCACGTAGCTCTGCTCAGTCTTTTGTTCTGTGAGTGGGCCTGGCGGTGTCTTAGGTTAGGGCTTTTCACGTGGTAGCTATCCCACAGTCTGGTTTGCTAGCCCAAGTTAGTTCCCTCAGATTGCCCTCGGGGCATTCAGGCCCGGTCCTTACTATAAGCAATGCAGCCTGCACCTCCCTGCCCAGCCCCCATTTGCTAGTGGCGGATGCAGACATCTGCGCTGCTTCTCCACTGGGGGAGTTACCATTGGGCACGTAATCTGTGGGTTTTAATTATTTATTTTTTTTCCCAGTTATGTTGCCCTCTGTGGTTCCAAGGCTCGCCACAGACTCGGCAGTGAGAGTGTTTCCTGGTGTTTGGAAACTTCTCTTTTTTTAAGACTCACTTCCCGGGACTGAGCTCCACACCTACCTCTTTTGTCTCTCTTTTTGTCTTTTATATTTTTTCCTACCTCCTTTCGAAGACAATGGGCTGCTTTTCTGGGTGCCTGATGTCCTCTGCTGGCATTCAGAAGTTGTTTTGTGGAATATACTCAGCGTTTAAATGTTCTTTTGATGAATTTGTTGGGGGAGAAAGTGGTCTCCCCATCCTATTCCTCCACCATCTTAGGACCGCCTCTCCGAGTATTAACTTTTCTTGTTGTTTAATTAGTGTGGTGCGTGCATGCTCAGTCATGTCCAACACTTTGCAAGTCTTTGGACTGTAGCCCACCAGGTTCCTCTGCCCATGGGATTTTCCAGCCAAGAATACTGAAGTGGGTTGCCATTTCCTTCACTGAGGGATCCTCCTGACCCAGAGATTGAACCTGTGTCCCCTGCATCTCCTGCACTGCCGGCAGATTCTTTACCTCTGAGCCCTCCAGGAAGCCCTTATGGTTGTTGTTGTTCAGTCACTAAGTAGTGTCCGACTCTTTGGAACCCCATGGACTGCAGCACTCCAGGCTTCCCTGTACTTCACTATCTTCTGGAATTAGCTGAAATTCATGTCCACTGAGTTGATGATGCCATCCAACCATCTCATCCTCTGTCATCCCCTTCTCCTCCTGCCCTCAATCTTTCCCAGCATCAGGGTCTTTTCCAATGAGTCAGCTCTTCGCATCAGGTGGAAAAAGTATTGAAGTTTCAGCTTCAGCATTAGTCCTTCCAATGAACACCCAGGACTGATCTTTAGGATGGACTGGTTGGATCTCCTTGCAGTCCATGGGACTCTCAAGAGTCTTCTCCAGCACCACAGTTCAAAAGCATCAATTCTTTAGTGCTCAGCTTTCTTCACAGTCCAGCTCTCACATCCATACACGACTACTGGAAAAACTACAGCCTTGACTAGACGGACCTTTGTTGGCAAAGTAATGTCTCTGCTTTTGAATATGCTATCTAGGTTGGTCATAACTTTCCTTCCAAGGAGTAAGCGTCTTTTAATTTCATGGCTGCAATCACCATCTGCAGTGATTTTGGAGCCCCCAAAAATAAAGTCTGACACTGTTTCCACTGTTTCCCCATCTATTTCCCATGAAGTGATGGGACCAAAAGCCATGATCTTCGTTTTCTGAATGTTGAGCTTTAAGCCAACTTTTTCAGTCTCTTCTTTCACTTTCATCAAGAGGCTTTTTAGTTCTTCTTCACTTTCTGCCATAAGGGTGGTGTCATCTGCATATCTTGTACTAAATGTCATATATATATATATGAAGTGAAGTGTTAGTCCCTCTGTAGTGTCTGACTCTCTGTGACCCTGTGGACTGTAGCTTGTCTTGGTCCTGATCTTAGGGGCAATGCTTTCAGTTTTTCACCATTGATAATAAGGTTTGCTGTAGGCTTATCATATATGGCCTTTACTATATTGAGATAGGTTCCTTCTATGCCCATTTTTTGAAGAGTTTTAATTATAAATGGGTGCTGAATTTTGTCAAAGGCTTTTTCTGCATCTATTGAAATGATCATGTGGTTTTTATCTTTCAATTTGTTAATATGGTGTATCACATTGATTGATTTGCATAAATTGAAGAATCTTTGCAGTCCTGGAATAAACCAAACTTGGTCATGGTGTATGAGCTTTTTGATGTGTTGCTGAATTGTTTGCTAAAATTTTGTTGAGGCTTTTAGCATCTATGTTCATCAGTGATATTTGCCTGAAGTTTTCTTTTTTGTGCTGTTTTTGTCTGGTTTTGGTATCAGGGTGATGGTGGCCTCACAGAATGAGTTTGGAAGTGTTCCTTTGAAATTTTTTGAAAGAGTTTTAGAAGGATGGACATTAGCGCTACTCTAAATGTTTGATGGCTTCTGTGAAGCCATCTGGTCCTGGGCTTTTGGTTTTGGGGAGATTTTTGGTCATAGCTTCAATCAGTGCCTGCAATTGGTTTGTTCATATTTTCTACTTCTTGCTGATTCAGTCTTGGAAGATTGACCTTTTCTAAGAATCTGTCCATTTCTTCCAGGTTATCCATTTTATTGCCATATAGTTGTTCATAATAGTTTCTTATAATCCTTTATATTTCTGCATTGTCTGTTGTAACCTCTCCTTTTTTCATTCTTAAGTTTGACGATTTGATTCCTCTTTCTTTTTTTCTTGATGAATCTGGCTTTTAGCCAATCTGTTAATCATTAGTATTGTTTCTTTCATTTCTTTTTCAATTATTTCTGCTCAGATCTTTATGGTTTTTTTCCTTCTGCTACTTTTGGTTTTTTGTTCTTCTTTTTCCATTTGTTTTAGGTGTAAAGTTAGGTTGTCTATTCAATGTTTTTCTTGTTTCTTGAGGTAGGAATGTATTGCTATAAATTTCCCTCTTAGGGCTGCTTTTGCTGCATCCCATAGGTTTTGAGTTGTCATATCTTCATTGTCATTTGCTTCTAGAAATGTTTTTATTGGCCTTTTGATTTCTTCAGTAACCTGTTGGTTATTTTGAAACATGTTGTTCAATCTCCACATGTTTGTGTTCCTTACAGTTTTTTTTCCCCTGTAATTGATATCTAGTCTCATAACATTGTGGTTGGAAAAGATGCTTGAAACAATTTCAGTTTTCTTAAATTTACTGAACTTTGATTTGTGAGCCGAGATCACAAGCTTTGATTTGTGAGGCTGGAGAATGTTCCATGTTCCTCTGCATTTGGATGGAATGTCCTGAAGATATCAATGAGCTCCCTCTCATCTAATGTATCACTTAAGACTTGTGTTTCCTTATTAATTTTCTGCTTTGGTGATCTGTCCATTGGTGTGAGTGGGGTGTTAAAGTCTCCTACTATCGTGTTACCTCAATTTCTCCTTTTATGTCTGTTAGTGTTTGTCTTACGTGTTGAGGTGCTCCTATGTTGAGTACATAGATATTTACAATTGTTATGTCTTCCTCTTGGATCGACCTCTTGATAATTATGTAGCATCCTCTCTTATCTCTTATAATCTTCTTTAAGGTCTATTTTGTCTGATATGAGGATTGCTATTCCAGCTTTCTTTTGCTTCCGTTTGCATGGAATTTATTTTTCCATCCTCTCACTTTCAGTCTATATGTGTCTTTAGGTCTGAAGTGGGTTTCTTGTAGATAGCATATATATGGGTCTTGTTTTTGTATCTGTTCAACCAGGCTGTATCTTTTGGTTGGAGCATTTAAGCCATTTACACTTAAAGTAATTATTGATACATATATTCCCATTGCCATTTTCTTAATTCTTTGGGGTTGATTTTGTAGATCTCTTTTCTTCTCTTGTATTTCTTGACTATATTTCTTGAGTTTCTTGTTAAGGCCCTTTAACATTTGTTGTAAAGCTGGTTCAGTGGTACTGAATTGTCTTAACTTTTGCTTGTCTGAAAAGCTTTTTATTTCTCCATCAATTTTGAATGAGATCCTTGCTTGGTACAGTAATCTTGGTTATACATTTTTCCCTTTCAGCACTTTAAGTATATCCTGCCATTCCCTTCTGGTCCGCAGAGTTTCTGCTGAAAGATCAGCTGTTAGGTGTATACGGTTTCCCTTGTATATTACTTATTGCTTCTCCCTTGCTGCTTTTAATATTCTTTCTTTGTGTTTAGTCTTTGTTAGTTTGATTAGTATGTGTCTAAGTGTGTTTCTTTTCCATGGGGATGGTCTTGATCCCTGTCTCATGTACAATGTCACAAAACTCATTCCATAGTTCATCAGGCACTCTATCTATCAGATCTAGGCCCTTAAATCTATTTCTCACTTCCACTGTATAATCATAAGGGATTTGATTTAGGTCATACCTGAATGGTCTAGTGGTTTTCCTACTTTCTTCAATTTAAGTCTGAATTTGGTAATAAGGAGTTCATGATCTAAGCCACAGTCAGCTCATGGTCTTGTTTTTGTTGACTGTATAGAGCTTCTCCATCTTTGGCTGCAAAGAATATAATCAGTCTGATTTTGGTGTTGACCATCTGGTGATGTCCATGTGTAGAGTCTTCTCTTGTGTTGTTAGAAGAGGGTGTTTGCTATGACCAGTGCATTTTCTTGGCAAAACTCTATTAGCCTTTGTCCTGCTTCATTCCATATTCCAAGGCCAAATTTGTCTGTTACTCCAGGTGTTTCTTGACTTCCTACTTTTGCATTCCAGTCCCCTATAATGAAAAGGACATCTTTTTTGGGTATTAGTTCTAAAAGGTCTTGTAGGTCTTCACAGAACCATGCAACTTCAGCTTCTTCAGTGTTACTGGTTGGGGCATAGACTTGGATTACCGTGATATTGAATGGTTTGCCTTGGAAACGAACAGAGATCATTCTTTCGTTTTTGAGATTGCATCCAAGTACTGCATTTCAGACTCTTTTGTTGACCATGATGGCTACTCCATTTCTTCTGAGAGATTCCTGCCCACAGTAGTAGATATAATGGTCATCTGAATTAAATTCACCCATTCCAGTCCATTTTAGTTTGCTGATTCCTAGAATGCCGACATTCACTCTTGCCATCTCTTGTTTGACCACTTCCAATTTGCCTTGATTCATGGACCTGACATTCCAGGTTCCTATGCAGTATCTTTACAGCATCGGACCTTTCTTCTATCACCAGTCACATCCACAGCTGGGTATTGTTTTTGCTTTGGCTCCATCCCTTCATTTTTTCTGGAGTTATTTCTCTACTGATCTTCAGTAGCATATTGGGCACCTACTGACCTGGGGAGTTCCTCTTTCAGTATCTTATCAATTTGCCTTTTTGTACTGTTCATGGGGTTCTCAAGGCAAGAATACTGAAGTGGTTTGCCATTCCCTTCTCCAGTGAACCACATTCTGTCAGATCTCTCCACCATGACCTGCCCATCTTGGGTTGCCCCACGGGCATGGCTTAGTTTCATTGAGTTAGACAAATGCAAAAAAGCAAAACGGCTGTCTGGGGAGGCCTTACAAATAGCTGTGAAAAGAAGAGAAGCGAAAAGCAAAGGAGAAAAGGAAAAATATAGGCATCTGAATGCAGAGTTCCAAAGAATAGCAAGAAGACATAAGAAAGCCTTCCTCAGCGATCAATGCAAAGAAATAGAGGAAAACAACAGAATGGGAAAGACTAGAGATCTCTTCAAGAAAATTAGAGATACCAAGGGAACATTTTATGCAAAGACAGGCTCAATAAAGGACAGAAATGGTATGGACCTAACAGAAGCAGAAGATATCAAGAAAAGGAGGCAAGAATACACAGAAGAACTGTACAAAAATGATCTTCATGCCCCAGATAATCATGATGGTGTGATCACTGACCTAGAGCCAGAAATCCTGGAATGTGAAGTGGGCCTTAGAAAGCATCACTACGAACAAAGCTAGTGGAGGTGATGAAATTCCTGTTGAGCTATTTCAAATCCTGAAAGATGATGCTGTGAAAGTGCTGCACTCAATATGCCAGCAAATTTGGAAAACTCAGCAGTGGCCACAGGCCTGGAAAAGGTCTGCTTTCATTCCAATCCCAAAGAAAGGCAATGCCAAAGAATGCTCCAACCACCGCACAATTGCACTCATCTCACATGCTAGTAAAGTAATGCTCAAAATTCTCCAAGCCAGGCTTCAGCAGTATGTGAACCATGAACTTCCAGATGTTCAAGCGGGTTTTAGAAAAGGCAGAGGAACCAGAGATCAAATTGCCAACATCTGCTGGATCATTGAAAAAACAAGAGAGTTCCAGGAAAACATCTATTTCTGCTTTATTGACTATGCCAAAGCCTTTGACTGTGTGGATCACAATAAACTGTGGAAAATTCTGAAAGAGATGGGAATACCAGACCACCTGACCTGCCTCTTGAGAAATCTGTATGCAGGTCAGGAAGCAACAGTTAGAACTGGACATGGAACAACAGACTGGTTCCAAATAGGAAAGGGAGTACGTCAAGGCTGTATATTGTCACCCTGCTTATTTAACTTCTATGCAGAGTACATCATGAGAAACGCTGGGCTGGAAGAAACACAAGCTGGAATCAAGATTGCCAGGAGAAATATCAATAACCTCAGATATGTAGATGACACCACCCTTATGGCAGAAAGTGAAGAGGAACTAAAAAGCCTCTTGAAGAAAGTGAAAGTGGAGAGTGAAAAAGTTGGCTTAAAGATCAACATTCAGAAAACGAAGATCATGGCATCTGGTCCCATCACTTCATGGGAAATAGATAGGGAAACAGTGGAAACAGTGTCAGACTTTATTTTGGGGGGCTCGAAAATCACTGCAGATGGTGACTGCAGCCATGAAATTAAAAGATGCTTACTCCTTGGAAGGAAAGTTATGTCCAACCTAGATAGCATATTCAAAAGCAGAGACATTACTTTGCCAACAAAGGTCCATCTAGTCAAGGCTATGGTTTTTCCAGTGGTCATGAATGGATATGAGAGTTGGACTGTGAAGAAAGCTGAGCACAGAAGGATTGATGCTTTTGAAATGTGGTGTTGGAGAAGACTCTTGAGAGTCCCTTGGACTGCAAGGAGATCCAACCAGTCCATTCTGAAGGAAATCAGCCCTGGGGTTTTTTTGGAAGGAATGATGCTAAAGCGGAAACTCCAGTAGATTGGCCACCTCATGCAAAGAGTTGACTCATTGGAAAAGACTCTGATCGTGGGAGGGATTGGGGGCAGGAGGAGAAGGGGACGACAGAGGATGAGATGGCTGGATGGCATCACTGACTCGATGGATGTGAGTCTGAGTGAACTCTGGGAGTTGGTGATGGACAGGGAGGCCTGGCGTGCTGCGATTCATGGGGTTGCAAAGAGTTGGACACGACTGAGCAACGGAACTGAACTGAGGTGTGTTTCTCCTTGGGTCTATCCTGTGTGGGACTCTTTGTGCCTCTTTGACTTGATTGACTTCCTTTTCCATGTTGGAGCAATGTTCAAGTATAATCTCTTCAAAAATTTTCTCATACCCTTTCTTTTTATCTTCTTCTGGGACCCTTATTATTCTAATGTTGGTGCATTTGATATGGTCCCAGCAGTCTCTGAGACTATCCTCAGTTCTTTTAATTCTTTTTACTTTATTCTGCTCCTCAGAAGTTATTTCCACCATTTTATCTTCCAGCTCACTGATTCATTCTTTTTCTTCAGATATTCTGCTACTGATTCCTTCTTGAGTATTTTTTTTTAATTTTATTTTATTTTTAAACTTTACATAATTGCATTAGTTTTGCCAAATATCAAAATGAATCCGCCACAGGTATACATTCAGTAATTGTGTTGTTTGTCTTTGCATGTTTCTTCTTTAATTCTTCTATGTCTTTGCTAATTGATTCTTGCATTTTCTCCATTTTGCTTTCAAGGTTTTTGATCATCTTTACTCTCATTTTTCTGAATTCTTTTTCAGGTAATTTGCCTATTTCCTCTTCATTTATTTGGACTTCTGTGTTTCTAGTTTGTTCCTTCATTTGTGTAGTATTTCTCTGCCTTTTCATTATTTTTTTAAACTTATTTTGTTTGAGGTCTTTTTTTCCCAGGCTTCAAGGGTTAATTCTTTCTTCCTTTTGGTTTCTGCCCTGTAAGGTTGGTCCCATGGTTTGGGTAAGCTCCTTATAGGGTGAGATCTGTGGTGAGTTTTTGTTTGTTTGTTTATTTGTTTTTCCTCTGAATGGCAAGGCTAAGTGAGGTGGTAATCCTGTCTGCTGATGAGTGGGTTTGTATTTTTGTTCTATTTGTTGTTTAGATGAGGTGTCCTGCACAGGGTGCTGTTGGTGATTGGGTGATGCCAAGTCTTGTATTTCAGTGGTTTCCTTTGTGTGAGTTCTCACTATTTGATACCCCTAGGGTTAGTTCTCTGGTAGTCTAGGGCCTTGGAGTCAGCGCTCCTACTCCAGAGGCTCAGGGCTTGATCTATGGTCAGGAATGAAGATTGCACAAGTGGTTTGTTATGACATTAATTGAGATGAAAACAAATATCCAAAAATGAGAAACCAAAGATGAACCCAGACAAATGGCATTTACAAAATCAGGCAAATAATAATTAAAATAATGGAATATACACATTTACATATACACCCATGAGCAAAGTCAAAACATTCCAACAAAAATAAAATACAATAGATTGACCTGGCAAGCAAAGGAAGTCAAAAGTTATATTTACCAGTTAAGAACAAACTAACTAACCAAAAGCACAACAAACAAACAAAACTAACCAAAGCACAACTGGAAAACAAAACTAAAGCAAGTTACTAAGTGGGGAATAAAGCAATGGAAAAAAAAAACCTAACAAATATTTTGAGAGGTAAGGAAAGAAAGAAAAGAATGAGAGAATACATATGCAGAGTTAAATAGAGGTAGATGAAGATTTATATATATTAAAGATTAACCACATGGGGGAAAGAGCAGTAAGAAAGACAAACAGAGGAATAAATGTAGAAGAATATAATAGGTTTTAAAAAATTAAGTTAAAGTTATAAAAAAGAGAAAAGATAAAAAACCAAATGAAAGAAGGAAAAAAAGCAAAACTCCACAGAACTGCAAAAGCCCAACATAGATGTAGAGGTTTATAACAACAGTAAAAAGTGTGACTGAATATACACATATACATATACACCCATAAGCAAAATCAAAACACTCAAACAAAAATAAAGTACAATAGTTTGACCCAGTGAACAAAGGAAACCAAAAATTGTATCTACCAGAACAAAACTAACTAAAGCACAAACTGGAAAACAAAACTAAAGCAAGGTGCCAATTGGGGAATAAAGCAATGAAAATAAAACTAACAAATATGTTGAGAGGAAAGGAAAGAAAGAAAGAATAGTTATGCAAAGTTAAAAAGAGGTATATGAAGAAGATTTATATACATTAAAGATTAACCGTAAGGGGAAAAGAACAGTAGGAAAGACAAACATAGGAATAAATGTAGAAAAATATAATAGGTTTAAGAAAATTAAAGATTAAAATTATAAAAATGAGAAAAAGAAAAACAACAATGGAAGAAGAAAGAGGAAAGGACAAAAAAGGAAAACTCCACAGAACTGCAAAGGCCCAACATAGAGGCAGAGGTTTAGAGCAACAATAAAAACTGGGATGGAATATATACATATACACCCTTAAGCAAAATCAAACAGTCCAACAAAAATAAAGTACAATAGATTGACCTGGTGAACAAAGGGAACCAAAAATTATGTCTACCAAAAGAAAACTAACTAAACCATAAACTGGAAAACAAAACTAAACCAAGGTGCCAATTGGGGTATAAAGGAATGAAAAGAAAACTAACAAATATGTTGAGACTAAAGGAAAGAAAGAAAAGAAAAAAAGGATAGATATGCAAAGTTAAATAGAGGTAGATAAAAAAGATTTATATATACTAAAGATTAACTGCAAGGGGAAAAGAAGAGTAGGAAAAGCAAACAAAGAAATAAATGTAGAAAAAATAATAATAGGTTTAAAAAATTAAAGAGAAGAGAGAAAAAACTCCCCAGAACTACAAAAGCCCAACATAGAGACAGAGGTTTATAACAACAATAAAAAATGTGACTGAGAAGGAAAAACAAAAAAAGCTCAAAAGCTTCGTTAGATTTCATAGTGCTAATAAAATCGACAACTACAACAGAGCAGGGGGAAGTGAAAAAAAAGAAAAGAATTGAAAAGAATCTACAGAACAAGTCAAAACATAAGAACAATAAATGTTTTTCTTGAGTCACTACTGTCAGAGTCCTTTCGCTCACTGGGAGTCACAGTCCACTTCACCTCTCTCAGGTGCCCTCTAACACTGTGCTGATCTCTGAACCTGCATTGGGGGCAGCTCAGATCCTAATCTGCTCCTATTCCTCTGTGTTCTTGCCTCCAATGTCCACAGCTATCAGAACTAATGCGTTTTCTTTTGTGGAAGCTCTCAGTGACCTTTCGTATATTCCATAGACACAGAGTCTGCCTAGTTGATCGTGTGGATTTAAATCTTCAGCTTGTAGAGCTGATGGGGGGGTTTTGGGTCTTCTTCCTTAGTCACACTGCCCCTGGGTTTCAATTGTGGTTTTATTTCCATGTCTGCATATGGGTTGTCCACTGGGCTTTGCTCCTGAGGCTGCCCTGGAGGACTTGGGATTGCCCCTGTCAGGGCCAGGTGTGGAGGTGGTGCAGCTGCTTGAGTCACAGGGATTCTGGCAGTACCAGGTACTCGGGAGTTGGTGGCTAGGACAGCAGGAAATATAGTGCTTTAGAAGGGTATGGCTACCAGTATTGGCCAATATACTCCAGTTTTCTTGCCTGTAGAACCCCCCTCCCTGACAGAAGCCTGGTGGGCTACAGTCTACAGGGTCGCAAAGAGTTGGACACTACCGAAGGGACCCTGCACTCATAGGCTTAAGACTTTTTTTGCCTGTGGCAGCTCTGCCCCAGTGAGAGTTGAGCATGAAGGTAGCACAGCTGCTTGGCTTGTGGGGACCCTGGCGGTGCCAAGTGTGCAGGAACACAGACCGCCTCCACCACAGTAGTTATGGCCCTATCAGAGTCTTTTTTCAAACCTCTTGTAGCTGGGGATCAGAAGGCCTCTTTGGCCAGTCTTCTCCCTAGCTCCACCCATTCAGGCACTTAGAGGGCTTCCTTGCCTGGAGTCTTTCTGTGTTGTTCAGCGCATCAGGCACATAGAGGCCTCCCTGCCCCCACTGGGGTCATACTCTGTAGATTGGCACATCAGGCACTTAAAGGAGCACCCTGGAAGAGATCCTACTCTGTACTTCAGTGCGTCAGGCGTTTGATGGGCCAGCCTCTCTATTGTTCAGCTGCAGATGCTGCTGATGCTGGCATGTTGGGGGAGAGAGGCTATGGTGTTGAGTCACATCCCCTATGTGTGACTCAGCCTATGGCCTTGCTTCCATGGCTGCCCAGCTTTCCCCCACAGGCATTTCCCACCACAGTCTCCTCCCTCACATCCCCTTGATCAGTCTCTCTGCAGTCAACAGCAACCCTCGCACGGAGATTACTCCACAATCCCTAAACTCCAGCTTCTAGCCATTTCGCCATCCTGGGTCTGCATGGCTGCAGCAATAACTGTCTGATTCTCATTCCATTTAGGCTGCCACAGATCAGCTGTTTCACTCTCAGCCTTAAATGTTTCTCCTCTGACACAGACAATTGCCCCATGTGGGGATCAGACCCCTGCTTCAGTTCCCCCACCTGCCTGGGGCAGGTCCAGTCCTACTAACATTCCTGTTTATCCCCCTAGTTCCTTCGTCCTAACAAGTTTTGTGTGGGTCTATATATTCTTTTCCTGGAGAAGGCAATGGCACCCCACTCCAGTACTCTTGCCTGGAAAATCCCATGGACGGAGGAGCCTGGAAGGCTGCAGTCCATGGGGTCACTGAGGGTTGGACACGACTGAGCGACTTCACTTTCACTTTTCACTTCCATGCATTGGAGAAGGAAATGGCAACCCACTCCAGTGTTCTTTCCTGGAGAATCCCAGGGATGGCAGAGCCTAATGGGCTGCCGTCTATGGGGTCACACAGAGTCGGACACGACTGAAGTGACTTAGCAGCGGCAGCAGCATATATTCTTTTCCACTGGTCAGATACTCCTGTCTGCTTTCAACTGGTGTTCTGCATGCACTTCTGTGTTTGAAGGGGTATTCCTGATGTATCTGTGGAGAGAGATGTACTCTATGTCCACCTACTCCTCCGCCACCTTGTTCTCCAAATATAAACTTCTGATGACTTTTAGATTATATCACTGAATGAGGTAAGAAATTACAAAACTGTAATGGAAAAGTTGATAACTTCATTCAGATCAACAGGAATTATTTACATGGGACTGAATGAACTGAAAAATATGATTTATAATTTTATGACTTTTTCTGAAATATTACAGGCTTTTAAGCTTTGCTTTCTTGAAAACCTTTCCTCTTACATTAACCATAATCTACAATAAGTTGATAAGATACATATTTGTAAATGAAGATTTATCTTTTTCTGTCTCCCTGAGCCCTCCAGAATTTGGCTTCTCCAGCTAGCTTGCCTCTGGACTTGTGACCCAATTACAACTAGTTATACTAATTATTGTTTCAATTTGTTGTCTCTTTGTTGTTTCCAAATTGTTTTGTGTCTCTCTCTGCTGCACTATGACCTTATTGTTACTAGTGAAATTAGTATATCTTGTGTATTTTAGAAGATTCTTGTTTCTTACATTACCCAATGTGTTGACAAGGCCTCTGATAAAACTGGTAATGGCTAAACATCTTGAGCCTGTCGATCATATATATAACTTCACAGAGAAAATATTGTAGTAGTGCAAGTCTAGACATGAAAAGAAGTAATAAGGGAAAACATTTCCTGGATCTATTATGATAGACTAGTAAAACAGATGAACCAGAGTATTTGGGATTATCAACAGGGCCTAATCCAAAAAATAGCACATTGAGTGGCCTATCTATGAAACCCTTATGTAATCTAGGAATGAGCCTTCCTAGTGCTATGGGACAAACTGGTCATGAATTGCCTCCCAAATATAGGTTGAGTTTATGACCAAAAGGAGGCTCTGTGGACAAAGAATGTTGTCTGCCTTTCCAATAAACAATGAATGTTGCTGTCATCAAGTCATCAGCCACTGCATGGTGTGCCATGAGGGGAATTTCAGGGTGGCAGGAAAAACAGAAAACAATCAGAGCACAGGATGCTGACCCTAGATAGTTAGCTTGCATATCTATAGGATAATTCCAATAAGACTAGACTCTTACACTTTTTAATACATAGAAAAGCACTTAAATCATTAATTTGAGATGTCTGTTTTTTGTGATTAGCAATCATCTCAAATATTTTTTCTTTTAATTTTTTCATTTTCCATTTCTTAATTGAAGTATAGTTGATTTACATTGCTGTGTTAGTTTCAGGTGTAGCAAGGTGGTGTGTGTATATATATATATATATATATATATATATATATACACACACACACACCCTTTTTCATATTCTTTTCCATTATAGATTATTACAAGATAATAACTGTAGCAAAAAGTGCTATATGTCATGGTCCGGGCACAGGTTGGAAAAGAATTTCCAGAAAATAGCCAAAATAAGAGGGAAGTAAAGTTTATTAGAGTGGGATGCTGTTAGAACAGTGTCTAACTCAAGGGAGAACCGACATTCAACAGGGGTCCTTAGTACACTTTTATGCCCAAGGTACAAGGAGTGGGATAGGGGTCTTGTGGGTCATTTTCTGATTGGATGAGGCACATATACTGGGTGTGGGGGTGGGGAAGAGTAAGGCAAATATCTTTTCCCTATGTAGTAGGAGGGGAGACAAGTTATACTGCTCAGGAGAATCTGAAATCCGTTAATAGTTTTAACATGGGGAGGGAAGGATGATAAGGGTCTGGTTTTTCCATTCCTGCATTCCAAGACCCTCCTTGGTTTTATCTGCTCATTCATCCTTGGGTCACCACATTCCTCTCTCTCTTTATTTTTAAGGCCATTTCTTTGGCCCCTTTTGATACCCTGCTTATGTCTAACTATCTACCTATTTCCCTTCCCAGGCATTTGGGAACCCAGTGTCAGGAGAAAAGGGGCGATTGACACTCTGGCTTCTTCAGGCTGTACAGGGGCATCGTGGGGCTCTGGGTTCCCTTTGTCTGCTCTCTGTCAGTGTGCATTTACGGAGGGAGATGAGAATCCATGGAATGATAAGGTGATTTGTTTCAGCATTGTCTAGGTGTTGGTCAGGGAATATTCCTGTCATACTACCTCTTGGAGATTTGTTGTATTCTAGAAGAAACAAACTTAACAAGAAAGTTAAAGGTATGTGGCTCAAAGATGAATAGAAGTAGAAAAGCTGCTCAGGGGCTAGCCAGGAGAACCAGGACCAGACACTGGTTCATGATGTTAGTGTTTCTCTAACTATGAGAAGATGCAAGAATTTGGGCTCATAAAATCTTTACCTGAAAACATCTATCTGAAGGCCAGTTCTTCTGGGTTTTTCCCAGAGCACAGAGTGCCTTATTTCTGATCTCCATCCTGAACTCCTTTCAGGGGGTGTTGAAGGTCAGCAGATTGCAGTGGTGATGTAATTTTTGTAGAGGCAGCTGGCAAGTGCCAAATTCCAGTCAGCAGGGTCCCATCATAGCCACATATTTGGCCATGTTTTGGGGGCATTTCATGGCCACTGTGTCCTGCGGTGCTGGGAAGGCTCATTTCCAGGTCTAGGGAAGATTGCATTGATAGGTCACTCAGTGTGTTGTTATCGGACCAGGCCTTGTGAGTAGCAAAAGTCTCTGGACCATACTTCTCTTACTAGCTTCTTGGTCCAGGAAAATATTCCCTCCTGTTGCTTCTTCCCATATCTAGAGTTACATTATTACAATCATTGATCTCATATGGAACTGCATATCAGCATTTTATCACAGGCTCAGTCACACATTTGGTAATGTCAGAAACAATCTTCTTAAACAAGTGACATAGAAAATCATATAGCTATAGCTAGCAGTTATTAGTAAGGTCATAAGTACAAACTGTAAGTCAAGAACTTTCATTAGGTAGAGCCGGGTATACCCCAGGTCATCTGACTTCATTTGTTAAATGACTATGCTGCTGCTGCTGCTGCTAAGTCGCTTCAGTCGTGTCTGACTCTGTGCGACCCCATAGATGGCAGCCCACCAGGCTCCCCTGTCCCTGGGATTCTCAAGGCAAGAACACTGGAGTGGGTTGGCATTTCCTTCTCCAATGCATGAAAGTAAAGAGTGAAAGTGAAGTCACTCAGTTGTGTCCGATTCTTAGTGACCCCATGGACTGCAGCCTAAATGACTATAGCCTGGTGTTAATCTCCTGGTTGTATATCAAGGCGTATCTGATCTTTATCTGAAGATTGGTTACTGAGATAAACTTTAGAAACTAACTTAGAGTGTCATTTTTAATAATTAAATCTTTTAGCAATATAACATAACATCAAGGAACTTTCTCAGAAGTGAGTCTTAGTAAACATTAGACCTTAATTAACAAAACTAGAAACTTAGTTTAACAATTAACAAAACTTAATATTCAGTGAAACATGATTTTTTCTTTATGAGGGCATTAACCCTGTAGCCAGGGAAGGCTTTAACCCATCAAATAAAAATGAGGCTTGTCGGGGAGCCAGGAAAAGTCAAGCGGCCATCTTGGATTCTCCATAGCTCTGACTCTTTGATTTTCAGCTATTGTTCACCCATTTTTAATTCCCTGATTTAGGAGTAGACTGTTGCCATGTTTTAAGGACATCAGGATAGCAAAAGTCTAACAGCGAGGGCTAATTTTTTGGTAATTTCTAGGATATCTATATAAGTAACATCAACCACACAATATAACCTGAGAAGATTCATCACTCCTCCAACAATACTACCCAAGTAATTTAACATGTCAAATGAACTCAGGTAGTTTAATAGCCCTTTGGAATATCTCAGGGGCCCTATGAAGCAAGCATCCCAGAATCAGCTAAAAGTCAAGTTATTTAGGAAGTTTTGTCAATAAATATCAAAAGAGTTTATAACAGTCAGATAGAATCATATAGATCACTGTGAAACAATATATTCACTTAAGCCAAAGTAACAAAGATTTCAAAGGTCACTTCAGAGGTAAAGAAACTTAAAATCCATTATTAAAGGCGGTTCAACATCTCAAGAAAACTTGTATTTATGCACAAAACTCTTCCCTTAGGGACCACTTTCCATAAAAACTTCTTATCACTTTCTGTACCCATTTGTTCTCCCATCCTTAAACAGCTACCTGTAAGTCATACCTACTTCCTTTTCCCTTCATAAAATGTAATTTCATTCTTCATACATTCTTTACTGAAAACACACATCATAGTTTCCTTAAGCAACCAAGAACAATTAGCATTCTATAGATGGGTGAACATAAATACCAGTGATAATTTCTTAAAAAAAAAATTCTAGAGAACATCTCAGGATGGCATCAAACATTATTCATTAGTAGTCCAAAATCTCTAGTTTCTCTATAAGAGGAAGTTAGTATTCAGTAATGAATGTTTCAGAATCTTATTTTATTTGGAAATTACCTAAGTATTCAATAAACTTCTGTCACTTAGTTTAGCACAACCCTAGTAATTCAGGTTACTAAAATCTGGAGAGACTATTTTAGACAGGCATTTCTAAAGTATAATTTTTCTTACTAGAGTTTATATAAAAGCTCATATCTCATTAATATTTTTTTGAAGTTTCTTCACTCGAGGTACTTTCCTTGCTGACAAACTTGTAACAGATTAACAATATTTAACTACAATAAATCTAGGCACAATGAAAATATGCTTAATGCTAATGACTCTTAGACATGTCTATATTAGATTAGCAAACAAACATCAATACTAGATATTAAATATTGAATATTTTCCAGTTCACATGAATCTAATATTCATTTAGGTTAATTTCTCTTGTATTTAGAATTGTCTGATTTGTAAGTATTTACTCTTCTTTCACTTCAGTTCAATTCAGTCGTTCAGTTGTGTCTGACTCTTTGTGACCCCATGGACTGCAGAACGCCAGGCCTCCCTGTCCATCACCAACTCATGGAGTTTACCCAAACTCATGTCCATTGAGCCAGTGATGCCATCCAACCATCTCATCCTCTATTGTCCCCTTCTCCGCCCACCTTCAATCTTACCAGCATCAGGGTCTTTTCAAATGAGTCAGTTCTTCACATCAGGTGGCCAAAGTATTAGAGTTTCAGCTTCAGCATCAGTCCTTCCAATGAATATTCAGGACTGATTTCCATTAGGATGGACTGGTTGGTCCTCCTTGCAGTCCAAGGAAATCTCAAGAGTCTTCTCCAACACCACAGTTCAAAAGCATCAATTCTTTGGCACTCAGCTTTCTTTATAGTCCAACTCGCACATCCATACATGACTACTGGAAAAACCATAGCCTTGACTAGACTGACCTTTGTTGGCAAAGTAATGTCTCTGCTTTTTAATGTTCTGTCTAGGTTGGTCATAACTTTTCTCCCAAGGAGCAAGCGTCTTTTAATTTCATGGCTGCAATCACCATGTGCAGTGATTTTGGAGCAAAAAAAAAAAAAAAAAAAAAACTGTCACTGTTTCCATTGTTTCCCCATCTATTTGCCATGAAGTGATGGGACCATATGCCATGATCTTAGTTTTCTGAATGTTGAGTTTTAATATAGCTTTTTCACTCTCCTCTTTCACTTTCATCAAGAGGCTCTTTAGTTCTTTGCTTTCTGCTATAAGGGTGGTGTCATCTGCATATCTGAGGTTACTGGTTTTTCTGCCAGCAGTCTTGATTCCAGCTTGTGCTTCTTCCAGCCCAGCATTTCTCATCATGTATTCTGCATATAAGTTAAATAAGCAGGGTGGCAATATACAGCCTTGACATACTCTTTTCCCTAATTGGAACCAGTCTGTTGCTCCATGTCTAGTTCTAACTGTCACTTCCTGACCTGCATGCAGATTTCTCAAGAGGCAGGTCAGGTGATCTGGTATTCCCATCTCTTGAAGAATTTTCCACAGTTTGTTGTGATCCACATAGTCAAAGGCTTTGGTATAGTCAATAAAGCAGAAGTAAATGTTTTTCTGGAACTCTCTTGCTTTTTTGATGATACAGCAGATGTTTGCAATTTGATCTCTAGTTCCTCTGCCTTTTCTAAATCCAGCTTGAACATCTGGAAGTTCATAGTTCATGTACTGTTGAAGCCTGGCTTGGAGAATTTTGAGCATTACTTAACTAGTGTGTGAGATGAGTGCAATTGTACTTTTCTTTAGGCCAATTAAATTAGAACTCATTTACAATTTAAGCAATATTATTTTCAAAAAAAAAAAACCAAAAGACACACATGGAGACATACATAAATCCGGACAGAGATCTCATCATTTTCCGCTTGATATTTAAAATGTCTCTTTGACATGCCCCCCACCGTTTTTTTTTTTTTTTTTGAAGTTCTAATTTGCCCAAGGCTGAGGTCTCAGGCAAAGTGGGCTATGTATTTCAGGGACATGGAAAGGGTTAACTTCAAGCTTTTCCTTAGGCAGGCTTTTTAACAAGCTAGTTGTTTTTAATTGCATATGCAAAAAGAACAGGTTTTGCAGTTTCCAATGGGAAAAAAAAATTCATTTTAACCAGTTTTCTCCAGAGTCTAAAGAATACCATGGCCATCCTGTGTCAAAAAGTCATCTTTCCTTTCTGTAGTCATAGTTTTATACCTAAATTATAGACCAAATAGTGCTCAAATTGACTCTGATATCAGAGGCAGGTCAGCTGATAAAAATCTTGGATTGTCCGTCTGGTGGGAAGTGAGGTTTGTCCCATCAGAAGAATCTGAAGGGTTAAGGAAAGTTGCAGGAGTTGGGGAAGCTTGGTCGGTCATTCCCCACCCTGAGAAACAGGGGTAGTTAGAAAGAAATTCTTTAAGATGTTCAGGAGTGGGGGAAATTTGGTTCCCTCCTTACCTGAGAGATAAGCTTAGAGGAGAGTTCTTGATCCTTCAGGTTTTTGAATATAGGAGAAAGACCTGAACCAAAAGGAACCTCAGAATCCTTTCCTAGAGATCATATGGATATGAAAGGTCAAGTAGGGGTTGTCTAGGAAATCTGATGGAGGGAGACAGAGGGGTACAGGAGACAGGGAGGCAACAGAAAGACACATGCAGCATGAGTCCCTCAAATCTGAATTCTGACTGAGGGCCATGAAGGACTGAATGCAAGGAAATTCTTAGTCCTTTCCCTGATTTTGGCAAAAGCTAGTGTGCCATTCAGAGGCCATTTTTTTGAGTCCCGCCGTTTGTATTGTGGCCAGGCCTTCTGCAGGGTCAAATTTTTCCAGTTTCTGAGAATATAGCCAAGGAATGAGTCTGGGAGAGGCTCCTGGGATGTACTAGAACCCAATCTTAGCCTATCTGCCATAGAATGGGGGTACTGAGAGTCACTGGCTGACAGAAATGTGTCCCTTTTGTCCCAGGAATCTCTCCATGTGACTAATGGCACAAAAATGACTGATCATCCCCAATTGTGTCCGACAGTGAGGTGACCTCTGAGAACCATGCAGCTAGGGCACCATGTGACCTGGGAAAAGAAAGAGATTTCTGGGAGCAACCGGGTGACTCACTGGCGATTCCCTGAAATGTGGAAGGCACCCTTGGGATGGCTCAGAGGCAACACCTAGGCTCCTGTAAATCAATCCAGATCGAAAAGGAAAGAAGTGAAAGTGACAGGGAAGAAGGCTGAGGAATCCGCCTTACAATCCTATCGGGGAGGTGGTGGCCAGGAGGCAATGGTCTCTGTCTTGCTTCAACCACTATGTGCCTGATACGGTGCACGGAAGTTGTCTTGCTGGGGGTGGATGCCCCTGTGGCCTGATCCATTCCGTGTCCCCCTTATCCTCACACAGTGGCTTTTAAGTGCCTGACCCATGCCCGCACAATATTGGTTGGCCTAATCCTCAGTTGGAAAGAAAACAAAAGAGAGACCCTCACTTATTTGGGCAGCAGCTACTGGGGCACAGTGAGCAGTGTGTACCCTTTGGAACACACCAGAAGGTAACCCTGGCTAGAATTTCTCAGTTGCTTCCACAGCACTTGCCTGTTCGCAGAGGGCCCCTATGAAAATAGAGAAGCGAGGAGGTGGGTAAGAGACCCCAAGTCCCTGTATGGGCCACCAAAAATGTCGTGGTCTGGGCACTGGTTGGAAAAGAATTTCCAGGCAATAGACAGAATGAGAGGGAAGTAAAGTTTATTAGAGTGGGAGACGCTGTTAGAACAGTGGGCCAGCTCAAGGGAGAACCGACATTCAACAGGGGTCCTTAGTACACTTTTATGCCCAGTGTACAAGGAGTGGGATAGGAGTCTTGTGGGTCATTTGCTGATTGGATAAGGCACATATACTGGATGGGGGGAGGGAAGAGTAAGGCAAATATACTTCTCTCTATGTGGTAGGAGGGGAGACAGGAGAACCTAAAATACATTAATAGTTATAACATGGGGGAGGAAAGGATGATAAGGGTCTGGTTTTCCCATTCCTGCATTCCAAGACCCTCCTTGGTTTTATCTGCTCTTTTGTCCTTGGGTCACCACACTATACAGTAGGTCCTTGTTGGTTCTCAATTTTATATATAGTAGTGTGTATGTTTATCCCTCCCCCTAAAGGTGAGGGCCGAAGAATTGATGCTTTTGAACTGTGGTGTGGACTTGCTGTCCCTTGGACTGCAAGGACATCAAACCAGTCAGTCCTAAGGGAAATCAGTCCTGACTATTCATTGGAAGGACTGATGCTGAAACTGAAGCTCCAATACTTTGGCCACCTGATGCGAAGATCTGACTCATTAGAAATGACCCTGATGCTGGGAAAGATTGAAGGCAGGAGAAAAAGGGGATGACAGAGGGTGAGATGGTTGGATGGTATCACTGACTCGATGGACATAGTTTGAGAAAGCTCCAGGAGTTGGTGATGGACAGGGAAGCCTGGTGTGCTTCAGTCAATGGGATCACAAAGAGTCTGACATGACCAAGTGGCTGAACTGAACTTCCCTTTTGGTAATCATAAGTTTGTTTTCTATGTCTGTGAGTCTATTTCTGTTTTATAAATAAGTTCGTTTGTATCATTTTTTAAAGATTCCACATATAAGTGATATCGTATATTTGTCTAAATTACTTCAATCAATATGACAATTTCTAGGTCCACCCATGTTGCTGCAAATGGCATTATGCCATTCTTTTATATTAATGAATAATACTCCATTTGTATGTGTGTGTGTGTGTTTACACACCACATTTTCTCTACTCATTCATTTGTCAATGGATATTTAAATTGCTTCCATGTCTTGGCTTTTATAAACAGTGCTGCTATGAACATTGGGGTGCATGTGTCTTTTCAAATTAGAGTTTTCATCTTTTCTGGATATATGCCCAGGAGTGAGATTTCAGAATCATGTGGTAATTCTGTGAGAAACATGCTCACCAGCATGTTTCGGTTTTGCCAATGGGTGGACTCGGAGACATGAAGCACAGCAAAAGCGAGACTTTTAATGACAGTCTTGCAAGATTGGGTGTCTGGTGGGCAGACACAGTCAGGGCGGTTACAACAAGCAATTTTTTCCCTAACATGTAGGTTCCTTATTGGCTGAATACTATGGGGTGTACAATCTTCCTGGCCATCACCTAAGTTCATTATTTCCCTATAGGGTATCCTTCTTTCTCCCTTCCCAAGTTACATCTGCATATTTCAACAAAGACTTTCTTGCTAGTTTATCCCTTCCGCCAACATCCTGTTTACTTGGGGACCCTCTGGGTGCATGAACTGGAGAAGAAAATGGCAACCCACTCCAGTATTCTTGCCTGGAGAATCACATGGACAGAGGAGCCTGGCAGGCTGCAGTCCATGGACTTGCACAGAGTCAGACACGACTGAAGTGACTGAGCAGCAGCAAGTGCATGAACTGTGTCACATCCACAAGTCATTAGGCAAGTTTACAACCAGGGCACAGGCAATGGGTGGAGTCTTATCTCTTTAGGATCCAGTCTGATCTCCCTCCTCCAATCCTAACTTTATCTGGAGTCCAGGCCTCATCTTTATCTAAAGAGTCGAGGCCTCAACTTTGTCATATTTGCAAGTTTAGCTGCTAGTAATTTTTCCACTCATAGCTAGTTACTTTGTCTTGAAAATGGGCCACTTCAAGTTTCTATTTCTTATAATTCTATTTTTAATTTTTGAAAAACCTCCAAAATGTTCTCTACAGTGGCTGCACCAATTTACATTCCCACTAACAGTGTAGGAGGGTTCACTTTTTCCTACACCCCCTCCGTCATTTATTTGTAGACTTTTGGGAGATGGCCATTCTGACTGGTGTGAGGTGATACCTCATTGTAGTTTTACTTTGCATTTCTCTAATAATTAGTGATGTTGAGCATCTTTTCATGGGCCTGTTGGCCCTATGTATCTCTTCTTAGGAAAAATGTCTATTTAGGCCTTCTATCCTTTTCCTTAATTGTTTTTTTTTTTTTTTTTTTTTTTTGCTATTGAGCTATATGGGCTGTTTGTATATTTTAGAAATTAATCCCTCTTGGTCACATTGTTTCCAAGTATTTTTTCTATGTCCTTGCCAACAGTTGTTATTTCTTGTCTTTTTTTATAATAGCAATTCTGATAGCTGAGAGGTAATATCTCTCTGTGGCTTAGATTTTCATTTCCTGGATGATTAGTGATGTTGAGCACTTTTTCATATACCTGTTGCCCAACTCTCTGTTTTCTTTCCTCTTTTCCAATATATACATTTAAGGATATAAGTTTCACCTAAGTGAGCTGTCCTCCCAAGTTTGGTCTGTTACATCTCCATTTCCACCTAGTTGAATGGACTTTAACATTTGCACCCAGATAGATGTAAAAGTGAAAGTGTTAGTCACTCGATAATGTCTGACTCTCTGTGACCCCATGGACTGTAGCCTGCCAGGCTCCTCTGTCCATGGAATTCTCCAGGCAAGAATACTGGAGTGGGTTGCCATTTCCTTCTCCAGGGATCTTTCTGACCCAAGGATCGAACCAGGGTCTCCTGTATCGGCAGACAATTCTTTACAGTCTGAGCCACCAGGGAAGCCAACTTTAGATAGGGCAGTACTATCAAATCTTGTTTTAATCACATAAATGTCTATTTTATTTGTCCCATTCTAAATAAACATCCAAAGAATTTTTTTTAATTCATTTGTGGTAACTCCTGTTTTTAAAAGAAAAAAAAATTTTGCTTCATTGAAACAATAGCTAGACCTTTTTTGTTTTTTTTTTTTTCCAAGGTTTTTGTTGATATTCTCCGTTGCTCTTATTCGCATCTGTAATGCCCATTGAGAAGACCTCAGTGAAGCTTCCTAAACCAGTTTTTCTCATTCAAAAAAGTTCTTAAGAACTTAACTTTTGTTTTATAGGTACAAACAAAACAGTTGTTTACAATGAAATTGCTCTAGATTTAATAATTTGCTGGTTTCTCTAATTTTAAAAGGATCCATTGTTTGGCCACCAATTAAGAATGCAAAAAGACCTCTTATAGGCCTAATGTAAACAAAAGTGAAGTGAAGTTACTTAAGTCATGTCCGACTCTTTGCAACCCCATGGACTGTAGGCTGCCAGGCTTCTCCATCCATGGGATTTTCCAGACAAGAATAATGGAGTGGGTTGCCATTTCCTTCTCCAGGGAATCGTCCCAACCCAGGGATGGAACCTGGTTCTCCTGCATTGCAGGCTCCTTACCCTCTGAGCCACCAGGGTATTCCTATAATATAAACAAACACACACAATAGAAAAACCTAGGAAGATCAGATAGGACATTTACATCTCAAGATCAGATCAGATCAGATCAGTCACTCAGTCATGTCCGGCTCTTTGCAACCCCATGAATCACAGCACACCAGGCCTCCCTGTCCATCACCAACTCCTGGAGTTCACTCAGACTCATGTCCATCGAGTCAGTGATGCCATCCAGCCATCTCATCCTCTGTGGTCCCCTTCTCCTCCTGCCCCCAATCCCTCCCAGCATCAGAGTCTTTTCCAATGAGTCAACCCTTCACATGAGGTGGCCAAAGTGCTGGAGTTTCAGCTTTAGCATTATTCCTTCCAAAGAAATCCCACGGCTGATGTCCTTCAGAATGGACTCCAGAATGGTTGGATCTCCTTGCAGTCCAAGGGACTCTCAAGAGTCTTCTCCAACACCACAGTTCAAAAGCATCAATTCTTCGGTGCTCAGCCTTCTTCACAGTCCAACTCTCATATCCATACATGACCACAGGAAAAACCATAGCCTTGACTAGACGAACCTTTGTTGGCAAAGTAATGTCTCTGCTTTTGAATATGCTATCTAGGTTGGTCATAACTTTCCTTCCAAGGAGTAAGTGTCTTTTAATTTCATGGCTGCAGTCAAAATCTGTAGTGATTTTGGAGCCCCCCAAAATAAAGTCTGACACTGTTTCCACTGTTTCCCCATCTATTTCCCACGAAGTGATGGGACCAGATGCCATGATCTTCGTTTTCTGAATGTTGAGCTTTAAGCCAACTTTTTCACTCTCCACTTTCACTTTCCTCAAGAGGCTTTTTAGTTCCTCTTCACTTTCTGCCATAAGGGTGGTGTCATCTGCATATCTGAGGTTACTGATATTTCTCCTGGCAATCTTGATTCTAGCTTGTGTTTCTTCCAGTCCAGCATTTCTCATGATGTACTCTGCATATAAGTTAAATAAGCAGGGTGACAATATACAGCCTTGACGTACTCCTTTTCCTATTTTGAACCAGTCTGTTGTTTCATGTCCAGTTCTAACTGTTGCTTCCTGACCTGCATACAAATTTCTCAAGAGGCAGGTCAGGTGGTCTGGTATTCCCATCTCTTTCAGAATTTTCCACAGTTTATTGTGATTACATCTCAAAGACACAGAGAAATCTGAGCTGCTCCCTAGAAGGCTTTGCTTAAGATTTTACCAAGCCAGCTTTTAACTTTTAACTACATATGCATTAAAGAGGCCCTCAACGTTTAGGGAGAGATTTAATTTCTCCAGTTAACTAGGTACTTGCAAGTATGAGCTCCGTTCCTTATGTCTTTCTACATCGGAGCCACCCCTGTGTTTTTCAACCGAGCCCGGGATATTTCTCTGTAAAAACTGCCCCCACCCATGCCTTTCCACAGGTAGGTATTTTCTTGATATGTTCCAATGGACCCCTGGGTGTCCTTAACCAACTCCCTCACCCTCCCAGTATCTTTCAACTGTGTGGGAATTCTCCCTGTATCTTCCAACTGAGCCCCACCCAGTGTCTAGGCAGGGGGAAGTCAGGCTAAATACAAGTTTGCAACAAAGGGAACAGGCAGTTGGAATATCAAAGATCATGTATCAAGTTAAGGAATTTAGCATTCTATGTATGTGGTGGTTTAGTCTCTAAGCCATGTTTGACTCTTGCGACCATGTGGACTGTAGCCCACCAGGCTCCTCTGTCCCTGGGACTTCCCAGGCAAGAGTACTGGAGTGGGTTGCCATTTCATTCTCCAGGGGATACAAGCCTCTGGGTTCACTGAATTCATTCCTTTCACATGCACCTCAGCTATCTGGGGGCTAATCCAAATCCCTTGTTGACCTTCAATCTTGCATTCCACCAGCTCCTCATCAATCACTATGCAGGAGTGGCAGTAGTTTGGGGAGCTCTCATTCACATTTGGACGCCAGAAATCACTGATGGCTGTGCCATTTCTTATTAATATGGCAGGAGATATTTCCATTTCCAACATTCCATAAATTCTCTTTTTTTCTGTTTATGGTTTTCTTTGCTGTTCAAAAGCTTTTAAGCTTAATTCCCATTTGTTTCAGTTCGGCTCAGTCACTTAGTCATGTGTGACTCTTTGCAACCCCATGAATCGCAGCACACAAGGCCTCCCTGTCCATCACCAACTCCTGGAGTGTCCTCCAAACCCATGTGCATTGAGTTGGTGATGCCATCCAACCATCTCATCCTCTGTCGTCCCCTTCTCCTCCTGCCCTCAATCTTTCCCAGCGTCAGGGTCTTTTCAAATGAGTCAGCTCTTCGCATCAGGTGGCCAAAGTATTGGAGTTTCAGCTTCAACATCAGTCCTACCAATGAACACCCAGGACTGATCTCCTTTCGGGTGGACTGGTTGGATCTCCTTGCGGTCCAAGGGACTCTCAAGAGTCTTCTCCAACACCACAGTTCAAAAGCATCAATTCTTCTGCACTCAGCCTCCTTTATAGTCCAACTCTCACATCCATACATGAACACTGGAAAAACCATAGCCTTGACTAGATGGACCTTTGCTGACAAAGTAATGTCTCTGCTTTATAATATGCTGTCTAGGTTCCTTCCAAGGAGTAAGCGTCTTTTAATTTCATGGCTGCAATCACCATCTGCAGTGATTTTGGAGCCCAGAAAAATAAAGTCAGCCACTGTTTCCATTGTTTCCCCATATATTCACCATGAAGTGATGCGAACAGATGCCATGATCTTAGTTTTCTGAATGTTGAGCTTTAAGCCAACTTTGTCACTCTCCTCTTTCACTTTCATCAAGAGGCTCTTTAGTTTTTTACCTTTTCCCAATTGTTTACCTTTGCTTTAAAAAATTTCTGTGATTTATGTCAAAGAGTGTTCTGCCTATGTTTTCCACTAGGAATTTTATAGTATCTGGTCTTACATTTAGATCTTTGAGCCATTTTGAGGTTATTTAATTTTTTATGTGGTATTAGAGAATGCTCTAATTTTATGTGTATCTGTCATGTTTTTTAGCACCTTTGTGATTTAGCTATAATCTTTGATATTCAACTACATCAAACTCTTGTTCAGGAAAAAAAAATCCTATATATTCTGATTCCTCCCTTACCTCTGGGGAATAGTTCCTCAGAGCTATCTGAGAGGCTGTCTCCCAGGCTGTAATGCTCAGTAGAGTCCTGGAATAAAACATAACTCACAACTTTTAGATTATGTGTTTTTCTTCAGGCGACATAAAGAGGGAGCTTTTTGCTGGGGGAAAAAAAGCAGTCAAAACAATAAAAGATTACTGCTAATTACAAAACAAGGACCTCAAGTTAATGAATTTAGTGCTTTTTTATATATGGGAAGATACAGGAATCTAGGCTCATTGAAATCATTTCTTTGATATGAACTCAGGGCTGGTATCCTGTTGTTCCCCATCCTGAATTCCCCTGCACAATTGGGGGGTCGCTATTGCCAACAAAGGTCCATCTAGTCAAGGCTATGGTTTTTCCAGTGGTCATGTATGGTTGTGAGAGTTGGACTGTGAAAAAAGCTGAGCGCCAAAAAATTGATGCTTTTGAACTGTCGTGTTGGAGAAGACTCTTGAGAGTCCCTTGGACTGCAAGGAGATCCAACCAGTGCATTCTGAAGGAGATCAGCGCTGTGATTTATTTGGAAGAAATGATGCCAAAGTGGAAACTCCAGTACTTTGGCCACCTCATGCAAAGAGAGTTGACTCAAGAAAAGACTTTGATGCTGGGAGGGATTGGGGGCAGGAGGAGAAGGGGACGACAGAGGATGAGATGGCTGGATGGCATCACTGACTCAATGGACATGAGTCTGAACCCCAGGAGTTGATGATGGACAGGAAGGCCTGGCATGCTGCGATTCATGGGGTCGCAAAGAGTCAGACACGACTGAACAACTGAACGGAACTGATTGGCTTTATGGTGGGTACAATTTGTTGTTTACTGAGATGATCTTGGATATGGAGTATCTCCTCAAAGTTTCTTCAATACCATGCAGCCACTGCTCCAGTGCCATTATATCTACTGTATGGGCAAGAACCCCTTAGATGAAATGGAATAGCCATCATAGTCAACAAAAGAGTCCGAAATGCAGTATTTGGATGCAATGTCAGAAATGACAGATTGATCTCTGTTCATTTCCAAGGCAAACCGTTCAATATCACAGTAATCCAAGTTTATGCCCCGAACAGTAATGCTGAAGAAGCTGAAGTTGAACGGTTCTATGAAGACCTACAAGACCTTCTAGAACTAGCACCCCAAAAAAGATGTCCTTTTCATTATAGGGGACTGGAATGCAAAAGTAGGAAGTCAAGAAACACCTGGAGTAACAATCAAATTTGGCCTTGAGTACAGAGGAAGCAGGGCAAAGGCTAATAGAGTTTTGCCAAGAGAAAGCACTGGTCATAGCAAACACCCTCTTCCAACAACACAAGAGAAGACTCTACACATGGACATCACCAGATGGCCAATACCAATATCAGATTGATTATATTCTTTGCAGCCAAAGATGGAGATGCTCTATACAGTCACCAAAAACAAGACTGCGAACTGACTGTGGCTCAGATCATGAACTCTGTATTGCCAAATTCAGACTTAAATTGAAGAAAGTAGGGAAAACCACTAGACATTCAGGTATGACCTCTCAAGAGTCTTCTCCAGCACCACAATTCAAAAACATCAATTCTTCAGCACCCAGCCTTCTTTAAAGCTGGATAAAGATTACACTGAGGTACCTAACCAACAATTACTTGAGGCAACTATTAGGCTAATTATTCAAGTTAAAAGATTGGCACAAGAGCCTGAGTCCCTTAGCTAAACCCCTCACTGGGGATCCCAGAGCCTTTTATACAAAAGTAGATAAAATGGTTGGAAGATAAAAAGAAAGGAGGGTTTCTGAAACTCTTTTAAAACCAAGTTTTGTTGATGGAGTCCTAATGAAGGCTAAGTTAAAGGTATAATAGTTGGCAGTTTTTTTACATTGAAATAAATGTCTATTTAGGTTTCTGACCATTTATTCGAATGGTTTGTTTGATTTTTTTTTTGATAATGAACTATATGAGCTTTTGTATATTATAAAGTAAGCCCTGGTTATTTGCATCATTTGCAAATATTTTCTCCCACCCTGTAGGTTGTCTTTTCATTTTGTTGATGGTTTTCTTTTCTGTGCAAGGCTTTTAAGTTTAATTAGATCCCATTTGTTTATTTTTGCTTTTATTTCCATTACTTTAGGAGACAAATCATAAAAGATGTTGCCACAGGTTATCCTAAAGAGTGTTCTATATATGTTTTCTTCTAGAAGTTTTATAGTATCTAGTCTTGCATTTAGGTCTTTCATCCATTTTGAGTTTATTTTGTTGACAAAGTTGACATAATTGAGATGAAGTTGATCTCAATTGATAAAAATTGGTATGTTTAAATGGGCTTTATAAGATGGTTATATCTCTTTTGCCTAATTATATTGTGGAATAGCCATTATTTCACTGTGGAATGCTTCCCCTGCCTGCTTAATATTATAAGACAGGGCACATAAATCTTCCCCTCAGACAATATTAATTAAATATGCAAAAACATCCCAATAGGGTTACCTGAGCCCACACAGTATAAGCTAATATTTAAAGACCAATAATGAGCAAATTAAAGGAAATGTAATTAGACAAATCAGTCTTTTAATATTTAGATGGTAGACCAGTTCTTTGGGGAGTTAAAAACAATTGCCTTTGTCTCTCAAATCTGTACAAATCAGAAATGGAAACACAGCCCATAATGACCTGAGGCTGAGTCTAACTAGACCAGTCAGGTAAAACATTGAAACCAAAGAAAACAGGAAAAAGAGGCCTTTTTAAACTCAAACTGCTGGAAAGACTCCCTCACCCAGAATCTAATTCACAGCCTCCTTAATAATTAGTCAAGGATAAATACAAATATTAAAAGTCTTTTCCACAAATAGAAGAAAGCCTTAGCCATCTGAGAAAATAAATTTAACTTATTCCTACTATTGCTTATAAACTAATAAACTTATTTTGTAACAGCTAAATTCATGACTAAGTTTTAAAATAAAACTATGAGATCTCTAGTTGTGTCTGTTTTTTATGTCTGTGTATACAGTATATGGGGCTTCTCAGGTGGCATTAGTGGTAAAGAACCCACCTTCCAATACAGGAGACTTAAGAGATTCCAGTTGGATCCCTGGGTTGGGAAAAACCCCTGGAGGAGGGCACGGCAATCCACTCCAGTATTCTTGCCTGGAGAATCCCTTGGACAGAGGAACCTGGAAGGGCTACAATCCATAGGGTTGCATAGAGTCGGACATGACTGAAGCGACTTCACATGCACACATGCATACAATATATACATGATATGCTTTTACCTTCGGATAGTATTATAAAAATTAAATTTATAAAAGAATTCTAATTGACTTAAAGGTGAAAGAAAAGAAAGTGTTACTCGTTCAGTCCTGTCTGACTCTTTGTGACCCCATGCGTTGCAGCCCGCCAGGCTCCTCTGTCCATGGGATTCTGCAGGCAAGAATACTGGAATGGGTGGCCATTTCCTTCTCCAGGGGATCTTCCTGACCCAGGGATTGAACCCAGGTCTCTTGCTTTCAAATAAGTATTTCTAATGGTAATAAGAACTAATCCAAATGAATCTCAAGTTCAGGTGATCTGGATAATATTCAATCTGAAGTTAATATTCAGTATTAAAATTTGTTGGGTTAATTAGTACAGACATGTCTTGATTCTATTGCACCTGTGTTTTATAAAAGTCAAGTAAGTTGACATTATCTCTTATAAAATTAACCAACAAGAAAAATAACTTAGGATGATGGCTGACTTGGTCTAGTGTCTCATGAAATTTTCATGGGTAATCTAAATATAATTGTAATCTAGTAGATATAAATGAGGTAAGAGTTTTTAGGTGAACTCTTTAAAAATAGTTATGTTTTATTGTATGTCTACTTAAGTTTCTCCAGATATTTTTGTTGATTTTAAAGTTTTGCTAAATTAAGTTAAATGACGGGAATTCACTGAATACCGAGGTCACATCAAATTAGAAAAAATATTAGAACATTAATTGCTAAATAGGTCTAAGTTTACCTATTTTTTCTTTTTATGAGAGGAAAACTAAAGATGTTTCAGTTAGTATACCAACAATGTAGTAAGGTTCCCTTTCACCACATCCATGCTACTATTTGTTATTTGCAGACCTTTTGATGACAGCCATTCTGGCAGCTGTGAGGTGATATCTCATTGTAATTTTGATGTGCATTTGTCTGATGATTAAGGATGTTGAGCATCTTTTCGTATGCCTGTTGGCTAACTGTATGTTTATTTTAAAATATTTATTTAGGCTTTCTGTCCATTTTTTAAATCAGATTGTTCGTTTTTTTTTTTTTTTCCCCATCTTGAGTTGTATGATGTGTTTCTGCATTTTGGACATTAATCTCCTGTTGGTCATTTTGTTGATGTTCAGTCACTAAGTCATGTCCGACTCTGTGATCCCCATGGACTGCAGCACGCTAGGCTTCTCTCTCCTTCACTGTCTCCTGGAGCATGCTCAAACTCATGTCCATTGAGTTGGTGATGCCATCCAACCATCTCATCCTCTGTCATTCCCTTCTCCTCCTGCCCTTAATCTTTCCCATCATCAGGGTTTTTTTTCTAAAGAGTTGGCTCTTTGCATCAGGTGACCAAAGTATTAGAGCTTCAGCTTCAGCATCAGTCCTTCCAATGAATATTCAGGGTTGATTTCCTTTAGGATTGACTGCTTTGATCTTCTTGCTGTACAAGAGTCTTATCCAAAACCACAGTTCGGAAGCCTCAATTCTTTGGTGCTCAGCCTTCTTTATGGTCCAAGTCTCACATCTGTTCATGACTACTGGAAATACCATCGCTTTGATTATATGGACCTTTTTTGGCAAAGCAATGTCTCTGCTTTTAAATACGCTGTCTAGGTTTCTTATAGCTTTACTTCCAAGGAGCAAGTGTCATTTAATTTCATTGCTGCAGTCACCATCCTCAGTGATTTTGGAGCCCAAGAAAATAAAATCTGCCACTATTTCCATTTTTTTCCTATCTATTTGCCATGAAATGATGGGACTGGATGCCATGATCTTAGTTTTTTGAATGCTGAGTTTTAGACCAGTTTTTTCACTCTCCTCCTTTTTACTTTCATCAAGAGGTTCTTTAGTTTCTATTTACTTTCTGCCATTATAGTAGTATCTGCATATCTGAGGTTGTTGATATTTCTCTGGCAATCTTGATTCCAGCTTGAGCTTCATCCAGCCTGGCATTTTGCAAGATGTACTCTGCATATAAGTTTAATAAGTAAGGTGACAATATACAGCCTTGATGTACTCCTTACCCAATTTTGAATCAGTCCATTGTTCCATGTCCAGTTCTAACTGTTCTCTTTGACTTGCATACAAGTTTCTCAGTAGGTGGGTAAGGTGGTCTGGAATTCCCATGTCTTTAAGAATTTTCCACAGTTTGTTGTGATCTAAGCATAGTCAATGAAGCAGAAGTAAATGTTTTTCTGGAATTCCTTTGCTTTTTCTATGACCCAACAGATGATTGCATTTCAATCTCTGGTTCCTCTGCCTTTTCTAAACCCAGCTTGTACATCTGCAAGTTCTTAGTTCACATACTGTTGAAGCCTAGCTTGCAGGAGTTTGAGCATTATCTTGCTAGCACATGAAATGAGTGCATCTGTGCAGTATTTTCAACATTATTTGGTATTGCCCATCTTTGGGATTGGAATGAAAACTGACCTTTTCCAATCCTGTGGCCATTGCTGAGTTTTCCAAATTTGCTGGCATATTGAGTATAGCACTTTAGCAGCAGCATCTTTTAGGATTTGAAATAGCTCAACTGGAATTTCATCACCTCCACTAGCTTTGTTTATAGTAATGCTTATTAAGGCCCACTTGACCCTGGTGTCTCAGATGGTAAACGATCTGCCTGCCATGCAGGAGACCTAGATTTGATCCTTGGGTTGGGAAGATCACCTGGAGTAAGAAATGGCAATCTACTCCACTATTCTTTTCTGGGGAATCCCATGTGCAGCAGAGCCTGGCAGGCTACAGTCCATGGGGTTGCAAAGAATAGGACACAACTGAGTGACTAACACTTTCTTTTACTTCAGTCACACTCCAGGATGTCTGGAGTATGATGAGTGATCACACCATTGTGTTTATCTGTGTCATTAAGACTTTTTTTGTACAAGTTCTTCTGTGTTTTCTTGCCATCTCTTCTTAGTATCTTCCGCTTCTGGTTAGGTCCCTACCATTTCTGCCCTTTATTGTGCCCATCGTTGCATGTAATGTTCCTTGAGATCTCTAATTTTCTTGAACAGATCTCTAGTCTTTCCCATTCTATTGTTTTCCTCTATTTCTTTCCATTGTTCACTTACGAAGGCTTTTTTTATCTCTCTGTGCTATTCTTTGGAACTCTGCATTCAGATGTGTACATCTTTCCTTTTCTCCTTTGCATTTCACTTCTCTTCTTTTCTCAGCTATTTGTAAGGCCTCCTCAGCAAACATTTTGCCATCTTGCATTTATTGGCCATATCATTTGCAAATATTTTCTCCCATTCAGTAGGTTGTCTTTTTGTTTTGTCAAAGGATTCCTTGTCTCTGCAAAAGCTTTTAAATTCAACTAGGTCCCATTTGTTTATGTTTTTCTTTTGTTTCTTTTCCCTTAGGAGACATCCAAAAATATATTGCTACAATTGATGTCAAAGAGTGTTCTGCCTGTATTTTTTTCTAGGAGTTTTATGGTTTCTGGTCTTATATTTTAGTCTTTAATCCATTTTGAGGTTTTTTTTTTAATATGTTATGAGAAAATGTTCTAATTTTATTCTTTTACATGTAGCTAGCAAGATTTCCCAGTGTCTCAGTGGTAAAGAATTCACCTGCAATGCAGGAGACAGTGGTGACATAGGTTTGATCCCTGGGTTGGGAAGATCCACTGGAGAAGGAAATTGCAACTCACTCCAGTATTCTTGCCTGGAAAATCCCATGGACAGAGGAGCCTGGCAGGCTACAGTCTATGGGGTTGTAAAGAGTCAGACATTACTAAGCACACACACTCTGCATCCAGATTTCCCAGTGCTGCTTACTGTATAGACTATCTTTCCTCCATTGCACAGTCTTGCCTCCTTTGTCATAGATTAATTGATGATAACACATGGTTTTGGGCTTCCCAGGTGGCACTAGTAGTAAAGAACCTGCCTACCAACGAAGGAGACATAAGAGATGTGGTTTTGATCCCTGGGTGGGGAAGATCCCCTGGAGGAGAGCAGGGCAACCCTCTCAAGCATTCTTGCCCAAAGAATCACCATTGACAGAAGATCCTGGCAGGCTACAGTCCATAGAGTCGCATAGAGTCAGGCACGACTGAAACGACATATCATGCCCGCTCACACATGGGTTTATTTATTGATCCTCTATTCTGTTCTATTGATCCGTGTGTCTTTTTGTGTCAGTACCATGGTGTTTTGATTACTTTACCTTTTTGGTATAGTCAGAAGTCAAGGAGTGTGATACCTCCAGTTTTGTTCTTTTACCTCAAGATAATTTTTGCAATTTGGGATATTTTGGGTTCTGTATAAATTTTAGGATTATTTCTTCTAGTTTTGTAAAAAATGTCATGGGAATTATGGTAGGGATTGCATAAATCTATAGTTGCTCTGGGTAATATTTTAACAATATTAATACTTCCAGTCCATGAACATGGAATATCTTTCCATTTTTTGTATCATCTTCAACTTCCTTCATCAGTGTTTCATAATTTCCATAATATACGTCTTTCATGTCCTTATTTAAGTTTATTCATAGTATTTTATTCTTTGATGTAATTTTAAATGAGATTGTTTCCTTTCTCTTTCTGATAATTCATTATTAGTGTATAGAAAAGCAACAAGTTTCGGTATATTAATTTTGTATCGTGTAACTTTACTGATAAAACTAATAATATTTTGGTGGAGACTTTTAAGATATTCTGTCACCTGATGCAAAGTCCTGACTCATTGGAAAAGACCATGATGCCAGGAAAGATTGAAGGCAGGAGGCAAAGGGGGTGACAGAGGATGAGATGGTTGGATGGCATCACCAACTCAATGGACATGACTTTGAGCAAATTCCAGGAGATAGTGAAGGACAGGAAAGCCTGGTGTGCTGCAGTCCATGGGGTCTCAAAGAGTCAGACACAACTTATTGATTGAACAATAACATATAGTATCATGCCACAGTGACAGATTTACTTCTTCACTGCAAATAATGATAGTTTTACTTCTTCCCTTCCGTGTTGGATGGATTTTATTCTTTGCTTTTCTGATTGCTGTGGCTAGGATTACCAATACTATGTTAAATAGAAGTGGCAGGGGTGGGCATTCTTTTCTTATTCTTGATTTTAGAGAAAAGGCTTTCATCTTTTTCTCTGTTGAGTATGATATTGGCTATGGGTTTGTCATAAATGACCTTTGTCATGTTGAGATATTTCCCTTTATACTAACTTTGATGAGCATTTTTATCATGAATGGATGTTGAATTTTGTCAAATGCTTTTTCTGAGCCCATTGAGATGATTGTGTGATTTTTTTACCCTTCCTTTAAAAAATGTTAAACAATTTTATGATGTATAGTTGATTTTCAATGTTTTAGTTTCAGATATACAGCAAAGTAAATCAGTTATACATATACATATATCCACTGTTCTTAAAGATTCTTTTCACATATAGACCATTACAGAGTATTGAGTTCCCTGAGCTATACAATAGGTTATTATTAGTTATTTATTTTATATATAGTAGTATATGTCAATCCCAGTTTCTCGTTTATCCCTCGCCTCCATCTATGGTAACCATATGTTTGTTTTCTATATCTGTGATTCTACATCTGTTTTGTAAATAAGCTCATTTTGTACCTTTTTTATAGTTACCACATGTAACCAATATCATATGATATTTGTCTTTCTGTGTCTGGCTTACTTCACTCATTATGACAATCTCTAGGTCCATCCATGTTGCTCCAAATGGCATTATTTTGTTTGTTTTTATAGATGAATAATATTTCATTGCATATATGTACTGCATATTTATCCATTCATCTGTTTTGGTTAATATTGTGTATCACATTGATTGTGAAGACTGAGACATCCTTGCATCACTGAAATAAATCCCACTTGATCATGGTGTATGATCCTTTTTATATGTTGTTGAATTCAGTTTGCTATTATTTTGTTGTGGATTTTTGCATCTGTATTCATCAGAGATATATTGGCCTATAATTTTTTTGTAGTCTCTTTGTCTGGTTTTGGTATTAGGGTAATGGTGGCTTTGGAGAATGAATTTTGGAATGTTCCCTCCTCTTCAGTTTTTTGGAATAATTTGAGAAGGATAAGTCTTAGCTCTTTTTTAAATATATGATTTGTAGAATTCCTCTGTGAAGTGATTTGGTCCTGGATTTTTTAAAACTTATTTGTTTTAATTGGAGACTAATTACTTTACAATATTGTATTGGTTTTGCCATACAACATGAATATGCCACGGGTATACACATGTTCACAATCCTGAACCCCCCTCCCACCTCCCTCCCCATACCATCCCTCTGGGTCATCCCAGTACACCAGCCTGGAGCATCCTGTATCATGCATCGAACCTGGACTGGCGATTCATTTCACATATGATAATATACCTGTTTCAATGCCATTCTCCCAAATCATCCCACCCTTGCCCTCTCCCACAGAATCAAAAAGACTGTTCTATACATCTGTGTCTCTTGCTGTATCCCATACAGGGTTATCATTACCATCTTTCTAAATTCCATATATATGCATTAGTATGTGGAAAATTCTGAAAGAGATGGGAATACCAGACCACCTGACCTGCCTCTTGAGAAATCTGTATGCAGGTCAGGAAGCAACAGTTAGAACTGGACATGGAACAACAGACTGGTTCCAAATAGGAAAGGGAGTACGTCAAGGCTGTATATTGTCACCCTGCTTATTTAACTTCTATGCAGAGTACATCATGAGAAACACTGGGCTGGAAGAAACACAAGCTGGAATCAAGATTGCCAGGAGAAATATCAATAACCTCAGATATGTAGATGACACCACCCTTATGGCAGAAAGTGAAGAGGAACTAAAAAGCCTCTTGAAGAAAGTGAAAGTGGAGAGTGAAAAAGTTGGCTTAAAGATCAACATTCAGAAAACGAAGATCATGGCATCTGGTCCCATCACTTCATGGGAAATAGATAGGGAAACAGTGGAAACAGTGTCAGACTTTATTTTGGGGGGCTCGAAAATCACTGCAGATGGTGACTGCAGCCATGAAATTAAAAGACGCTTACTCCTTGGAAGGAAAGTTATGTCCAACCTAGATAGCATATTGAAAAGCAGAGACATTACTTTGCCAACAAAGGTCCATCTGGTCAAGGCTATGGTTTTCCTAGTGGTCATGTATGGATGCGAGAGTTGGACTGTGAAGAAAGCTGAGCACCAAAGAATTGATAATTTTGAACTGTGGTGTTGGAAAAGACTCTTGAGAGTCCCTTGGACTGCAAGGAGATCCAACCAGTCCATTCTAAAGGAGATCAGCTCTGGGTGTTCTTTGGAAGGAATGATGCTAAAGCTGAAACTCCAGTACTTTGGCCACCTCATGCGAAGAGTACCTCTTACTCCCCTATATTGCTCCTCTTCCCTTCTGTCTCCCCACTGGTTAACTGTTCTCTATATTTGTGAATCTGTTTCTTTTTTATTATATTCACAAGTTTGTCTTTTTTTCTTAGATTCCAGAAGTATTGTTTTTAGAGTGGAAACAGTGAAAATTTGTTTAGTCTGTCATTTAATTGTAAAGAAACAGGGTCACATTAAATAGAGTTTCTATGGGTGTATAGCCACTTGTCACCATACAGGTGTTTTCCAACCTCACCTCTCACTGCTTCCTGGAAATCTTGCTGTTTTCTTAGTTCTCTTTTTTATTCTCCACAGAGCTTCATCCATTCTTCTGTTCCTTCTCCTAACCTTTTACACATTCTGTCCTCACACACATTAGATGATTTGCTTCTTACTTCCCCAAGGGAAATGAATCTCTCAAGTGTAATGTACCTCAGTTTTGCAGCACAAATGTACAACCTTACTTATATGTAATCCAAACTTTCCTCCTCCCCGCCCCCACCATCTAAGATAAATTCATTCACTGTGCTTCACACACAAGTCCTTCTACCCTCTTGTTCAATTGGTTACCACATCTTACCATGTTTTCATGTTTTCCCTCTCTACTGGTGTTTCCAGGAAAAGCCAATTCTGACTTCATGTTGGAACCATTTGTTTGACTTGCTTTTCATTGCTTTTGTTATTGTAATCATATATAACGGCCTACCTCAGAGAATGTTACCCCTCTGCCTGACTGCTAAACTAGCTTCTGTTCAGGACCCTGTCCACCTGTGGATGGCAGGAAAGAGGAAATTAACACATCCCCTCCCTGAAGCTTGCCATCCTAGGAGATATTTACAAGATTAATGGCCTTTTTACTTTGTTTCCTCACTTCTCCCATCTCTGTTCTATAAAACAAACCGATATCCAGACCCTAGTAAGATGGTTATTTTGAGACATTAGTCTGTCATCTTCTTGGCTTTATGAAAAAGTCATACTCCTTGCCTCAACACCTTGTTTCTCGAATTTTTTGGCCTGTCGTCCAGTGAGCAGAGCAAGCTTGACTTGATAACACTGGCTTCTCTTCATAAACAAGTAAAGGTGCTCAAGTCTCTGCCACCTTGAAAACACTAAAACTTTTCTTTGATGTGACATCACCTTTGAGCTACTATCCCTTCCATTCCTCTCCTCTCTTTCATAATTAAGCTGCTTGAATGAATCATTTAGACTCTCTGAATCTAATTCCTTATCTCCCACTCATTCCCTAGCCCACTATCATCTGTGTTTCCATCCTGCCACTTTATTGAAGCAGTTCTTGTTAATCATGTTATGCCTTAAATTCACTCAATTCTGTGTCTACTTTCTCTCCATTTCCCTTTTATTTTGATAACTACTCCTTTTTTTTTGATGATCCCTTTGTATGCACTTCTCTCTCTGCCCAACCCAGAAATTTTTGTTAACAGTTTTATTACAATGTAAATTACATACCATAATCTTCACCTATTTATTGTATAAGTCAAAGGTTGTTAGTGCATTTATAAATTTGGGCAACCATCGTTATAATCTAATTTTAAAATATCTTCATTGTTTCAAAGAGAAACCTTGTACCCATTAGAGGCCAATCCCCATTCCCCTTTCCTTCAGCCATATGTAACTATTAATCTGTGTTTTGATTCTGTATGTTCAACCATACTAGGCATTATATAAATGAAGCTGCACAGTATGTGATGTGTTATGTCTGACCTGTTGTTCATCCATTTCCTTAATAGCTAATAACGTTGCACATGCTTATTGTCCCTTTGTGTATATCTTTGGAGAAGTCTATTCAAATCCTCTGTCCACCTTTTAATTGCAGTATTTGTTTTATTATTGACTTATACATATTCTTTGATATTCTGGATATAATACAGATCACTAATCATTTCAAAGAGCCAACATTTAGTGTTGTTGATTTTCACTACTGTTTATCTAATATCACTATTGTTTTTCTATTGTTTACCTAATTTCATTCTATCCTTTTGTATTATTTTTTTTTGCTTGTTTTGTGTTTACTTTGCTTATCTTTTCATAGGAATTTATACTTATGAATTACCATTTAAAGTACTGCTTTAGCTGCATTTCAAGCTTTGGTGTTTTGATTGTATCCATCTCAAAGTATTTTCTAATTTCCATCATGATTTCTTCTTTAACCCATTGGTTATCTAGGAATGTATTGTTTAATTTCCACATATTTGTGAGTTTCCCATATTTCTATTGTTGATTTCTAATTTAATTCCATTTTGGTTAGAGAACATAATTTGTATTATTTCAATCTTAAATCTTTTGGGGCATGTTTATGGCCCAGCATACAGTCTTTTTTGGAGAAGGATCCTTGTACATTTTGTTGTTGTTTGGAGTGGTCATTATATGTGTATTAGTCTAATGTTTTATAGTGTTGTTCCTCTGTTGCTAATGGCATCCTGGAGCTACCAGGCCCTTCTTAATTGTTCACCATTAAGATCCTCATTGTTTTTCCAAAAATGCCCTTAGATATAAATGTTTCCAGGTTCTTTTCCAAATAAATTCATTCCCTTCAGGCACAGCTGCTGTGCTGCTTACAGCCTGCTTCTGTACCCAAGCAGAAACTTCAGACAATTATATATGTGTCTTTTTCAATTTTGGTTTCCTCAGGGTATATGCCTAGGAGTGGGATTGCTGAGCCATACAGTGGTTTTATTCCTAGTTTTTTAAGGAATCTCCATACCATCTTCCATAGTGGCTGTATCAATTTACATTCCCATCAACAGTGCAAGAGGGTTCCCTTTTCTCCACACCCTCCCCAGCATTTATTGTTTGTAGCCTTTTTCATGATGGCCATTCTGACTGGTATCTCATTGTAGTTTTTGACCTGAACTGGTGGATATAGTAGGATACTTCTATAGTAACACTCCACTGGGCATTCAAGGGAGACGGTAGCACCTGGTTATTTCACCTTTCCTATCTCCATGTAGAAACTTCACCCTAGAAATGAACTTGGGCCAAGAAGATCAGTTCTTTAGCCCTGGCTTGCCTAGAGTAGTGATTTGGCAACATAGGGCTGTGATGGAATAAAAGACATTGGTGCCTTCCCCCAGAGGTGAA
Organism: Bos taurus; assembly: GCF_002263795.3. Lineage (NCBI taxonomy): Eukaryota > Metazoa > Chordata > Mammalia > Artiodactyla > Bovidae > Bos > Bos taurus. Next base: position 89,036,943 of record NC_037357.1, read on the forward strand.
AATATAGCCCTAGACTAGGAGCTGCGAGGATAATGAGCCACGGTCTTCTTGGGCACACCCATACTTGGAGGAGAGCTTTTCACATAGAGCTGAGGGAGATTGGAACAGGTTATAGCTCAAATACCAAATTCTATTTTTACAGAGATTTAGTAGATTTTTTTTTGAACAAATGTTTACCCATTTGCTGTATGCCCTTATGACAGTTTTTAGGGACTTTAAATATGTGTGTGTGTAATTTGTCACCAATTAAATGTTATTTCAGTAGGGAGTGGGTCCAACCAAGATCCTCATACAACTCTTTTGGAAGTCCTGCACCCACCCTTAAATGTTGATATTCTTCAGGGAGATTTTCATTGTCCTCTTTGTATACTCTCTCCTATATGACCTTTACTACCGCTTCACTTATTGTCCATCTACTGATGATTCCAGGATCTACACCTCCAGCTCATTCTTCTTTGCTAAGCTGCATGTCTACGTATCTCTGGACTTTTGGATATGTCTAAGTTAATGTCTCTTGGCTACCAGAAACAGTTGTAAAACTACTCTCATTGCTCAGTTTTCCATAACTAATGCTTTCCCTCTATTAGATTCCACCAAGGGAGTGGTACCATCATCTCAGTTGTTTTAGACAGATATCTTTAAATATATCCATGATATCTACCTCTCTAATCCCCTATATCCAGTTAATCAACTCATGCCCCATTAAATCCTATAAATTTCTAAAATGTGTCCACATCTATCAATATGGTCAGTACCCTAGTTCAGATCGCCATCATTTCTCACCTGAACTACTATCACAATCTTCTCTCCCTTTACAAATAATTTTCTACTCTTTAGATAAGTTGATGTCATGTCTCCTCTCCTCAAATTCCTGAACAAGTCATATCAGACCCTCTATAATCTGGCTTTTTCTTACCCCATGACATTCACTTGGAGGTCCTTTCTTCTTCTCTACATGCTCAAACTATGTTCCAGACATAATGAACAAGTTCTTGTTCCTAAAATCATCTAGAACCCCACACTAGCTCTTCCCTTTCTGGAAGAATACCCTCCCACTACTTCTCCTGGCTAGGCCCTGTTCACCCTTCAGGTGCTAAGTTACATGGGACTTTCTCTGAGAATCTCTCATCCCTGCTAAACTAGGTTAGTTTACTACATGCTGGCAGAGCCCACTGAATCCCCACTATCACACACACAAAAAAACAACCCACTACATTTTGTTGAGATTTCTTGTTTTATCATTTGTCTTCCCAACACTGAGAGCTCCAATTGAAAGGATATATGTACTAGATAAATGCAAATACTTTCCTATTTTACCTATCAGGTTAAAGCTAGATGAAAGAACACAGCTTAAAGACTCGAAATATTATTGACTGAGATGATAGAAGGTCTTTATTCATATCTAATATATTAAGGTTTAATTTAGAAATTAATTAAGCAATTTAATAAAGAAAAAGATAATTGTTAATAGACTTAGACAGCAGGGTGCTCTAGGGCAGCAAAATATTCCTGGGAAGGGTTTTTCCTTGCTTTAAACAGGATGCATCTATTTAGATAGACTGGGCTAATCCCTAAAATGTCCACTAGGGAGCATGATGCTATCACTGGTAACCCTTACTAAGAATGATTTTGCAGTCAATTTATGTGTTTGTAATACCAAGAAATGAGGTCTAATTTTGAGTGGTTAGACAAAGGGCAAAAAGAGAATTGATATGAACTCTGTTTCAAGTCCTCTATACCTTCAGCACTGGCCCCAGAGAGGTTTAAGGTTCGAGAGGTCCTGGACTGCTTTTTCACACTGCTATGTAGGATTACACAGGGGTGAGGTGTTAAGTCTTCTTAGACCATGGATGGGCTTCTCGATTCCTTATGTTCACTATCCTGGGAAAAGGTGGAACACCGAATTCACTGCAAGATACTGTCATGTTCTTCTTCATCTTAACATAAATCATGAACTTTGGAGTAAAAGGAGACAATTTCTATATCCAACCCATCACATTTTAGTCCTTTGATCCATTCCATTAAGGTTCATATCTTTGATTCTAGGAATATAAATTTGAGACACTCTTAAGTACTTTTTAGAGATTGAGTCATGGGAGCAGCTTTACCTTATCCATGGTGCTGCTGCTGCTGCTGCTAAGTCGCTTCAGTCGTGTCCGACCCTGTGCGACCCCATAGACGGCAGCCCACCAGGCTTCCCCATCCCTGGGATTCTCCAGGCAAGAACACTGGAGTAGGTTGCCACTGCCTTCTCCAATGCATGAAAGTGAAAGGTGAAAGTGAAGTCGCTCAGTCGTGTCTGACTCTTAGCGACCCCATGGACTGCAGCCTAACAGGCTCATGAGATTTTTCCAGACAAGAGTACTGGAGTGGGGTGCCATTGCCTTCTCCTATCCATAGTGGGAATCATTTTATCCATGATTTGAAACTGCAAACTCAGGTTTTTGGTAGTGATGGAGAGTGAGGGGTGGAGGGACTTTCCTAGGCCAATTTGGAGTCAGCCTGCATTAGGGAACTTTTCTAGCAATGAAACCTAGCAAAGATCTGAACTGTACAGTAGTTGTAAATTGTGTTCATTGCCTCACATTATCTGGTACTCTTCAATAAATGGCCTTGTCTTTTGGGCACTGTATAAAATTGATAAGGGCACATTCTGGGGTAAAAAGATAGAAGGGGAATGAATAACAGGGTTCCATTTCCTGAGTCCAGAGTGGTGATGTCCTTGCTTACCAGTTGAAAAATCACTATGCTCAGAAGAGCACATGAGAGTCACACATGGCAGCTTAAAAAGGATCCAGAAAAAACAGAGAAGTTTCTGAAAAACAAGGTAGTAGCAGGCCAGCCTACTTTTAGCTAATATATTGCAATTGTGTGATTTAACAAAGGTGAACCCCTCTGAATTGATTGTTCTCCCTCCCCTGCCAGCCTCAGTGCTTGGTGACTAGAAAGTCTGTATGGGAATTAAGAGATGAAAAGCCAAACCAACTAAAACAAGCCTGCAGGGGGCGGTCCTAAGATGGTGGAGGAATAGGACAGGGAGACCACTTTCTCCCCACCAAATTCATCAAAAGAACATTTGAACGCCAAGCAAATTCCACAAAACAAATTCTGAACGCTGGCAGAGGACATCAGGCACCCAGAAAGGCATTGTCTTCGAAAGGAGGTAGGACAAAATATAAAAGATAAAGAGAGAGACAAAAGAGGTAGGGATGGAGATCTGTCCCGGGAAGGGAGTCTTAAAAAAGAGAGAAGTTTCCAAACACCAGAACACACTTTCTCCAGCGGGTCTGTGGTGAGCCTTGGAATCTCAGAGGGGAAAATAACCAGGAGGAAAAATAAATAAATAATTAAAACCCACAGATTATGTGCCTAACAGCAACTCCCAGCAGAGCAGCAGCCCAGACGCTCACATCCCCCACTAGCAAGCAGGGGCTGCATTGCTTAGGGTAAGGACCGGGCCTGAAGGCCCCGAGGGCAATCTGAGGGAACTAGCTTGAGATAGCAACCCAGACTGTGGGATAGCTATCCCATGAAAAGCCCTAACCTAAGACACCACCAGGCCCGCTCACAGAACAAAGGACTGAGTAGAACTAGCCAGCTGCCGCAGGCACATCCCCTGCTAGAGACAGGCAGGCGAGGGCAGCCAGAGCTGGAAGGGGGCAATCACGACCCCAGAGAGGCATCCTATACCAAACTGCAAGCAGACTTCATTGCTAACCAAGACTTCTTGGGATTCTGGATGGTTGACATCCACCAGGAGGGTCGAGGTCAGAGATCAGCTCCCCAGAAGAGACACACGGCACACCTGAGAAGGCGCGCCCATTGTACACCCAGAAAACTGAGTGGCTGGGTCAGGGGAGGCAATAAGTCACAGCCTTCAACTGGGGGCAACTGTGCTCGCCAAGCACCTGGTCATCTGAGCTGCTTGGACCTGGGATGGGCACAAAACACAGGCCCAACCAAGTCTGCCTTTGTGGAGTACCCGAGAACCTGAACCTGAGTGGCTTAGACCTGGGAAGTGCATGCAAACCAGGGCCCGCATCAGACAGTTCCCGGCAGAGCAACCTAGAGCATGAACAGTGTAGACTGGGAAAGCACACACGCTGTGAGCGGGGGCAAATGCAGTGTGGCTGAATCACTGTGAGCACATGCCAGTGATATTTGTTTGCATTGTTCCTCCCTCCCCACAGCACGAAAGAACAATTGAGCCTAAAAAAAAGTGACCACCACCACCCTGCTTGTGTCGGGGCGGAAATTAGACACTGAAGAGACCAGCAAACATAAGAAGCTAAAATAGAGGGAACCACTTTGAAAGTGACAGGTGCAATAGATTAAAACCCTGTAGTTAGCACTGACTACATAGGAAGGGGGCTATAGACCTTGAGAAGTACAAGTTCGACCAAGGAACTGTCTGAAAATGAACTGACCCCACACTGTCCGCAAGAGCTCCAGAGAAAGCCCTAGATACATTTTTACTATTATCATTTTTTAAATTAAATTAAAAAAATTTTTAAGTCCCCTATTACTCCTTTAATTTTCATTTTTATAACCTACTATTACTTTGCAAAAAAAGACCATATTTTTAAAGCAAACTTCACATATATATATATATATATATTTTATAATTTTTGTGACCTTTTTTTTTTTTGATATTGTATATTTGAGAATCTAACCTCTACTCTAGATTTTTAATCTTTGCTTTTTGATGTTTGTTATCAACTTTGTACCTTTAAGAACCCAATCTTCAGTACCCATTTTTACTTGGGAGTGAGATCACTGGCCTGATTGCTCTCTGCCCCTTTTGATTCTCCTTTCTCTCCACCAGGTCACCTCTATCTCCCCCCTCCCCCTTTGCTTATCTACCCAACTCTGTGAATCTCTTTGTGTGTTCTACGCTGTGGAGAACATTTAGGGAACGGATTACTGGCTAGATCTGTCTCTCTCCTTGTGATTCCCCATTTTGTCCTCCTGGCCACCTCTGTCTCCTTCCTCCCTCTTCTCTTTTCTGTGTAACTCTGTGAACATCTCTGAGGGATCCTGACTGTGGAGAGCACACAGGGAAATGATTAATGGCTAGCTTGCTCTCTCCCCTTTTAATTCCCCCTCTTCTCGTCCTGGTCACCTCTATCTCCCTCCTCCCTCTTCTCTTCTCCATGTAACTCTGTGTACCTCTACGGGTGTCCCTCACTGTGGAGAAACTTTTCATCATTAACCTAGATGTTTTATCATCGGCGCTGTATAGATGAAGAAGTCTTGAGGCTACTGTAAGAATAAGACTGAAAACCAGAGGCAGGAGGCTTAAGTCCAAATCCTGAGAACACCTGAGAAATCCTGAATCCAGGGATCATTAATCGATAGGAGCTCATCAAACGCCTCCATACCTACCCTGAAACCAAGCACCACCCAAGGGCCAACAAGTTCCAGAGCAAGATATACCATGCAAATTCTCCAGCAACACAGGAACATAGCCCTGAGCTTCAATATACAAGCTGCCCAAAGTCACACCAAACCCACTGACATCTCAAAACTCATTACTGGACATTTCATTTCACTCCAGAGAGAAGAAATCCAGCTCCACCGACCAGAACACTGACACAAGATTCCCTAAAGAGGAAACCTTGACAAGCCACCTGTCCAACCCCACCCACAGTGAGGAACCTCCACAATAAAGAGGAACCACAAACTGCCAGAATACAGAAGTGAAGTGAAGTGAAATGAAGTCGCTCAGTCGCGTCTGACTCTTTGCGACCCCATGGACTGTAGCCAACAAGGCTCCTCTGTCCATGGAATTTTCCAGGCAAGAGTACTAGAGTGGGTTGCCATTTCCTTCTCCAGGGGATCTTCCCCACCCAGGGATCGAACCCAGGTCTCCCACATTGCAGGCAAATGCTTTACCGTCTGAGCCACCAAACACAGCAATATGAACAAGATGAAAAGGCAGAGAAATACCTAGCAGGCAAAGGAACAGGATAAATGCCCACCAAACCAAACAAAAGAGGAAGAGATAGGGAATCTACCTGATAAAGAATTCCAAATAATGATAGTGAAAATGACCCAAAACCTTGAAAACAAATTGGAGTTACAAATAAATAGCATGGAGACAACAATCAAGAAGATGCAAGAAAGGTTTAACAAGGATCTAGAAGAAATAAAAAACAGTCAATATATAATGAATAATGCAATAAACCAGATAAAAAATACTCTGGAGGGAACAAACAGTAGAATAATGGAGCCAGAAGATAGGATAAGTGAGGTAGAAGATAGAATGGTAGAAATAAATGAAACAGAGAGGAAAAAAGAAAAAAGAATTAAAAGAACTAAGGACAACCTCAGAGACCTCTGGAACAATGTTAAACACCTCAACATTCAAATCATAGGAGTCCCAGAAGAAGAAGACAAAAAGAAAGACCATGAGAAAATACTTGAGGAGATAATAGTCAAAAACTTCCCTAAAATGGGGAAGGAAGGAAATAATCACCCAAGTCCAAGAAACCCAGAGAGTCCCAAATGGGATAAACCCAAGTTGAAACACCCCAAGACGCATAGTAATCAAATTAACAAAGATCGAACACAAAGAACAAATATTGAAAGCAGCAAGGGAAAAACAACAAATAACACATAAGGGGATTCCCATAAGGATAACAGCTGAGAGAATTCAGCACCACCAAACCAGCTCTCCAACAAATGCTAAAGGATCTTCTCTAGACAGGAAAAACACAAAGGGTGTATAAACTCGAACCTAAAACAATAAAGTAAATGGCAACAGGATCATACTCATCAATAATTACCTTAAATGTAAATGGGTTGAATGCCCCAACCAAAAGACAAAGACTGCCTGAATGGATACAAAAACAAGACCCCTACATATGTTGTCTACAAGGGACCCACCTTGAAACAAGGGACACATACAGACTGAAGGCAAAGGGCTGGAAAAAGATATTCCATGCAAATAAAGACCAAAAGAAAGCAGGAGTAGCAATACTCATATCCGATAAAATAGACTTTAAAACAAAGGCCGTGAAAAGAGACAAAGATGGACAATACATAATGATCAAAGGATCAATCCAAGAAGAAGATATAACAATTATAAATATATATGTACCCAACATAGGAGCACCGCAATATGTAAGACAAATGCTAACAAGTATGAAAGGGGTATTAATAATAACACAATAATAGTGGGAGACTTTAATACCCCACTCACACCTATGGATAGATCAACTAAACAGAAAATTAACAAGGAAATACAAACTTTAAATGATACAATAGACCAGTTAGACCTAATTGATATCTATAGGACATTTCACCCCAAAACAATGAATTTCACCTTTTTCTTAAGTGCACACGGAACCTTCTCCAGGATAGATCACATCCTGGGCCATAAATCTAGCCTTGGTAAATTCAAAGAAATTGAAATATTCCAAGCATCTTTTCTGACCACAAAGCAGTAAGGTTAGATCTCAATTACAGGAGAAAAACTACTAAAACTTCCAACATATGGAGGCTGAACAATACGCTGCTGAATAACAAACAAATCACAGAAGAAATGAAAAAAAAATATGCATAGAAATGAATGAAAATGAAAACACAACAACCCCAAACCTGTGGGACACTGTAAAAGCAGTGCTAAGGGGAAGGTTCATAGCAATACAGGCTTACCTCAAGAAACAAGAAAAAAATCAAATAAATAACCTAACTCTACACCTAAAGCAACTAGGAAAGGAAGAAATGAAGAACCCCAGGGTTAGTGGAAGGAAATAAATCTTAAAAATTAAGGCAGAAATAAATGCAAAAGAAACCATAGCAAAAATCAACAAACCCAATATCTGATTCTTTGAGAAGATAAATAAAATTGACATACCATTAGTCAGACTTATCAAGACACAAAGGGTGCAAAATCAAATCAACAAAATTAGAAATGAAAATGGAGAGATCACAACAGACAACACAGAAATACAAAGGATCATAAGAGACTATTATTAGCAACTATATGCAAATAAAATGGACAACTTGGAAGACATGGACAAATTCTTAGAAAAGTACAACTTTCCAAAACTGAACCAGCAAGAAATAGAAAATCTTAACAGACCCATCACAAGCACAGAAATTAAAACTGTTAATCAGAAATCTTCCAACAAGCAAAAGCCCAGGACCAGACGACTTCACAGCTGAATTCTACACAATTTAGAGAAGAGCTCACACCTACCCTACTCAAACTCTTCCAGAAAATTGCAGAGGAAGGTAAACTTCCAAACTCATTCTATGAGGCCACCATCACCCTAATACCAAAGATGCCACACACAAAAAAAGAAAACTATAGGCCAATATCACTGACAAACATAGATGCAAAAATCCTTAACAAAATTCTAGCAATCAGAATCCAACAACATATTAAAAAGATCATACATCATGACCAAGTGGGCTCTATCCCAGGGATGCAAGGATTCTTCAGTATCCACAAATCAATCAATTGGATACACCACATTAACAAATTGAAAAATAAAAATGATATGATTATCTCAATAGGTGCAGAGAAAGCCTTTGACAAAATTCAACATCCATTTATGATAAAAGCCCTCCAGAAAGCAGGAATAGAAGGAACATACCTCAACATAATAAAAGCTATATATGACAAACCCTGAGCAAACATTATCCTCAATGGTGAAAAATTGAAAGCATTTCCCCTAAAGTCAGGAACAAGACAAGGGTGCTCACTCTCATCACTACTATTCAACATAGTATTGTAAATTTTGGCCACAGCAATCAGAGCAGAAAAAGAAATAAAAGGAATCTAGATTGGAAAAGAAGAAGTAAAACTCTCACTGTTTGCAGATGACATGATCCTCTACATAGAAAACCCTAAAGACTCCACCAGAAAATTACTAGAGCTAGTAAAGGTGCAGTAAAGGTGCAGGATATAAAGGTGCAGGATATAAAATCAACACACAGAAATCCCTTGCATTCCTATACACTAACAATGAGAAAACAGAAAGAGAAATTAAGGAAACAATTCCATTCACCATTGCAACGAAAAGAATAAAATACTTAGGAATACATCTACCTAAAGAAACAAAAGACCGATATATAGAAAACTATAAAACACTGGTGAAAGGAATCAAAGAGGACACTAATAGATGGAGAAATATACTGTGTTCATGGATTGGAAGAATCAACTTAGTGAAAATGAGTATACTACCCAAAGCAATCAGTAGATTCAGTGCAATCCCTATCAAGCTACCAACGGTATTTTTCACAGAGCTAGAACAAATAATTTCACAATTTGTATGGAAATACAAAAAAACCTCGAATAGCCAAAGCAATCTTGAGAAAGAAGAATGGAACTGGAGAAATCAACCTGCCTGACTTCAATCTCTACTACAAAGCCATAGTCATCAAGACAGTATGGTACTGGCACAAAGACAGTAATATAGATCAATGGAACAAAATAGAAAGCCCAGAGATAAACCCACGCACCTATGGATACCTTATCTTTGACAAAGTAGGCAAGAATATACAATGGAGAAAAAACAATCTCTTTAACAAGTGGTGCTGGGAAAACTGGTCAACCACTCAGAATGAAACTAGATCACTTTCTAACACCATACACAAAAATACACTAAAAATGGATTAAAGATCTAAATGTAAGACCAGAAACTATAAAACTCCTAGAGGAAAACAGGCAAAACACTCTCCAACATAAACCACGGCAGGATCCTCTATGACCCACCTCCCAGAATATTGGAAATAAAAGCAAAAATAAACAAATGGGACCTAATTAAAATTAAAAGCTTTTGCACAATGAAGGAAACTATAAGCAAGGTGAAAAGACAGCCTTCGGAATGGGAGAAAATAATAGCAAATGAAGCAACTGACAAAGAATTAATCTCAAAATTATACAAGCAGATCCTACAGCTCAGTTCCAGAAAAATAAACGACCCAAAAAATAGGCCAAAGAACTAAACAGACATTTCTCCAAAGAAAACATACAGATGGCTAACAAACATATGAAAACATGCTCAACATCACTCATTGTCAGAGAAATGCAAATCAAATCCACAATGAGGTACCATCTCATGCCAGTCAGAATGGCTGCTATCCAAAAGTCTACAAGCAATAAATGCTGGAGAAGGTGTGGAGGAAAGGGAACCCTCTTACACTGTTTGTGGGAATGCAAACTAGTATAGCCACTATGGAGAACAGTGTGGAGATTCCTTAAAAAACTGGAAATAGAACTGCCATATGACCCAGCAATCCCATTGTTGGGCATACACACTGAGGAAACCAGAGTTGAAAGAGACACGTGTACCCCAATATTCATCACAGCACTGTTTATAATAATAATGCTTCCACGACATGGAGGCAACCTAGATGTCCATCATCAGATGAATGGATTAGAAAGCTGTGGTACATATACACAATGGAATATTACTCAGCCATTAAAAAGAATACATTTGATTCAGTTCTAATGTGGTGGATGAAACTGGAGCCTATTATACAGAGTGAAGTAAGCCAGAAAAAAAAAAAAAAAAAACACCAATACAGTATACTAACGCATATATATGGAATTTAGAAAGATGGTAACGACAACCCTGTATGCGAGACGGCAAAAGAGACACAGATGTATAGAATAGTCTTTTGGACTCTGTGGGCTAGGGTGAGGGCAGGATGATATGGGAGAATGGCATTGAAACATGTGAATTATCATATGAGAAATGAATTGCCAATCCAGGTTCAATGCATGATATAGGGTGCTTGGGGCTGGTGCACTGGGATGACCCAGAGGGATGGTATGGGGAGGGAGGTGGGAGGGGGGTTCAGGATGGGGAACACATGTACACCCATGGCAGATTCATGTCAATGTATGGCAAAACCAATACGATATTGTAAAGTAAAAAACTAAATGAATTAGAAAAAAAAAAAGATTACAACCTTTAGTATCTTATTCTTGTATAAAGATCTCCACACAGGGCTTGCTAGCCTAGGCTGCAGCTCTTTCATGGCTAAACAGATAAATAAAACAAACCTGCATTGTTCCCTTCATCAACACTTGATAGAGAACTTGGTCTGGATTTGACACCCAAGTTTTGTGCTATGCCTGTGCACTTGTACAGAAAAGAAGTAGCAAAAATTCCATGACAGCCCTGTGTAGTGTGCTATATTTAGTCGTTCTGTTGTATCCGACTCTTTGTAACTTCATGGACTGCAGCCTGCCAGGTTCCTCTGTCCGAGGGGATTCTCCAGGCAAGAATACTAGACTGGGTTGCCATGCCCTCCTCCAGGGGACCTTCCCAACCCAGGGATTGAACCCAGGTCTCTTGCATTGCAGGAGCATTCTTTACCATCTGAGCCACCAGGGAAGCCCATGACAACCATGAGAAGTACCCTAAAACACTCTGAGGAACAGCAAGGTGCCTGTGTTGTGTTTGTTTAACAATAAAGTGGTCATGGATTTTAGGAACTATTCTGGGGGAAGGGGCTCATCTGTGCCATCTGTGTCTGGGTTATGTATGTTTATATTTGAAAAGAAAAATGGCTAGAATACACACACACACACACATTTTTTTTTTCAAACATAGTTATTCTTGGTAGGGGGATCATGTGTGATTTTTGATTCATTTATTTTGGGGGGAATTTTCCAACTTTCATGAAATTAAGATGAATTAACTTTGTAATGAGGAAAAAAATTTCAGCTTTTAAAACTAAATTATAGAATGGGGAGTGGAACCTAAGCTATGTCCACCAGTAGTGTTCAAAGCTTTCTGGTCATATTTGACATACTGATGCAACTAAAAGTCTTTTTATGTGTAGAGCTGGGAGACCTCCGAGGGAAGCATTCACATTAAGGGAAGAGAAAGTCTGCCAACATGTTAGCTCAGGAACAAAACCTAGGTTTTTTTGAGGGGAGGAGACGTTCTGGCTGTATGGGCTGTCGACTGATGTTCCAACCAACCTTCTCAAGTCGTAGGGATAGAGGTAGGCCTACAAGTATACTCTGAAGAATTTTTTTCAATTTTTATTATGAAAAATCTCAAACATATTCAAAAGTATAGAGAATAGTATAACGAACTCCCAAATATCCATCACCCAACTTTAATAATTTTCAATTTATTGCCAATTTCGTCTATATGCTCACTCACCCCATCTAAGCAAATATCAGTAGCATATTTTTTCATCTGTTAAATTTACAGTATATTTCCCTAAAAGATAAGGATTTAAAAAACATAACCACAGTACTATATCATACCTAAAAAAATCCAATACACCAGGGAAATGTGTCTTTATTTCAAATTCTATAAAAATTGGGGAAATAATCATTACATTTCACTGGTACCATGTGGAAGGGTGTAACACTCAAATGGAGTCCAAGCTTTTTTTCGATTTTACTGCTTTACAATGCAAAAGAAAGAAAACTACCTTATTAAGGCCACTCTAGGGCCTCTGTAGGGAGATGAGGAAGAGTGCTGACATCACAAACCCCATGGCAGAACTCCATAAAATTTCCTCTAAACATCTCTGTCATTGTCTTAAAGTTGCTCTCTTGGAGGTAGCTGACCCAAGTCATCTCTAAATCTTTTAATTTTCAGCACCCTCCTAGAAGTGTCCCCCCTTGACTTTTCCAGGTGACAACAATGTAGCTCTCTTTCAATCCTCTGCATTCTCACATACAGAATCCAGGTGGGATGAGGATCTAGCTGAGTGTATTGGAAAAGGGGATGAAAACTATGGCCAACTGAATCAGTGAGAGGTAATAAAGAAACCTAGGCAAACTAAGTGGCATGATTAACTTTGGAAACTGCCTGTAGCAGTTTTTTTTGCCTCTGACATCAAATAATACAGTATACTGAATCTGTAAAATTAGAAAAGCAATCTTTTCTTCAAAGAAATGTTAAGATTACATGAAAGAAGTGGTTAGAGCACTGCAAAAACATTAACTTTTTTATTTGTATATTGTAAAACTTTTATTAAAAGCACATCATCTTATTATGTTCATTGTATTTATTTTTATAATTAGTTTTACAGCAAGTGGTATTCTTGAATAAAATTTTAAGCAAATTAACAACAGTACAAAAACACTGAAGTTGTTACACAAAGGACTGATTCTATAAAATTTTGCCCTACGTGATGTAAAAACCGTGCTATCCACTGCATGGTATGACATAGCAATAGGAGTAGTAATTGTTGTCCTTGAATATCCTACAACTGCCTTGAAAAGTTTCCAAAATGTCTTATTCAGAAAAGCCACACACATGGTGCCTGGAGAGCATATAGCACCAGATTGGAAGGGGAATGTTTTGCCATTATAATTATATGTAGTGATTATAAAATATTAATTGAATCAAAGAACCTTCAGTGATGTCAACCATATTTCAAGTAGTGTCTCAGGGGCAGAATATGCAAAGAATAAGGAGATGTGGTTCTTGCTTTCAAGGATATCATAGTCTAATAAAGAAGGCAGACATATCAAAAAAAAGCACAACAAAAGGCTACAGGTGCTGAATAAGAGTCTGTTCATGTACAACAGTAAAATCACCAGGGCAAGAGAAGTCAGCAAAATAGACAGGGAAGGCATGTCTCAAGATGCAGGAAGAAAACCAGATGAGCTGTCTCCTTGGAAGCATGGAAGTGCTCACCTATACTTGACAATTCCATTTATTAATGGTTCACATCATTGATTCTTTCAAACAATCCTGGACATCTTTGCTGTTCATCTGGAGAAACAAACCAACATAAAATTAGAAGGCTTATATTAATTTAACAATTCTTCCAATTGATAAACTTACAAAGCCTTTATTATCTGCATCATTCACTTCACATTTGGAAAGCCTTCCCAGAATTATGTAATGCAGCTGCAATGTGAGTCTGGATAAGCAGCTGAGGAAGTTATAAGTCAATATATGTTACAAAACAAAAAAATCTGGAAAGAAGTGATACCAGAAGTTTTGCAAAAGGGGGAGTGGTCATCTAAGACATAAAAAAAAAAAAAACACATAAATTTCATGTTCTGGACTCTAGGCTTATGGGAATTATTGGTTCCTAGCCAGTGGCCACACAACCATGCAAATAGGTAAGTACAATAAATTGTAAAAACCATGACACACACAGGAGAGGGTATCTTGACCCAGGTGGTCAGGAAAGGCTTCTCATAGGAAAAGTTTATGAAGTAACCATTTTTATTATCTTCAATTTTATATTAAAAACCCTGAGCATCAAATAACTTGGCTGAAGTTACAGAATTAGCAAAAAGAAGCAGTTGAAAACTGCTCATAAAAATATCCAGTTTTACTTCAGTTACCATAGTGACCTTTCCGATTCTCATAATGCTATTTGCCCATAAAATATTTAATATCTGTTAAATATAGTATAACAGTTTATCAGAAGACAACTACCAGGAAAACACTGGTGAAACCCTGGTAGTGCCTGGTGGATTCCCTATATGGGACACCTGGAAGTAAAAGATTTGTCCCCCAAATATATTTGTGTGTGTACATATTCAGACACAATTTATTTAAAATTTTTTATACATTATAGACACAGCACCAATTATTTTCAGTGTTTCTATGTATTTATAATTAATCTCTAATGCTGCCTCTCTATAAATTAAAAGAATAAAATATTTGAGCAGCTGAAAATATATGCTGGTTATAAAACATGCAGAAGAAAATTTGATTCATTGCTGCAAACCTCAATTATCTATGGAGAGTACTCTTTTTCCCTTTTTACCAAGGGGAAGGCTGAAAAACCAAACAAACAACATATAAGTGACTTTAACACTCTTAGAAGGAAAAAAAAATCAACTGTACATCAATCTTTGGAGCGCTGAGGCGGTAGAAATTTTTTACATGATCTCTGCTCATCTGTTTAGCTTGAAAGGCTTGGTCTTAAAGAGAAAAAGAGAAGTCTCCTTGGAGCTTTAAACTATTTCGACTAGGCTAAGTTCCAGAGAATATTTCACAAAAGCTACTTAAATGAACCTAACAGTCAATCCTAAAATATAGCATGACATATTCTAAATGTTTCTGGCAAAAGCAAACAAACCCACAATGTATTTATATGCTAAATTCTTAACAAAGGGTTAATATGAATACTGTATATTTTTGCCTTTGTCAGACACTTAATTTAAGAACCAAGTAAGATGATGCATTATTACCTCTAAGAATAACAAGTTAAGGCTCCAAAGTATTTGTGACAGCATTTCAGATGGAAGGGGTTTTTATCTGCAAAAATATCTGTAAAATAAGAACCCAGTATATCTGCTGTGTTAATGTTAAGGTAGAATTTAAGAACCCTCTTGAATAACTAGGTTATTGGGGGAAAATATCTTTGGGGCTATTTGAGATTATATGAATAGTAAAGGTCAAGTTGTTTGGAATTAAACATATGTGCTCAAATATATATTTGATATAGATCACTTTTGCAGAGGAAAATTGAAAAATACACAATAATTAATCAAATGAAATAATTCAGATAATAAACTGTCACTTGTTTTTAAAACTCATTCATTTTTTAGTTTACTTCAATGGCATTAGTACAGAAAATGTTTTGTGAACTGAAACTTGCACTTTATCTGTACTTGAAAGTGTAATAAGATTTGTTTTCAAAATAGTAGTACCAAATTTCTTTAGAAAGTGAAACAGAACCCACTTTTTAGAAGCAATCATATAAGCATGTTACTAATTTATAGAATTAAAATGCAACCAAATAGAGAAAAATATTTGAGTATTTTGAGGAACAAAACACATATAGCACATAAGGGAGCAGCACAAAAGAGTATATGTTCTAAAATTCAATATAAAGTTTAAAAGTAGAACTACTCTATGGTCTTAAAAGATAGAAGGGCAGAGTACTGATTAGGAAGAGGAATGCAATGGACTTTTGAGTTACAGGTAATGTTATTAATAATTTCTGGATCTGAACTCTAGTTACATGTATTGCTCACTATGTACAGATTCATTAAGCTGTAAAGATTTGTCAACTGTTCTGCATGTATGTTGCACAACAGTAAAATATGAATTAATTTAACAAAGGATAACTTCCATTAAATCTTTAGCAGTAATTGTGTTTTAAAACAGGCTACTTTCAGGACTAACAAAATGTTTGAAATAACTATTACTTTCTATCTTATTATTTACTAGAAGGATGTTTTAAAAATGCTTAAGTATTATGTATAGAATAACTTTTTCAACCTGAAGCCCAATTTAGAAAGTAGATTTTCCATCTACCTAACTGCCGACATGGCTAGAGGAATAAAGGTAGTTCCAGAAGACAGACCTATACATTTTAGATAGGATCCCTAAACAAGTCCTGAAGCAAATGTAAGTAAGAGCTTTTACTTAGACACCCAAAAAAGATTGTCATGTGACACAAAACCTAATCCAAAATCTTCACAAGAGATTGTTCAGACATCTTAACAGTTTGAGAAGTCAGTAGTAGCTGAGTAGCTAAGAAAGCTAACTCCCTCAATTGGGATGAAATTACCATATAATATTCCAGTTCTTTGACTACTGATACTCAGACAAGTTTAACTTGACTATCACAAATTCAAATACGCAAACTTTCTTTCAAAGAATAGTTTATACTGAGAACCATAGTTGTTCTAGGGCACTGAGAAAAGAGCAATGGAAGTTGGAAGTTGAGCATGCTAAATCACACTTGGAATACAGTTTTCATAATATGTACATTATCAGGACAGTACATAACAACCTTCTCGAGAGAGTGTTTACTCTATAAAATGGTATTTTGCTAAGCTACATTTGGGCTAAAAAGGTAATGGTTATTTCAAGTAAGAAGTAAAAAAATATCAGTTATGAAAATATTCTGAAACTCGAATTAACAACATATGAATAAAGCAATTTCTGAAAAGGGCAAATTAGATCACATATCTGAACATGCAATTATTGCTCAGTGCAGAAAGAGCAAATGGTGTAAAATTTCTTAAATACTTTTTTGAAATTCAAAACTGGACCGTCAAACCAATTCCCATCACAGAAGGGCTTGCTGACAGGACTAAAGCTGTGAATGAGAAAACAACTTAAAAAAAATTAATGAAAATGCCACACAACCAAGGTGATCAGATTTTAAAGGCCCTCAATACAATACAAACCACAAGACTGGTACCAAAAGTACACATGCACACAAGCGCGTGCATGCACATACACACACATCCCAAACTCTGGGTGACCAGTTAAGGCAACTTAAAAAACCCATGTGGCTTTGGCTTTCTGAAATGTTATCAAGTGTTACCAAGAAGCGATTCTGAAAGCATCTGAAAAACGTGCAAAGTGCCTGAAAACAGTGCCTGGCAACTGAGACAGTTTGCAAGCGTGATTCAGAGGTCTGCCAAGGAAACAAAAGAAGCCTCCCTCCTCCCGGTGAGACCGCACACGGCAAGAGAGGTGCTCCAGGCACTACTTATTGTCAGGTAGGCGGAAAGCAGAAGTTTGTGCACGAGCGGTACATACTAGGGATCGCCCTCCGGCGGGGACGGGGCCACGGAGTTTCCATTGGTTGGGGAACCGCCCAGCTTTAGTTTTTGCAGATATTCGGCATGCACGGGCTTGTGGCACTGGAGAACCTTGATCGCATCTTCGACTTTGAACCACTCTCGCTTCCTCCCAATGCTAACCGAATCTTCCCAATCCTCCAGAATCTCAGTGACAGTCAGTACATACACGTACGTTCTGTGCTTGCGATCTTGGTTCTGCTCGAAAATGCCCAGGAGCCGGCCTAACTTCCCCTTGACTCCCGCTTCTTCAAACACCTCGCGGACGGCCGCACCGCCCGGCTCCTCCTCGGGCTCCATGCCCCCGCCCGGCACGATCCAGCGGTCCGGGTACCGACTGCTACTCACTAACAGCACCTCGTCCTCGCGCTCGCTCCGGAAGCACAGGCACGCCGCCCGCTTCTTGAACCCCTCCGGGTCGTAGGTCCGCGTCTGGTTCGGCTTGCACTTCATCTTCGAGGCCGTCCGCCGCCGCTCAGGTCCCCGCCGCAGCCGGGTCGAGGGACTCCAAGGTGCTGGGGAGAGAAAGAGCCGCGAGGAGGGGCAGAGAGTGAGAGAGAGAGGGGCCTCAGCTCAGGAGCCCCAGGAGCTCAGGGAAGATAAGGCGGGGGCGGGGACGGGGGCGGGGGCGCGCGAGGTACGTCAGTCGGTCCGTCCCCCGCGCGGCCGGGGGTCCCGAGCACAGACGCCAGAGTGGAGGAGGCGCCGCCTCCGCCCCCGTCCCCGCCTCCGCCCCGAGCCCGCCACTCTGCGAAGAGCCCACTCGCGTCTCCGGTGCGCGTCTCCGTCCGTCCCTCCTTCCCTCCTCAGCCGCCCGGACCAAGGCAGAGCGAGGTGATGCGCATTCGCGCGCGCGTCCGCGTCCCCAGGCACGTGCGCGTTCCCGTCGGAGGGCGGGGGTCTCGCGGCTCCCGCAGCGCCAGGCGCCTCTGGCGCACAGCGCAGGCGCCTGGCACTTCTCCGACTGGGAGTCTCCGTCCCCCAGGGTGAAATGCACCGCATTGTGACTTGGGCCAGCTTGTTTCCACGTGTGCCTTTGACCCACACGTGGCTGTGGCGCGGCCAGACCTCTTCAACCTCTCCATCAGGTCTCAGAAAACACACGCGCAATCGTTTTACACACAGGACCACAAGACGGATGGTCAAGTGCATAAGGTTGTAGTCATCTCCCACAATGAAGAGTACCGGCTTACTTATAGGAAGGCCTCGGTTTTGTCAAGATGATCCTAGGTATTGGGCGAAAGAGTACCGAATCATTGCTGAGTCATTTCGTGCAGTTTTGTTTTTTCAACAGGTTCTTCACTTGGCCAGGCATCTTGGCACAGTCCATGACTGAACAGCTTTCTTGAACCTACCCCTGTTGACATCTTACCTAACCTCTGGTCCCTGGTTTCCTCATCAGTAAACTCCTCACCTACTTGGTTCAGACCTTTGCACTTTAGGTCATATTCACCCAACAGCTGGAGAGCCACCCAAAGCAGTGTTTTATTCAATCCCAAGAATCTCTCCCCTCCACACACTCCACACGTCTCTCTCTCTCTCGTTGGGAAGCACTGGTTGAGGTTTTGGGAAACATGCCTCTGGCAGTCCCTTCATATTTTACATTTTGAGTTTCAGAAGCCTCCTGGCCTGGGACTCCAGCAAGGACACTTGGTGATCTCTCACCTTTGCTGCTGCTGCTGCTAAGTTGTTTCAGTCGTGTCCGACTCTGTGCAACCCCGTAGATGGCAGCCAACCAGGCTCCTTCGTCCCTGGGATTCTCCAGGCAAGAACACTGGAGTGGGTTGCCATTTCCTTCTCCAATGAATGCATGCATGCTAAGTCGCTTCAGTCCTGTCCAACTCTGTGCGACCCCATGGAGAGCAGCCCACCAGGCTCCTCTGTCCACAGGATTCTCTAGGCAAGAATACTGGAGTGGGTCTAGCCATCCTATACCCTTGGCCAAGAAGTGGCCTCCCCACAACCCCAGATATAACAACCTAAAGCCTTCCCCCTCCATTTTATTTCTTCTTATTGCCTCCCTGCTCTCACAGTAACCTTATGGAGAAGACCTCTGATGTCCCCCACATTTTGCCTTATTGCAACTTAGGCATCTTTGTCTCTTTTGCCTGCAGACAGTCTGCTGGCATCAGGCAAGCCGGATCATGACAACTCACTTTTCCAAGGAAATAATCCATTCCTCAAGGGGAAATGGAATCGGAAAGGTATGTGGAAAATGGTTATGAAACATACAGTCCGGTTTTTAAATAACAAGTTTGTTCAGCTTCCCAGGGTCTGTTCCACTCTGTGTATACCCAAATAGCCCATAAAAATGATTCTGTTCCTGGTGGCAAGACTACCCTCAATATCTTGAGCATAATATGACAAAAGTATGTAGGCATGATAGAACAAAACTGTAGGAAGAAAAAGATAAGAGATACACAGAGTATCACCTGAACCAACAGCCATACTACTGCTAATGACCATATTTCAATGATATATGGATGATCAAAGAACAGTTGGTGGAATGCAACATACCATGACCAAAAACAAACTAGGAGGACTTCCCTGGAGATCCAGTGGTTAGGACTCTGCACTTCAAAGCAGGAGGCACGAGTTGGATCCCTGCTCAGGAAAGTTTCCTCTGCTGCATGGTAGGATTTCCACCCCACCCCACCCCCCAAAAAAAAACTACACTAGGAAAAAATATAAATTTCAGCAAGATGTATTCCTCAGTGTGTTTATACTCACAATTAAAAAATCAAAAACAAAATCCATCATAATCAGAATCTAAGCAAATATATCAATTATCACCCATGTTATTACATATCATTTAAAATTTTCTTTCCCATGTAATGAGATCATAAAGAGAAAAATGCCTGCCATTTTGGAAAAGAAGACAAAATTCTCTTTTTGGCAGACAGTAGGAATATATTCTTGGGAAACACCTGAGAAATGATGTAAAAATAAACTTCTTTAATTGGGAGAAATTAATAAACATTAAATTTAAAATCCCAAAAGCTTTCATGTATGCCAGCAATAATCCTGTAGAAAATAGAATGGGTAAATGATGACATCACAGTAGTAGTATCAACCACTACAAAGTAAATGAAACGCCAAGGAATCCTAAAAATATGGTTAGGACGTTGTAGTAGAAAATGATAAAACTCATACTCAGCTTTAAAAGATATTTGAGTAAATCAAGAGGCACTTTAGCAAAGTTGGGAGATTGGGCTGGTGTCTGCAGGGATTATTATTATTCATTTCTTGCTTAGTACTTTCTTGTTTTCAGTCACTTAGTCGTGTCGTGACTCTCTGGGACCCCATGGACTGCAGTACGCCAGGCTTCCCTGTCCTTCACTATCTGCTTAGGACTTGAAAGTGTCAGTCCCTTAGTCGTGTCCTGCCAACTCTCTGTTCATGGGATTCTCTGGGCAAGAATACTGGAATGGGTTGCCATTTCCTTCTCCTGTCTGCAGGGAGGTGTGGACCAAACAGGCTGCAGCTACAACACAGGTCTGCTTCACAATTGCCAGGTACTATCTCCTTGTCTTACCAGAGGTGGCGTTTTATAGTCTATTCCACCATTCCCGCGTCAGATTACACCCATGTAACATGTCTGTGCTGGGGGTGGGGCACAGTTTTTGGAAGGTAGAGGAGAGGCAACATTATAATATGGAAGGAGGTAGAGAGTGAATTCCTACTGGCAAAGACCCACAAGTTGCAGGTTTAGTACAATGCCAAGGATATTTACAGATTAGTTTTTCCCTTGATTTTCATAAAATAATTGTATTTTCCACCTGTTAAAACAATAGGGCAAGACAGTTTTGACTTTTTCTAAACAAGAGTAGAAATCTTTTTTGAAAGACTAGCACTCCACTGCGTGGTTTATCTATAGTTCAGTGCTACTGCACTGATGAGCAGGGTTGTTTTTTGAGCCACTGTAGTAGTACACTGTTACAGCAACAGCTGTGATATGTGCATGCCTCCCACATTGTCGTAGCCTTGGCGATGGAGCTTGCTTTGTCTGATGGCACAACAGCATGTGTGAAGCAAGCAGAGAGTTGAAAAGTGCTTGCACACTGGGGTTTGCCCTCTCTTGCTGTTCTTGAAACAAGATGATAGCAATGTGAAGAAGCCTGGGATAGGTGAATGAGGCGAGATCCATGGTCCATGTTTCACCCTAGCTGCCAGAGAATCATTTACCAGAAGTGTGGGTGAGACCGTCCTATACCATCCAGCCCCCAGCACAGCCAGTTAGCTAACAGAGCACTGACCACGAATGCATTAAGTAAGGCTTCTGAGAACAGCAGGACTGCTCAGCTGAGCCCAGCTGAACTCACTGAGCTGCAGAATTGTGAGCAAAAGACTCAGTTGTGTAAATTGTGGGGTGCATCAAGAGCTAGCTGACACAATCATTAACTGCCATCCATCAAATTCCAACCAAAACTAAAGAGAGAACGTATATTTCCTAGTAGAATTTCACCTCTTTTGAAGAGATTGACATTGAACTGAGTCAGACCTTGACTCTGACTCCAAAGGTAATCTTCCCTTCACTATGACAGATTGCACATGTGCTGAGATTGCTGAGATGCACACACAGTACATGTTGTTCCTTATGGTACAGACTTTCTCTTCTCTCATTTTTTTTTTCTACCTGGGTGATCCAGACACCCAGGAGACCATAGCTTCTATGTAACATTCTAAAACTAAGAAGACCTGCCCTGAGAGCAACAGGTCAGGGATACGTATTTGTGCACTTTTTCTGAGTTAGGAAGGAGCAGGCAGATTGGAAAGTGAGAGCAAGATTAGAAACATGATCCTGCACAGTTGGGCACCTTTCTTGGTGAGATGGGGATGGAACCTAGAGTTGTCTCTTTTGTGATTAAATTAAAGTGGAATGCAATTCTAAGAGGGAGGAGTTCTCCAGAACAGATGTCAGCTCAGATGGAGACAATTTCAGGCCTTCTCAGAGCTTTATGGTATTCACAGCTGATTCTAGCTTTCAGGAGAGTTACCACCCATATCTGCCAGGATTTCTGGATGTATTAAAGGGAAGCTGAGTCAGGGAATGTGATTTTAGTAGTAGTCAATGTGTGGGGGAAATTGGTGTTTTGTTAACCCAATGCCCTAGCATTTAAATCTCGCTCTCTCACTAGCTGTATAGTCTTAAATCAGTGAATATCTTGGACCTTGATAGTTCTCATCTATAAAATGCAGATAATGAAAGTACCTACCTCATTAATTTCTCCCTCCCGCAAAGGCTTTCCTGACCATTACTCACTCATCTCTTATACTGTGATTAAATTACCCTCCTCCTTTTTGCCAGGCTCCCTTGACTTGAATTCTGTCATAGTTTTATTTAGGGAGCGCTGTGATGATCTGTCTGCATGTTTGAGAAAAATGTAAAGGCTGGGGGCCAGCCAGATACGTACCTGTTCCCCGAGTCAGCACAGTGACCTGAACTTGGCATCCAGCAGGGATTCAAAATATATTGATTGAATGAAAGAGTGTGACAAAGGCTATTTGGATCATGAAGGATGGTTCTCATTACACCTAATAATTGTTTATTCCAAATATAAAATGAGAGATGAGTGAACACAGGCAACTCCATACGTGGCTTTTCATGTGGGGAGGCTTCATCGTGTTCCTTGCATTCTCTCTTTTTCCCTCAAGCGCAGAGAGGGGCTATAGTAAGTCATTCAGTAGAAACTTCTCAAACACCAAGTGATTAGAACAAAACAATGCCTCTCCAGTCTTTCTCTTTGATTAATCAGTGAACCATGGGGATAAAAACAAGACTTCTAAGTTTGTGATTGTGTGAGTAACAGCACACGTGTGAACAATCAAGGGTGTGAGCACAAAGGTCAATGGAGATCAAGTCCAGGTGAGTGTTACCACTCTCAAAGAGGCCGTGAGCACCCCTTAATTCCTCCTGCTTCTTTGGTGACTCCCTCTGGTTCCCTGACTGCAGTGTCCCCCTTTTTCACCG
Organism: Bos taurus; assembly: GCF_002263795.3. NCBI lineage: Eukaryota > Metazoa > Chordata > Mammalia > Artiodactyla > Bovidae > Bos > Bos taurus. The sequence goes on from NC_037357.1 coordinate 89,060,414, forward strand.
ATTACTGTCCTCTCTACCGACCTAAATTCAGCACCCAAACCCTTGCTAGTGCTGTCTCTAGAGTCAAATGCTAATCACTAAGAGAGGTGTTTGAGGTCCTATAGGATCTGACCCTGTCTCCTCCCTGACTGTACCCCCAGCAGCCTCCCTTCAGTCACTCAGCTCCAGGTCAGCTGGGCTCTGCAGTTTCTGGGTCATGTCAGCGAGGCTCCCTCCTCAGGGCCTCTTCCCTTTGCCTGCATGCTCCTCACCCACATCTGCCTGGCTGACTTCCTCACTTCCATGGAGGTCTTGCTCATTTCTCACTTGCTTTCTCTGTGAGGGCTACCCAGGCCACTGGACAGTATATTGGCAAGTGCACCCACCTTTCCCACCGTCCACCCTATCTCTCATCCCCTTTATCTTGCCCTACATTGTCCTTTAGTTACAACATGTATCACCTAACAGACTCTGTTATTTACTTCTTTGCTTTGTTTGTACTTATCTCTGTCCTCCCCCATAGTTCCCAGCTGCAAAGTCCTTGATCTTAGAAATCTTTCTCTCTTGCTCACTGGTCAATCTCCACCAGCCCAGAACATTACTGAGAACACACTGTAGTCACGCAGATGATATCAGTTTATGTACTGAATGTATCTGCCTCCCTTGGTACATTGTGATACCCTTGAGGGCAAGGGCCGTTGTTTGTCTTTGTCAAACCATGGATCTTTGCACTCCATGATCCAGCAAACTTTCTGATACAGCTGGAGAGACACTACTGAATATTCACTGAATTAATGAATTAATTTGTGAAAGTGGCACTAACAGAAAAAAGATTCTGTTTCCAAACTGTAGTGCTTCCAGTAGGCACCATCTGTGTGAGAACCATGGACCTATCAGCGCCATGCAAACTCTGCTAGTCAGTGCGGCCAGATGTCTGACTTGTTTTCTGTGGAAATCTCATAGGCTAGCACTCGGCTTACTACCCAGCCTGACTTAGGGTGGCATTTCTGGAACTCAGGCCTTCGTCATCTAAATAGACTTTGCTTTAGCTGTGCAGAACATGCAGTACTTTATGTATTTTCTTTCAATAAAATTGTATCTTTGAGAATAAAAGGTAATCATATAATCAAACGTGAGTGCAAAAGAAGGTAATGAGCTAGTTGGAGGAAATTGGAGACTACCATGGAATAATAGTACACACAAAGATTGGCACCAAGCTAGGCTCTTCCTGGATCTTCTGTAGTTGAATCCTAATAAAAACCCTCAAGAGGTAATATTGTCATTCCCATTTCACAAGGGAGAATATTGAGACCATGGACATTCTGTGAGTTGCCTGTGATCTGGCAGTAGATAGCCCAATGAGAGCCCAGTTCAGGGCTCATTGGTGATAACACCTCAGAGCAAGTTCAGCATAGACAGTTGCTGTTGCTGTTTAGTCACTAAATCGTGTCTGAATGACCAAACGGACTATAGCCCACTAGACTCCTTGTCCATGGGATTTCCCAGGCAAGAATACTGGAGTGGGCTGCCATTTCCTTCTCCAGGCGATCTTCTGGGCCCTGGGATTGAACCCGCATCTCCTGCATTAGCAAGTGGGTTCTTTACCACTGAGCCACCAGGGAAGCCCACAGCATAGGCAGATCCCCCAACACACTTAATCTGCTCCCAGCAGTCCTGTTTGGTTCCCTTCCTTTTTTCACTGATCCGCTCTCCAAAGCTTCATCCCAGCTCATATCACTTGCAGAAGTGCTTCATCCCAGAGATTTCGCCCCAGCTCCTTTGATCAAATGTTGGTGTATTCAACACTGACCCCTGCTGTGGCAGATGGAAGGTGACTGTTCTGAGCCCTTGCGAAGGAACAAAGTAACTGTTATTTATACTTCTTCATGACTTTTGATGATTGTGTATGCTGGGGAGGGTCCTTTGCTGCAGAGCTAGTTTCCTTGTGTGAGAATCGTGTTCTTGGCAGGATGCCCTTTCCTTCCACAAAGACTTCAAACTGGCCCAGGATGGAAGGTCAGGATCTTACTGATCAGTGCTGCTATGTACCCACAGGCCCAAGCACTGCACCATGAGACCAGTTCCCTCAGAAGCAACACAGATCTCTCAGGGTTACCAGGCTGTTCTGCACATTTCACAGGCTCCTTTGATAAAGACAACAAGTGAGATTTGGAATCAAAATTGGGATCAGGAAAATGGCCACAGTCTTCCAGGACTTCAGTAAAATCTGCCTGTTCTGGGATGATGCACATTAGTGAGCAGCATGGTAGAGGGGCTCTGACCATGGGTTCTGAGCCAGGCATCATTCTCTTGAATTAGAGATTAGTGGACAATGGCTTCCCCCTTTTTTCCCCCATCTTCTCGGGTATTTATTTCAGGGCACATTTGAAAATCAGTGGTTTTGTTAGCAGTTTTCATAAAATAGAAGATCTCCTAGCAGAGGACACCAATTAGACTCTTATTTTCTAAACTTCATTTTAACGTTGATCAGATTGCTTTTAGTACCAGCCTACACCTCACAGGAAAGCTCCTTGACTTGTTGCTTTGGATGAATCTTCTGATGTGTATAATTCCCAGAGTTCTTGTAAAGGAATCCTAGTTCTCTTGTTGCTGTTTCCGAACTACATATCAGAAGAGATGATAGAATCTCTTTGGGGGCTACTGCAGGTCAGCTATTTTCATAACTCACTGACAATTTTCATAAAATCCCTGCAGCATAAATGCCATTATTCCAGTGTCACAAATGAGGGAATGAAGGCCCGGGAGGATAGATGCCTTGCTCATCACAGAGTGAGGAAGTGGCAGAGCTGGGATTTAGAACTGCTCTCACAATCCATTGTCTGCATATCTCCACAATTTAAAAAAGTATTTGAAGAACATTCTTGTGTTTTTGAGAGTCACCAATGTAAATTGCAAAATTCTATACTGTTTCTCTATCTCATCATTCTGTTTATTTTTAGAGTCTTTCTCATGACAAATAGTACTTTCCTTTACAGACAGTATTAAGGTTATAACATTATACTTGGGGGTGGCAGACGTGGAAAGGCATATACATGACTCAGTTCTGCAAAGTGTCGCATTTCGCCATACTGTGGGCTAAAAACTGTGCCATATACTGTGTAGATGCACATGGAGAAAAGAGCCAGGTCTCGTCCTCCAAAACCTCCCGAGTTTCTAGAAGAGTTTGCATGGCACCTGATACTCATAAACCACAGCTATGCTACCTGTGTAGAAAGCCTCTACTGTACTACCCCCAGGTTGCGAATGGATGTTTTTGAGGTTAAAGTTTCACGTTTCAGCGATGCCTAAGATGTTTCCTGCAGTGTATGTCCTACATGATAAGCAAAGAGCAAAGCAACCATGGTGCCAGCCCTTAGGATCTCACAGGAAAACAAACCAAAAAGAAGTTGTACTTGCTAAATTAGAAGTATCCATGGAGTACATGTACAGTGCAAGATGGGAAAAGAGGAAGAGGAGACAAAGATTAGGGCTGAGAATGAAGAGAGGCAGTAGGGTCAGAAGTCAGATCATATTGTGACTGTGAACACTTAAGGCCTGTATTGGAAAATTCCACTGTTTGCCAGGGGATGTGATTCCTTAATCCTGAATATTTGTGATTTTCAACAGAATGATTAAGTAATCACATTGCCAGCTTTATCAGTTCAGTTCAGTTGCTAAATTGTGTCCACCTCTTCGGGACTCGGTGGACTGCAGCACGCCAGACTTCCCTGTCCATCACCAAGGTTGCTCAAACTCATGTGCATCGAGTTGGTGATGCCATCCAACCATCTCATCCTCTGTAGTCCCTTTCTATTATATTCTTATACCAGCCTTATATTCACTAATTAATCTCTCAGTTACATTTTTTAAATAATTTTTATGTTTCTGTCATTTTTTTATTTGCAAAGCTTTGGATTTCGAAACGCTCCCATCATGAGGACATTTCAGAAACTGAGAGATGTTAGAAAGACCAACGATGATGAATCCAGGAAGTCGCCAGTACACTAGTAGTAGAGGCTCCTGAGTACAGGGAGCTGCTGTAAAAGTCAGGAGATGCGTACGTTCCACGCGCCATGGTAGGGTCTGGGATTAGAGCAATCAGGCAAGCTGATCCAGGTCTCTTAGTACAGAATCATGCAGTCATATCTTAAACCCAGTGGTCTGGAAAGATTTGTCAGGATTGTTGATGGAGGAGGTGTCTTACCTGCGCACACACACACACACACACAGACACACTCACACACAGTTAATAAATTAGAATTCTGAAAGCCAGCTAAGATCACAGTTTTGGAGCCAGTCTGTCTGCCTCCAAAGCCTCAAAGAATGTCTATGACATCAAACCCTTTTTCATAATAATTTATTTCAATTTAATTGAGAACCACTACCTGCAGTTTCCCCGACTGTGCTTGCCTGTTGTTGCCCTTAAGAGGAACTGGGAACTGAATGTTCTGCCTTATCTAAACGGCAGGGACTGAGTGGGCAGCTCCTGCGCCCAAGCCCTTCATGTTGAGTATGGCCCCATCTGACAGCCATGTGACCTCATGTTGCTGTCCCACTGCAGGCTGCCTGTTTTTGCCTCTATTTTGCAATTAGTCTTCACTACAATTAGAGTTAGAATTCTCTGCACTGTGACTTTGGTGATTCTTATTTTAATTGGCACTTTTTGAGGTATGTGTGACTATCACTGGGCCAGAAATGATTCCTTAACCTCCCCAGTAGATTGGATAACCTCCCCAGTAGATTGGATAATGCAGAGAATTACCTTATGCTCAACAGATTCAATACGCCAATAACTTAAATACCTGTGATCAGTTTTTGATTGCTGCACAGCAAATTGCCTCGAATTTGGCAGCTTAAACCAGCCCATATGTATTATTTTCCGGTTCCCATAGATAATGCATGCTGCATCGGTCAAGTGAGTTCTTTGCTTAGGGTCTTACGAGGCTGAAATCAAGGTATCAGTGCGGCTGGAATCTTACCCGGAGGCTCTGGGGAGGAAGCAGCTTTTAAGCTAATCCGGGTGATTGGCAGAATTTATCTCTTACGGTGGCAGGACTGAACTATGTCTTTGCAGGGTCTTGTCGAAGCTGCTCTCGGATCCTAGAAGCTGCCTGTTTTTCTCATCATATGGTTCCCTCAATCTTCAAGCAAATGATGGTGTGTCAAAACCTTGTGCTTCAAATTTCTCTTGCTTTCCTCTGCTGCAAGCCAGGGAAAACTCTCTGCTTTTAAAGGACTGCTGTTATTATGTTAGGCCCCTTTGGATAATCCAGGATAATCTCCCAATTTTGAGGTAAGTGGATTAATAATCTCAGTTACTACTGCAAAAGCCCATTAGCCATGCAAATATAACACAAATGTGCATGTGATTCCTCCTCTAATTCACAGTACCTGGGATTATGGCAAGGTATCTTGGGAAACCAGTATTAGGATTCTGTCTACCATAGCCTTTAATAACCATCAGATAATTATTTATTAAAACCCTGTTTTGTGACCCTGATGGAGTATCTGTAAATTCTGTGATCATACTGCAGGTCTTCACTGAGTTCTATCATGTCATCATGTAATTTTATTTGCACCAGTGACTAGTGCCTTCACAAGTGTATTGGTCAGAGTTCCAGAGGAACAGAATCAATAGGATATTTAGAGAGAGAGAGAGAGGAGAGAAATAGATTTTTTTATTAGGAATTGGCTCACATATTTATAGAGGCTGACAAGAGCCCAAGATATGCTTTCAGCAACGTGGAGACCTAGGAAAGCTGATGGTACAGTTTGTCTGAGTCCAAAGGCTGAGAACCAGGAGAGCCAGTAGTGTAAGTTCTAATCCAAAAGTGCTGAGATTGAGCCTTAAGAGCTTGTTCAGTTCAAGTCCACAGGCAGGAAAAGACCAGAGTCCCACCTCAAGCAGTCAGACTTGATTCCCTCCTCCTTGAAGGAAGCTCAGCTTTTTTTGCTCTATTCAGGCTTTCAACTGTTTGGTATGGGACATCCCCATTAGAGGGCAACCTGCTTTACTCAGTCCACTTATTCCAGTGCTGATCTTATCTAAAACTCCCTCACAGACACACTCACAATAATGGTTGACCTACTGTCTGGGCACTTTCTGTGGCCCAATCACATTGACGCAAAATATTGCACATCAGTCCAGGCATCTTGACACAGTCCATAGGTTATCATTTATTTTAAAATTCCTATTCTTTGTTAATTAACTGCTTAGTTTCCCAGCTTCCTTGTCTGTGGATAAGTTCCCTTTGTTAGTTTTATTGTAACTAATTACCTTTAAGAGTATATGTGTTAAAGGGAAACACTGATCAGGAAGCAGTGTACATTCTATATGGTAAAGGAGAATATTGCATCATGTAGCATGCAGATTTAATAATACCTAATATTTATGAAATAGTTACCATATAGCACATCCTTTTGTATGTTTTTAAAGTGCTTTACCTCGTTTGTTCAGCAAAATCCCATGAGATACATGCCATTGTTATTCCCATTTCCATATGAAGAAACTGGGGCACAGAAGTAATTTGCTGCAGATGTCAACTGTTAAGTGGCAGGCCCAGGGTTGGAATCTATGGCTTCAGAACCAATGTCCATAACTAGTTAGTGTGAGCATATAATTTATCATCCACACCAGAATGAGAGCACTATGAAAAATTATACCTCAGTGGGCATAAAACAGAAGACTTACATGTGTGAAGATGCTGTTCACTCTATTAGTGAAAATCCTTTGGGTTGCAAGGAGCAGAAAATTATTTTCTAGGTTGGCTCAATGGAAAAGGAAGTTCATGATCTCAGAGCATTTGTAATATCTGCATCACTTTCCCTCCCTCTGGTAGATTACTCCTGTCAAAATAAAAATTGATTTATTATTATTATTTAAAAAACAAACAGAAAAAAAACCTTCTTTTTGCCTCCCTATTTCTTACTCCCTATGGGGACATTTCTCCTCCCCTTGGTAGCCTACTTCACATAGCGAGGGTCTATACTCACTGTCTCCAGTTTCCTATCCTTCCATTCTGTCTTAATCTCACTGTGATTGAGTGAGGACATCTTCACCTGAGCTGAAACTGTTCTAATCAACGTAATAATGACATCAATATTTCTAAGTCAGTGGCTATGTCACAGTTCCTTGTGTATTCTGTCTATAATTTTGGGCCAAGTCAATCACTCCTTCCACCTGGAACTACTTTCTCCCCTGGTGTATTATTTAGCATTCTCTGGAGATATGGAAACAATAGGATATATATATAGGAAGAGATTCTTTAAAGGAATTGACTTACGCAATTGTGGAGACAGAGAATTCCCCCAATCTGGTGTCTGCAAGCTGGAGTCCCAGAGAGGCTTGGTGGCTTAATTCATTTCAACTCCAACAGCCTGAGAACCAAGAGAACTAATGAGGTAGATTCTAGTCAGGGTCTGAAGACCTGAGAAACTGTAGCACCGAGAACAGTAGAAGATCAATGTCCCAGTTCGTTCAATCAGGCAGGAAAGGCCCAGATTTTCCTTCCTCCACCTTTTTATTGTATTCAGCATTGTTTGCCCTCACACTGGGAAGGGCAAACTTCTTTTCTAAGTCCAGTCCAAATTAAATTCAGATGTTAATTTCACCCGGAAATAGCCTTGCAGACATACTCAGAAATGATGTTTAGCCAAATATTTGGATACCCCGTGATCTAGTCAGGTTGACGCATAAACACCTGGGTTCCAGGACAACACTTTCCTGGTTGTTCCCTGATATAATGTAGCTGTAGCTGCTCAGTCTCCTTGGCTTGTTCTTCTCCTTTCCTTGTGTTCTCTCCATATTGACAAACCTCAGAACTGAATCCTTATCCTCTTCTTCTCTACCTATACTCATTCCTTTCGTGATCTCATCCAGGACTGAGGCTTTCTATGCCATCTATACCCTCTTCTCTCCCCAGCTTTGATATCCAACTTAGGCTCCAGAGTCTGTTTTAACTGTCCACCTGGAAGTGCAAATGGATATCCAATAGACATTACATTTCAATCATGCAAAAAATGAACTTATTTCATTTCAGTCAACCAAATTCTGTTGGTTGTCATCTCAGTTAACATCAGCCTTCCAGATACTCACTTAAAAATACTGGGGTCAGAGGAATCCCTAGTGGTTCTGTGTTCCCAATGCAGGGGTCCTGGCTTCGATTCCCTGATCAGGGAACTAGATTTCATATGCCCCAGCTAAAAATCCCACATGTGGCACCAAAGATTGAAGATCTTACATGCTCCAACTAAGTCCTGGCACAGCCAAATAAATAAATATTAAAAAAAAATATTGGAATCAGTCTTACCATTATATCCATCCAGAAATCCTGTTGCTTCTGTGGTCTAAGTAGATTGGGATTATGAAAAATTTTGCCTTCCCCACTCCTACCATTTGATTCTAAGCCACTACAACTTCTTGCCTTGATTGGTGCAACAACGCAACATCAAAATATTTACATGACCTACAAGTTTCTGCAAGATTTGATGTGTTATTTCTCTGAAATCCAACTACACTACCACGAAATCCCTCCATAGCTACCTTAAGTTAAGTAATCACAGTTTACCTGAATGCTCTTCAACTGGCTGTTGTCTGTGTTTAAAATGTTCTTCTTCTACATATTTAATGGCTCATCCTACCAACTCCTTCAAATCTTTGCCTAAATACACTTTCTGAGTGAGGCTTATTCTGACTACTTAACAAAATTTCCAATTTCTCAACATTCCAGATTTTTCTTTGTTGTTTTTATAGTTCAGTGGCTAAATCGTGTCTATATAGAAATATATATACTTTGTCTACAACTCATGCTTCCAGTTTTCACAATCTTCCAGTTGTTGTTCAGTTGCTCAGTTGTGTCTGACTCTTTGCAACCCCATGGATTGCAGCATGCCAGGCTTCCCTGTCCTTCACCATCTCCTGGACTTTGCTCAAACCCATGTCCATTAAGTCGGTGATGCCATCCAACCATCTCATCCTCTGTCATCCCTTCTCATCCTGCCTTCAATCTTTCCCAGCATCAGGGTCTTTTCCAATGAATCAGCTCTTCACATCAGGTGGCCAAAGTATTGGAACTTCAGCTTCAGCATCAGTCCTTCCAATGACTATTCAGGGTTAATTTCTTTTAGGATTAACTGGTTTGATCTCCTTGAAGTCCAAGAGACTCTCAAGAGTCTTCTTCAGCACTACAATTAGAACACATCAGTTCTTCAGTGCTCAGCCTTATTTATTGTCCAGCTCTCACATCCATACATGACTACTGGAAAAACCATAGCTTTAATTATACAGACCTTTGTAGGGAGTGATGTCTCTGCTTTTTAATATGCTGTCTATGTTTGTCATAACTTTTCTTACAAGAAGCAAGCATCTTTTAATTTCATGGTTGTAATTACCATCAACAGTGATTTTGGAGCCCCCCAAAATAAAATCTGTCATTGTTTCCACTTTTTCCCCTTCTATTTGCCATGAAGTGATGGAACTGGATGCCATGGTCTTTGTTTTTTTAATGTTGCATTTTAAGCCATCTTTTTCACTCTTCTTTTTCACCTTCATCAAGAGGCTTTTTAGCTCCTCTTCACTTTCTGCCATTCGAGTGGTATCATCTGCATACCTGGGGTTGTTTATATTTCTCCCAGCAATCTTGATTCCAGCCTGTAATTCATCTAGTCAGCATTTCATGTGATATACTCTGCATATAAGTTAAATAAACAGGGTGACAATGTAAAGACTTGTCCTACTCCTTTTCCAGTTTTGAACCAGTCAGTCCTGGCATGTAAAGTTCTAACTGTTGCTTCCTGACCCACATACAGGTTTCTCAGGAGATAGGTCAGGTGGTCTGGTATTTCCAACTCTTTAAGTAATTTCCATAGTTTTTCATGATCCACACAGTCAAAGGCTTTAGCATAGTCAATGAAGCAGAAGTAGATGATTTTCTTGAATTTCCTTGCTTTCTCTATGATCCAGCAAATGTTGTCAATTTGATCTCTGGTTCCTCTGCCTTTTCTACCCCTTGCTTGTACATCTGAAAGTTTTCAGTTCACATATTGCTGAAGACTAACTTGTAGACTTTGAGAATTACCTTATTAGCATGGAAAATGAGTGTAATTGTGCATTAGTTTGAGCATTGTTTCTGCCCCCTTCTGTTATGTGTGTCAGAAATCTCTTTCTGACACAGATTTCTCTATCTCTTTTATACTTTGATAAAACTTTATTACACAAAAGCTCTGAGTTATCAAACATCATCACTGGCCCCGGATTGAATTCTTCTCCTCCGGAGGCCAAGAATCCTGGCATCTTTTGTGGTTTAGCAGTAACCTTTCATCTTGGGGCCTCATCCAGGATTCTTCAGGACAAGTAAGGATGCTTGGAGCTCTAGTTCTTTGTTCTCCTAATGAACATGCTTTCTGCTGTACTTTACTAACTCTACAGTGTGCTTGTGTGAATGAATGACATGCCCTGTGTGAAGCAAGTGAGGATCCCTGCTCTGCAGTTCCACAATTCCACAGTGACCTCATATGGCTCATGGCAGAAACCCTGTCAGGGGTTTATACCAACCTGCCAATGGACTTCCCTGGTGGCTCAGACGGTAAAGTGTCTGCCTACAATGTGGGAGACCCGGTTTCAATCCCTGGGTTGGGAACATCTCCTAGAAAGGAAATGACAACCCACTCTAGTATTTTTGCCTGGAAAACCCCATGGATGGAGGAGCCTGATAGGCTATAGTCCATGGTGTTGCAAAGAGCTGGACACAGCTGAATGACTTCACTTTCACTTTCTTTCACTTTGAGCATTCTTTAGCACTGCCCTCCTTTGAGATTGGAATGAAAACTGACATTTTCTGTCCTGCAGCCACTGCTGGGTTTTCCAAATTTCCTGGCATATTGAGTGCAGCATTTTATGAGCATCATCTTTTAGGATTTGAAATAGCTTAACTGGCATTCCATCACCTGCACTAGCTTTGTTTTTAGTGATGCTTCCTGAGGCCCACTTGACTTTACACTCCAAGATGTCTGGCTTTAAGTGAGTGACCACACCATCATTGAAAACCTGGTCATTAAAACTTTTTTCATATAGTTATTCTGTGTATTCTTGCCACCTCTTCTTAATCTCTTCTGCCTGTTAGGTTCTTACCGTTTCTATCCTTTATTATGCCCATCCTTGCATGAAATCTTCCCTTGATATCTCCAGTTTTCTTGAAGAAACCTCTAGTCTTTCCCACTCTATTGTTTTCCTCTACTTCTTTGCATTCTTCATTTAAGAAGTCCTTCTTATCTCCCCTTGCTGTTCTCTAGAACTCTACGTTCAGTTGGTTATCTTTCCCTTTATCCCTTGCTTTCCACTTCTATTCTTTCCTTGACAATTTATAAAGCCTGCTCAACTTGCTCTAATCTGCTTTCCATAGCAGTATAATATTCCTACTTACAGTGTAATTCAGTGATTTATTTATTGTTTATACAGGTACCCCAAAATATGAATTCTGTGAAGGCAGAGACAGATGTACATTTTGTTTACTTTAGTATCTTCAGGGTCAACAGTAGTGCCTGGCAGGTAGCTGTTAGTCATTACATATTTGGTCTAATTGCCAAGTAGACTGGAAGTGCAAAGTAGGGTGGGTTCTAGACATGGAGAAGTCCAGTTCAGGGGTGTCATTAAGGGTTCAGATTCTTTCCCTCTTTTCTTATCCACCTCAGTGTCCTCCATCATTCTGGTACCCAGATGTCTGTAGCAATACAGAGCTCATATATAGAAATGGTAATATTTAGGGAAAATGGAAAATATCTTCCAGTGTTCCTTTTCCAAGAGCAAGAAAACTGTGACATAATACTTTCTACCCCCATCATCCCAAGAATATGAGACTGAATCTGGTCACATGACCAACCCCAAATCAGTGATTGTCAGTGATACTGGATGCATCATAACTGGCTTAGATGAACATGAGATGATGAGGATTTTATCACAATGTCCCCTGAAAAACATCCATATACTGTTATGATGAGAGAGTGTGTGTGTGTGTGTTTGTGTGTATGTGATTGATAGGGGGGGTGGAATTCTGATATGTAGTGGTTTCAGATCATGAAGAAGTAGATTACGGTAATTCAGGAGGCAGGAGATGGGGGAAGAGTTGACATTTTGCCTAGAAACTCCTGGTCTGCTAATCACATGAGGCTAATGTCATTTGATATGTCTATCTCAGACTAGATACTATGTTGACAAAGGCACTAAGAATACTCAGTCAAGTTAGTAGAGGCATTTTTGCCCAAACAGTGGTTAGATTGGCATTAAAAGTTTTGTTTTATGAATGAGTAACCTACCCCTTCTGACTGATAACATCTTCTTCATGTAGCCATGTTAATGCATGTGTGCTGAGTCATGTCTGACTCTTGGTGACCCGATGGACTGTACCTAGCAGGCTCCTCTGTCCATGGAATTTTCCAGGTAAGAATATTAGAGTGGGTTGCTGTTAATACCTTTATTCAAATGTCAGCATTTGTGTCTTGGGACCTACATATTCCCTTTCGTTGGGTTCAGTTTTGAAGTAATATATAACATACGTAAGAAGCATGAAACATATACAGAGATTAATAATGAATAATTATAATGTGAAAACCTATGTAACCACCACCCAAAACAGTGACTCAAATATTATTAAAATCCCAGAGCCCCCGCAGCTCCCCTCTCTGACCACAACAGTGTCTCCTCAATAGAGAAATCTGCCATCCTGATCCTTGCTCAGTATCTCTTCCTTGCAGCTTATTATAGCTTCACCTACTGCCTATGTAAACTACACTAAACTATCTAGTTTCATTAAAGATAAACCTTGTGTCAATAGATATCACATGTTTGATTTTTTTAGTGTACACTTAGAGAGCCACCTCATGTAACTTGTTTCTACAAGCTCTCTGAAATGTTGAAAGGAACCCTTCTTTCCAGGTTAAAGGAAGAAATTCTGTCCCCAAGTATGTGCTTGAGAGTGAATTCAGTGCGAGAGTATACATGAGAGCTAAACAGTATTTTTGACCTCCAGTGAGTCTATAGGCCAGTTAGGAAGATGGTGTAGGCTGTAGGCTGCTAGAGCTAACAGTAGCTCAGGTTAGCAGTAAGGCCACGGGTGAGGCATTCCTTGTGCTACCTCTTACTGGTTTGTGATTTGGGGCAAATCTCTCTACATCTCTGAGCCTGTGAGCTTCTTTTTTAAAAAACTTATTTATATTTAATTGAAGAACACTTGCTTTACAATATTGAGTTGGTTTCTGCCACACATCAACATGAATCAGCCATAGGTATACATATGGCCCCTCCTACTTAAACCTCCCTCCGACTTTCCACCCCATCCCACCCCTCTAGGTTGTCGCAGAGCCCTGGTTTGAATTCCATGAGTCACACATGAAATTCTCATGGCTATCTATTTCACAAATGGTAATATATGTTTCCATGCTATTCTCCATTCGTTCCACATTCTCCTTACCCCTCTGTGTCCACAAGTCTGTTCTCTATGTCTGCATCTTCACTGCTGCACTGCAAATAGGTTCATCAGTACCATATATCTAGATTCCATATGTGTGCATTAATATATTATATTTGTTTTACTCATTCTGACTTACTTCACTCTGTAAAATAAACTCTAGTTTCATCTACCTCATTAGAACTGACTCAAATGCATTTCATTTTATGGCTGAGTAATATTCCATTGTATATATGTACCACTACTTCTTTATTCATTCATCTGTTGGTGGACATCAAGGTTGCTTCCATGTCCTAGCTATTGTAAATAGTGCTTCAGTGAACATTGGGGTATGTGCTCTTTCAAATAATTTATGGTTTCCTCAGGGTATATGCATTCATCTCACACACTAGTAAAGTGATGCTTAAAATTCTCCAAGCCAGGCTTCAGCAATACGTGAACCATGAACTTCCAGATATTCAAGCTAGTTTTGCAAAAGGCAGAGGAACCAGAGATCAAATTGCCAACATCCGCTGGATCATCGAAAAAGCAAGAGAGTTCCAGAAAAACATCTATTTCTGCTTTATTGACTATGCCAAAGCCTTTGACTGTGTGGCTCACAATAAACTGTGGAAAATTCTGAAAGAGATGGGCATACCAGACCACCTGACCTACCTCTTGAGAAACCTGTACAGAGGTCAGGAAGCAACAGTTAGAACTGGACATGGAACAACAGACCGGTTCCAAATCGGGAAAGGAGTACGTCAAGGCTGTATATTGTCACCCTGCTTATTTAACTTATATGCAGAGTACATCATGAGAAATGCTGGGCTGGAGGAAGCACAAGCTGGAATCAAGATTACCGGGAGAAATATCAATACCCTCAGATATGCAGATGACACCACCCTTATGGCAGAAAGTGAAGAAGAACTAAAGAACCTCTCAATGAAAGTGAAAGAGGAGAGTGAAAAAGTTGGCTTAAAGCTCAACATTCAGAAAACTAAGATCATGGCATCCAGACCCATCACTTCATGGGAAATAGATGGGGAAACAGTGGCTGACTTTATTTTTCTGGGCTCCAAAATCACTGCAGATGGTGATTGCAGCCATGAAATTAAAAGACGCTTACTCCTTGAAAGGAAAGGAGTGACTGACCTAGACAGCATATTAAAAAGCAGAGACATTATTTTGTCAACAAAAGTCCATCTAGTCAAGGCTATGGTTTTCCCAGTGGTCATGTATGGATGTGAGAGTTGGACTATAAAGAAAGCTGAGTGCTGAAGAATTGATGCTTTTGAACTGTGGTGTTGGAGAAGACTCTTGAGGGTCCCTTGGACTGCAAGGAGATCCAACCAGTCCATCCTAAAGATCAGTCCTGGGTGTTCATTGGAAGGACTGATGTTGGAGCTGAAGCTCCAATACTTTGGCCACCTGATGCGAAGAGCTGACTCATTTGAAAAGACCCTGATGCTGGGAAAGATTGAGGGCAGGAAGAGAAGGGGACGACAGAGGACAAGGTGGTTGGATGGCATCACCAACTCGATGGACATGGGTTTGGGTGGACTCCGGGAGTTGGTGATGGACAGGGAGGCCTGGTGAGCTGCAGTTCATGGGGTCGTAGAGTCGGACACGACTGAGTGACTGAACTGAACTGAACATGGTATATGCATGGTAGTGGCATTATCGTGTCATATGGTAGTTTTCTTCCTAGTTTTTTGAAGTTTTCCATAATGGCTATATCAGTTTACTTTCCCGCCAGCAGTGCAAGAGGGTTCCTTTTTCTCCACATCCTCTCCAGCAGTTTTTGTTTGTAAATTTCTTGATTATGGCCCTTCTGACTGGTGTTAGATGATACCTCATTGTAGTTTTGATTTGCATTTCTCTAATAATGAAGGATGTTGAATATCTATTCATGTGTTTATTAACCACCTTCATTGGAAAAATATCTGGTTAGGTCTTCTGCCCACTTTTTGATTGAGTTGTTTGTTTTTCTGGTATTGAGCTGAATGAGCTGCTTGTATATTTTGGAGATTAATCTTTTGTCTGTTGTTTCATTTGCTGTTATTTTTCTCCAGCAAATTGAGGGTTGTTTTGCTGTGCAAACGCTTTTATATTTAATTAGGTCCCATTTGTTTATTTTTGTTTTTGTTTCCATTACTCCAGGAGGTAGGCCGCAGAGGATCTTGCTGCGATCTGTGTCAAAGAGTGTTCTGCCTATCTTTTCCTCTAAGAGTTTTATAGTTTCTGGTCTTACCTTAAGGTTTTAAATTCATTTTGAGTTTATTTTTGTATATGGTGTTAGGAAATGTTCGAATTTCATTCTGTTGTACTTAGCTGTCCAATTTTCCCAGCACCACTTACTGAAGAGACTACCTTTTCTCCATTGTATATTCATGCCTCCTTTGTCAAAGATAAGGTGCCCATAGATTGGTGGATTTATCTCTTGACATTCTATCTAGTTCCATTGGGTTGTATTTCTACTTTTGTGCCAGTACCATACTGCCTTGATGACTGTAGCTTTGTAGTGTTATCTGAAATTAGGAAGGTTGATTCCTCCAGCTTCATTGTCAAGGTTGCTTTGGCTATTCAGGATCTTTTATGTTTCCATATAAATTGTGAAATTATTTCTTCTAGTTCTGTGAAAAATAACCATTGGCAGTTTGATAGGGGTTGCAGTGAATCCATAGATTGCTTTGGGTAGAATAGTCAATTTCACAATATTGATTCTTCCAATCCAAAAGCATGGTATATATCTTTTTTTTTTTTTTTTTTGGTATATATCTCTTGATCTGCTTGTCACCTTGATTTCTTTAATCAGTGTCTTATAGTTTTCTGTATACAATTCTTTTGTCCCTTTAGGTAGGTTTATTCCTAGGTATTTTATTATTTTTGTTGGATTGATGAATGAATTGTTTCCTAAATTTCTCTTTCTGAGTTTTCATTGTTAGGGTATAGCAGTGCAAGTGATTTCTGTGGATTAATTTTGTATCTTGTGACTTTACCATAGTCACTGATTAGCTCTAGTATTTTCTGGTGGCTTTTTTTTTTTTTTAGCGTTTTATATGTTTAGTATCATGTCATCTGCAAACAGTGAGAATTTTACTTCTTTTCCAATCTGAATTCCTTTTATTTCTTTTTCTTTTCTAATTATTGTGCCTAGGACTTCCAAAACTATATTGAATAATAGTAGTGAGAGTGGACATGCTTGTCTTGCTCCTACTGTTAGAGGAAATGCTTTCAGGTTTTCACCATTGAGAATAATGTTTGCTGTAGGTTTGTTGTAGGTGGCCTTTATTATGTTGTAGTATGTTCCTTCTGGGCTTCCCTGGTGGCTCAGATAGTAAAGAATCTGCCTGTGGTGCAGATTCAGCCTGGGTTCAGTCCCTGGGTCGGGAAGGTCATGTGGAGAAGGGAATGGCTACCCACTCCAGTATTGCCTGGAGAATTCCATGGACAGAGGAGCCTAGGGGGCTACAATCCATGGGATCACAAAGAGTCGGACACAACTGAGCAACTAACACTTTTACTTTCACATGTTCCCTCTATGCCTACTTTCCATAGAGCTTTTATCATAAATGGGTGTTGAATTTTGTAAAAAAATTTCTCTGCATCTGTTGAGATGATCATATTGTTTTAATCTTTTGATTTGTTAATATAATATATCAAAATGATTGATTTGCATATATTGAAGAATCCTTGCATCCCTGGGATAAAGCACATTGGATCAGAATGTATGATCTTTTTAATTATTGTTGGCTTCTGTTTGCTAAAATTTTGTTGAGGATTTTTGCATCTATATTCATCAGAGATATTGGCCTGTAATTTTCTTTTTTTGTGGTATTCTTGTCTGGTTTTGGTATCAGGGTGATGGTGACCTCATAGAATAATTTTCAGAGTTTTCCTTCCCCTGCAATTTTCTGGAAGAGTTTGAGCAGGATAGGTATTAACTGTTTTCTAAACTTTTGGTAGAATTCACCTGTGATACCATCTGGCCCTGAGCTTTGGTTTGTTGGAAGATTTTTGATTACAGTTTTGATTCCTATGCTTGTGATTGGTCTGTTCATATTTTCTATTTCTTCCTGGTTCAGTTTTGGAAGGTTATACTTTTCTAAGAATTACTCCATTTCTTCCAGGTTGTTCATTGTCTTGGCATATAGTTGCTTGTTATAGTCTCTTATGATCCTTTGTATTTCTGTGTTGTCTGTTGTAACCTCCTTTTTCACTTCTAATTTATTGATTTGAGTCTTCTCCCCTTTTTTCTTGATGAGTCTGTCTAATGTTTTGTCAGTTTTGTTGACAAAAAACCAGGTTCCTATGTTAGGTTCTTTGGTCTTCTCAAAGAACCAGCTTTTAGTTTTATTGATCTTTTCTATTGCCTCATTCATTTCTTTTTCAGTTATTTCTGTGCTGATCTTTATGATTTCTTTCCTTTTACTAATTTCGGGATTTTCTTGTTTTTCTTTTTCTAGTTATTTTAGGTGTAAAGTTAGGTTGTTAATTTGATATTTCTCTTGTTTCTTGACATAGGCCTGAATTGATATAAACTTCCATCTTAGCTCTGCTTATGCTTGATTTCTTTAGTGACCTCTTGGTTTTTCAGAAATGTATTGTTTAACCTCCATGTGTTTATGTTTTTAATTTTTTTCCCTGTGGTTGTTATCTAACAGCGTACAATAAAGATACTTGAAATAATTGCAGTTTTCTAAAAGTTACCAAGGCTTGATTTGTGAATCGAGGTGTGATATATCCTGGAGAATGTTCCATGTGCACTTGAGAAAAAAGTGAAATCTACTATTTTTGGATGAAATGCCCAAGAGATATGAATTAGGTCCAGCTGGTCCAGCGTATCATTTAAAGCTTGTATCTCCTTATTAATTTTCCATCTGGATGTTCTGTCCACTGGTGTGAGTGGGGTGTTAAAGTCCCCCACTATTACTGTGTTATTGTCAATTTCTTCTTTAATACATGTTAGCATTTGCCTTTGGAGAAGGCAATGTCACCCCACTCCAGTACTCTTGCCTGGAAAAATCCCATGGATGGAGGAGCCTGGTGGGCTACAGTCCATGGGGTCGCTAAGAGTCAGACATGACTGAGCGACTTCACTTTCACTTTTCACTTTCATGCACTGGAGAAGGAAATGGCAACCCACTCCTGTGTTCCTGCCTTGAGAATCCCAGGGATGGGGGAGCCTGGTGGGCTGCCGTCTATAGAGTTGCACAGAGTTGGACACAACTGAAGCGACTTAGCAGCAGCAGCATTTGCCTTATGTATTGAGGTGCTCCTATGTTGGGTGCATATATATTTATAATTTTTATATCTTCTTGGATTGATCCCTTGATCATTATGCAGTGTCCTTCATTAACTCTTGTAATAGTTTTTATTTTAAAGTCTATTTTATCTGATATGAGTATTGCTACTCGCACTTTCCTTTAATTTCCATTTGCATGGAATATCTTTTTCCAACCCCTCACTTTCATTCTGTATGTTTCCCTAGGTCTGAGGTGGATCTCTTGTAGACAGCATATATAGGGGGTCTTATTTTTGTATCCATTCAGCCAATCTGCATCTTTTGGTTGGAGCATTTAGTCTGTTTACCTTTAAGGTAATTATTGGTGTGTGTGACCCTATTACCATTTACTTTATTGTTTTAGGTTTGTTTTGTAAACCTTTTCTTTCTCTTGTGTTTCAAGAAGTTCCTTTAGCATTTGTTGTAGAGCTGGTTTGGTGGTGCTGAATTCTCTTAACCTTTGCTTGCTTGAAAAGTTTTTGACTTCTCCTTGAAATCTGAATGACATCATTACTGTATAGAGTAGTCTTGGTTATAGATATTTTCCATTCATCACTTTAAGCATATCTTGCTACTCCCTCTGGCCTACAGATATTCTGTTGAAAGATCAGCTGTTAGCCTTATGGGGATCCCCTTGTATGTTATTTGTTGTTTTCCCTTGCTACTTTTAATATTTATTCTTTGTGTTTAATTTTTGTTAGTTTGCTTACTATATGTTTTGGTGTGTTTCTCCTTGGGTTTATCCTGTATCAGAGTCTATGGGCTTCCTGGACTTGGGTGACTATTTCTTTTCCTATGTTAGGGAATTTTTCAACGATAATCACAAATATTTTCTTGTACCCTTTTTATTGTCTTCTTCTGGAACCCCTTCTTTGAATGTTGGTGCACTTAATGTTCAAGAGGTCTCTGTGACTGTCCTCATTTCTTTTCATTATTTTTTCTTCATTCTTCTCTGCTTCAGTTATTTTCATCATTCTATCTTCCAGATCACTTATCCATTCTTCTGTCTCAGTTATTTGCCTATCAGTTCCCTCTAGTGTATATTTAATCTCAATTATTGATGTGTTCATTGCTGGTTGTTTATTCTTTAATTCTTCTACATGTTTGTGAAACATTTATTGTATTTTCTTGATCTGTGCCTCCAGTCTATTTATCTGTACCTCCATTTTATTTCCAAAATTTTGGATCATATTTACTATCATTACTCTGAATTCTTTTTCAGTTAGACTGCTTATTTTCTCATCATTTGTTTTGTCTTGTAGGCTTTTACCATGTTCCTTCATCTATTGCATGTTTCTCTAACTTTTCATTTTAAGTTACTGTGTTTGGGGTCTCCTTTTCTGCTGGCTGGAAGGTTGTAGGTCCTCTTAATTGTGGAGTCTGCTCCCTGTGGATGGTGTTGGCCAGTGCCTTGTGAAATTTTTGTTGTTGGGGAGACTTGTGCCTGTGTTCTGGTGGGTGAAGCTTGATCTTGTCTCTTTGAAGGGCAGTGCCATCCATGTCCAGTAGTGTGTTTTGAGGTGTCTTTGGGCTTGGTATGACTTTGGGCATCCTTTCTGCTAATGGCAGGGTTGTGTTCCTGTTTTGCTGACGATTTGGCTAGAGGCGTCCTGCACTGGAGCTTGCTGGCCTTTGGGTGGTGCTTGGTCTTAGTGTGGACCTTGAGGCCTTTGGTAGATCTCTCACCAATTAATGTTCCATGGTGTCAGGAGTTCTCTAATTGTCCAAAGTGCTAGAATCAGGTCTCCCACCTTGGAGCTTCAAGCCAGACTCCTTACTGCAGCACCAAGACTTCACAGGCCACACATCACAGAAGACAAAACCCCAAGACTAATGGTGAAAGCAACATTCAACATCCAAGAACACCCAAAGAAACTCAAACACAAAAAATAGGAAAGGAAAAAAGGGATAAAAACAGGAGTCAAAAAGGAAGAGAGCAATTAAGGCAATGAGCAAACCTCTAAGTGAAAATGAATACTAAAAACTAGACTAGCAAAAATACAGAATCAAAAACATTGAAAAAATACATGGGGAAAATGCGATATAACTAATGACTATTGTAAAAATAGGAAAATAAAATGAATTTATTTAAAAGTAAGGTGTTTTAAAAAGAAAAAAGGAAGAGGTGGTCCTAAGATGATGGAGGAATAGGATGGGGAGACCACTTTCTCCCACGCAAATTCATCAAAAGAACATTTGAATGCTGAGAAAATTCCACAAAACAACTTCTGAATGCTAAAAGAGGACATCAGGCACCCAGAAAAACAGCCCATTGTCTTCAAAAGGAGGTAGGAAAAAATATAAAAGATAAAAAGAGAGACAAAAGAGATAGGCATGAAGCTCCATCCTGGGAAGGGAGTCTTAAAAAAAAGAGAAGTTTCCAAACACCAGGAAACACTTTCACTGCCGAGTCTGTGGCAAGCCTTGGAACCACAGAGGGCAACATAATCAGGTGGAAAAATAAATAATTAAAACCCACAGATTATGTGCCCAATGGTAACTCCCGCAGTGGAGAAGCAGCACAGATGCCTGCATTCACCACTAGCAAGCAGGGGCTGGGCAGGGAGGCACGGGCTGCATTGCTTAGAGTAAGGACTGGGCCTGAATGCCCTAAGAGCAATGTGAGGGAACTAACTTGGGCTAGCAAACCAGACTGTGGGATATGCTACCACGCAAAAAGCCTTAACCTAAGACACCGCCAGGCCCACTCATAGAACAAAGGACTGAGCAGAGCTAGCCGGCTGCAGACCAGCCCATAATCCTGTGATGACAGGCAGACGAGGGCAGCCAGAGCTGGAAGGGAGCAATCATGGCCCCAGAGAGGCATTATCTACCAAACTGCAAGCAGGCTTCATTGCTAACCAAGACTTCTTGGGATTCTGGACGGTCAACATCTGCCTGAGAAGGTGTGCCAGTTGTATACCCAGAAAACCAAGCGGCAGGGATGGTGGGAGGCAATAAATCACAGTGACCACGCTCGCCAAACACCTGGTCACCTGAGCTGCTTGGACCTGGGAAGGGCACAAAATGCAGGCCCAACCGAGTCTGCGCCTCTGAGGAATACCCAAGTACCTGAACCTGAGCAGCTTAGACCTGGGAAGTGCATACAACCCAGGGCTGGCCTCAGACAGTTCCCAGCAGAGCAACCTAGAGCCTAAGAAGTGTAGACAGGGAAAGCACACACACCGTGAATGGGGGCAAACCCAGTGTGGCCAAGACACTGAAAACACACAGCAATGTTATTTGTTTGCAGCGTCCCTCCCTCCCCACAGCACGACTGAACAAGTGAGCCTAAAAAAGTGTCCACCACTGCCCCGTTGTGCCAGGGTGGAAATTAGACACTGAAGAGACCAGGAAACAGAAGAAGCTAAAACAGAGGGACCCTCCTTGGAAGTGACAGGTGCAATAGATTAAAACCCTGTAGTTTGCACCAACTACATAGGAAGGGGCCTATAGATCTTGAGAAATATAAGCCAGACCAAGGAACTATCCGAAAATGAACTGAAACCACACTGCCCACAACACCACCAGAGAAAGTCCTAGATATATTTTTTACTATTTTTACTATCATTCTTTAATTTTTTTAAATTTTAAGTCCTCTATTACTCCTTTAATTTTCATTTTTATAACCTACTATTACTTTGCAAAAAAAAGAGATACCCTATTTTTTAAAGCAAACTTCATATATATATATATATATATATTTTATAATTTTTGTGACTTTGTTTTGTTTTTTTCTTTTTCCTTAATATTGTATTTTTGAAAATCCAACCACTACTCTAGATTTTTAATCTCTGCTTTTTGTTATTTATTATCAATTTTGTACCTTTAAGAAACCAATATTCAGTGTGCATTTTTACTTGGGAGTGAGATTACTGGCTTGACTACTCTCTTCCCCTTTGGCCTCTCCTTTTTCTCCACCAGGTTGCCTCTATCTCCTCCCTCCCCCTTCTCTTCTCTACCCAACTCTGTGAATCTCTTTGTGTTCCGGACAGTGGATAACACTTAGGGAACTGATTACTGGCTGGATCTGTCTCTCTCAGATTTGATTCTCCCCTTTATCCTCCTGGCCACCTCTGTCCCCTTCCTCCCTCTTCTCTTCTCTGTATAACTCTGTGAACATCTCTGAGTGGTCCAGACTGTGGAGGGCACATAAGAAAGTGATTACTGGCTAGCTTGCTCTCTCCTCTTTTGATTCCACCTCATCTCATCCGGGTCACCTCTATCTCCCTCCTCCCTCTTCTCTTCTCTTCTCTATGTAACTCTGTGAACCTCTCTGGGTGTCCCTCACTGTGGAGAAACTTTTCATCTTTAATGTAGATATTTTATCAATGGTGCTGTATAGATGGAGAAGTCTTGAGGCTACTGTAAAAATAAGACTGAAAACCAGAAGCAGGAGGCTTAAGTCCAAATCCTGAGAACCCCTGAAACTACTGACTCCAAGGAACATTAATCGACAGGAGCTCATCAAACGCCTCCATACCTACACTGAAACCAAGCACCACACAAGGGCCAACAAGTTCCAGAGCAAGACATACCACTCAAATTCTCCAGAAACACAGAAACACAGCCCTGAGCTTCAATACACAGGCTGCCCAAAGTCACTCCGAACCCAGTGACGTCTCATAACTCATTACTGGAGACTTCATTGCACTCCAGAGAGAAGAAATCCAGCTCCACCCACCAGAACATGGACACAAGGTTCCCTTACCAGGAAAGCTTGATAAGCCAGCCATACAACTCCACCTACTCCACAATAAAGAGAACTCCACAAACTGCCAGAATACAGAAAGGCCACACCAAACACAGCAATATAAACAGGATGAAGAGACAGAGGAATACCCAGCAGGTAAAGGAACAGGATAAAAGCCCACCAAACCAAACAAAAGAGGAAGAGATAGGGAATCTACCTGATAAAGAATCCAGAATAATGATAGTGAAAGTGATCCAAAATCTTGAAAACAAAATGGAATCACCAATAAATAGCCTGGAGACAAGGATTGAGAATATGCAAGAAAGGTTTAACAAGGACCTAGAAGAAATAAAGAACAGTCAATATATAATGAATAATGCAATAAATGAGATCAAAAACACTCTGGAGGAAACAAACAGTAGAATAACGGAGGCAGAAGATAGGATAAGTGTGGGAGAAGATAGAATGGTAGAAATAAATGAATCAAAGAGGAAAAAAGAAATATGAATTAAAAGAAATGAAGATAATCTTAGAGACCTCTGGGACAATGTTAAATGCCCCAACATTCGAATCATAGGAGTCCCAGAAGAAGAAGACAAAAAGAAAGACAATGAGAAAATACTTGAGGAGATAATAGTTGAAACTTCCCTAAAATGGGGAAGGAAATAATCACCCAAGTCCAAGAAACCCAGAGAGTCCCAAACAGGATAAACCCAAGGCGAAACACCCCAAGAGACATATTAATCAAATTAACAAAGATCAAACACAAAGAACAAATATTAAAAGGAGCAAGGGAAAAACAACAAATAACACACAAGGGGATTCCCATAAGGATAACAGCTGATCTTTCAATAGAAACTCTTTAGGCCAGAAGGGAATGGCAGGACATACTTAAAGTGATGAAAGAAAATAACCTACAGCCCAGATTACTGTACCCAGCAAGGATCTCATTCAAATATGAAGGAGAAATCAAAAGCTGAGAGAATTCTGCACCACCAAACCAGCTCTCCAACAAATGCTAAAGGATCTTTTCTAGACAGGAAACACAGAAAGGGTGTATAAACTCAAACCCAAAACAATAAAGTGAATGCAACGGGATCATACTTATCAATAATTACCTTAAATGTAAATGGGTTGAATGCCCCAACCAAAAGACAAGGACTGGCTGAATGGATACAAAAACAAGATCCCTATATATGTTGTCTACAAGAAACCCACCTCAAAACAAGGGACACACAGCCTGAAAGTAAAGGGCTGGAAAAAGATATTCCATGCAAATAGAGACCAAAAGAAAGCAGGAGTAGCAATACTCATATCCGATAAAATAGACTTTAAAACAAAGGCTGTGAAAAGAGACAAAGAAGGACACTACATAATGATCAAAGGATCAATCCAAGAAGAAGATATAACAATTATAGATATATATGCATCCAACATAGGAGCACCACAATATGTAAGACAAATACTAACCAGTATGAAAGGGGAAATTAACAATAACACAATAATAGTGGGAGACTTTAATACCCCACTCACACCTATGGATAGATCAACTAAACAGAAAATTAACAAGGAAATACAAACTTTAAATGATACAATAGACCAGTTAGACCTAATTGATATCTATAGGACATTTCACCCCAAAACAATAAATTTCACCTTTTTCTCAAGTGCACACGGAACCTTCTCCAGGATAGATCACATCCTGGGCCATAGCCTTGGTAAAAAAAATTGAAATCATTCCAAGCATCTTTTCTGACCACAATGCAATAAGATTAGATCTCAATTACAGGAGAAAAACTATTAAAAATTCCAACACATGGAGGCTGAACAACACGCTGCTGAATAACCACAAATCACAGAAGAAATCAAAATATGCATAGAAATGAATGAAAATGAAAACACAACAACCCAAAACCTGTGGGACACTGTAAAAGCAGTGATAAGGGGAAGCTTCATAGCAGTACAGGCATACCTCAAGAAACAAGAAAAAAATCAAATAAATAACCTAACTCTACACCTAAAGCAACTAGAAAAGGAAGAAATGAAGAACCCCAGGGTTAGTAGAAGAAAAGAAATCTTAAAAATTAGAGCAGAAATAAATGCAAAAGAAACAAAAGAGACCATAGCAAAAATCAAGAAAGCCAAAAGCTGATTCTTTGAGAGGATAAATAAAATTGACAGACCATTAGCCAGACTCATCAAGAAACAAAGGGAGAAGAATCAAATCAATAAAATTAGAAATGAAAATGGAGAGATCACAACAGACAACACAGAAATACAAAGGATCATAAGAGACTAGTATCAGCAATTATATGCCAATAAAATGGACAACTTGGAAAACATGGACATGGACAAATTCTTAGAAAAGTACAACTTTCCAAAACTGAACCAGCAAGAAATAAAAAATCTTAACAGACTCATCACAAGCACGGAAATTGAAACTGTAATCAGAAATCTTCCAGCAAACAAAAGCCCAGGTCCAGACGGCTTCACAGCTGAATTCGACCAAAAATTTAGAGAAGAACTAACACCTATCCTACTCAAACTCTTCCAGAAAATTGCAGAGGAAGGTAAACTTCCAAACTCATTCTATGAGGCCACCATCACCCTAATACCAAAACCTTGACAAAGATCCCACAAAAAAAGAAAACTACAGGCCAATATCACTGATGAACATAGATGCAAAAATCCTTAACAAAATTCTAGCAAAGAGAATCCAACAACATATTAAAAAGATCATACATCATGACCAAGTGGGCTTTATCCCAGGGATACAAGGATTCTTCTATATTCACAAATCAATCAATGTGATACACCACATTAACAAATTGAAAAATAAAAGCCATATGATTATCTCAGTAGATGCAGAGAAAGCCTTTGACAATATTCAACGTCCATTTATGATAAAACTCTCCAGAAAGCAGGAATAGAAGGAACATAACTCAACATAATATATATGACAAACCCTGAGCAAACATTATCCTCAATGGTGAAAAATTGAAAGCATTTCCCCTGAAGTGAGGAACAAGACAAGGGTGCCCACTTTCACCACTACTATTCAACATAGTTTTGGCCACAGCAATCAGAGCAGAAAAAGCAATAAAAGGAATCCAGATTGCAAAAGAAGAAGTAAAACCCTCACTGTTTGCAGACGACATTATCCTCTATATCAGTTCACTTCAGTCGCTCAGTCGTGTCTGACTCTTTGTGACCCCATGAATCGCAGCACGCCAGGCCTCCCTGTCCATCACCAACTCCCAGAGTTCACTCAGACTCATGTCCATCGAGTCAGTGATGCCATCTCATCCTCTGTTGTCCCCTTCTCCTCCTGCCCCCAATCCCTCCCAGCGTCAGAGTCTTTTCCAATAGAGGACCCTAAAGACTCCACCAGAAAATTACTAGAGCTAATCAATGAATATACTAAAGGTGCAGGATATAAAATTAACACACAGAAATCCCTTGCATTCCTATACACTAACAATGAGAAAACAGAAAGAGAAATTAAGGAAACAATTCCATTCACCATTGCAACGAAAAGAATAAAATACTTAGGAATACATCTACCTAAAAAACATAAGACCAATATATAGAAAACTATAAAACACTGGTGAAAGGAATCAAAGAGGACACTAATGGATGGAGAAATATACCATGTTCATGGATAAGAAGAATCAATATATTGAAAATGAGTATAACTACCCAAAGCAATCTATATATTCAGTGTAATCCCTATCAAGCTACCAACGGTATTTTTCAGAGAGCTAGAACAAATAATTTCACAATTTGTATGGAAATACAAAAAACCTTGAATAGCCAAAGCAATCTTGAGAAAGAAGAATGGAAATGGAGGAATCAACCTGCCTGACTTCAGGCTCTACTACAAAGCCACAGTCATCAAGACAGTATGGTACTGGCACAAAGACAGAAATATAGATGAATGGAACAAAATAGAAAGCCCAGAGATAAATCCACGCACCAATGGACACCTTATCTTTGACAAAGGAGGCAAGAATATAGAGAGGAGAAAAGACAATCTCTTTAACAAGTGGTGCTGGGAAAACTGGTCAACCACTTGTAAAAGAAAGAAAGTAGAACACTTTCTAACACCCTACACAAAAATAAACTCAAAATGAATTAAAGATCTAAATGTAAGACCAAAAACTATAAAACTTCTAGAGGAGAACATAGGCAAAACACTCTCCGACATACATCACAGCAGGATCCTCTATGACCCACCTCCCAGAATATTGGAAATAAAAGCAAAAATAAACAAATGGGACCTAATTAAAATTAAAAGCTTCTGCACAACAAAGGAAACTATAAGCAAGGTGAAAAGACAGCCTTCAGAATGGGAGAAAATAATAGCAAATGAAACAACTGACAAATAATTAATCTCAAAATTATACAAGCAACTCCTACAGCTCAATTCCATGAAAATAAATGACCGAATCAAAAAACGGGCCGAAGAACTAAACAGACATTTCTCCAAAGAAGACATACAGATGGCTAACAAACACATGAAAAGATGCTCAACATCACTCATTATCAGAGTAATGAAAATCAAAACCACAATGAGGTACCATTTCATGCCAATCAGAATGGCTGCTATCCAAAAGTCTACAAGCAATAAATGCTGGAGAGGGTGTGGAGAAAAGGGAACCCTCTTACACTGTTGGTGGGAATGCAAACTAGTATAGCCACTATGGAGAACAGTGTGGAGATTCCTTTAAAAACTGGAAATAGAACTGCCATATGACCCAGCAATCCCAGTGCTGGGCATACACACCGAGGAAACCAGAATTGAAAGAGACACGTGTACCCCCAATGTTCATTGCAGCACTGTTTATAATAGCCAGGACGTGGAAAGCCACCTAGATGTCCATCAGCAGATGAATGGATAATAAAGCTGTGGTACATATACACAATGGAGTACTACTCAGCCATTAAAAAGAATGCATTTAAATCAGTTCTAATGAGGTGGATGAAACTGGAGCCTATTATACAGAGTGAAGTAAGCCAGAAAGAAAAACACCAATACAGTATACTAATGCATATATGTGGAATTTAAAAAGATGGTGATGATAACCCTAAAGAAGCTGAAGTTGAACGGTTCTATGAGTACCTACAAGACCTTTTAGAACTAACACCCCCAAAAGATGTCCTTTTCATTATAGGGGACTGGAATGCAAAACTAGGAAGTCAAGAAACACCTGAAGTAACAGGCAAATTTGGCCTTGGAATACGGAGTGAAGCAGGGCAAAGACTAATAGAGTTTTGCCAAGAAAATGCACTGGTCATAACAAACACCCTCTTCCAACAACACAAGAAAAGACTCTATACATGGACATCACCAGATGGTCTACACCGAAATCAGGTTGATTATATTCTTTGCAGCTGAAGATGGAGAAACTCTATACAGTCAGCAAAAACAAGACCAGGAGCTGACTGTGGCTCAGACCATGAACTCCTTATTGCCAAATTCAGACTTAAATTGAAGAAAGTAGGGAAAACCACTAGACCATTCAGGTATGACCTAAATCAAATCCCTTATGATTACACAGTGGAAGTGAGAAATAAATTTAAGGGCCTAGATCTGATAGATAGAGTGCCTGATGAGCTATGGAATGAGGTTCGTGACATTGTACAGGAGACAGGGATCAAGACCATCCCCATGGAAAAGAAATGCACAAAAGCAAAATGGCTGTCTGGGGAGGACTTACAAATAGCTGTGAAAAGAAGAGAAGTGAAAAGCAAAGGAGAAAAGGAAAGATATAAACATCTGAATGCAGAGTTTCAAAGAATAAAAAGAAGAGATAAGAAAGCCTTCTTCAGCGATCAATGCAAAGAAATAGAGGAAAACAACAGAATGGGAAAGACTAGAGATCTATTCAAGAAAATCAGAGATACCAAAGGAACATTTCATGCAAAGATGGGATCGACAAAGGACAGAAATGGTATGGACCTAACAGAAGCAGAAGATATTAAGAAGAGATGGCAAGAATACACAGAAGAACTGTACAAAAAAGATCTTCAAGACCCAGATAATCATGATGGTGTGATCACTGACCTAGAGCTAGACATCCTGGAATGTGAAGTTAAGTGGGCCTTAGAAAGCATTGCTACGAACAAAGCTAGTGGAGGTGATAGAATTCCAGTTGAGGTATTCCAAATCCTGAAATATGATTCTGTGAAAGTGCTGCACTCAATATGCCAGAAAATTTGGAAAACTCAGCAGTGGCCACAGGAATGGAAAAGGTCAGTTTCCATTCCAATCCCAAAGAAAGGCAATGCCAAAGAATGCTCAAACTACCGCACAGTTGCATTCATCTCACACGCTAGTAAAGTCATGCTCAAAATTCTCCAAGCCAGGCTTCAGAAATATGTAAACAGTGAACTTCCAGATCTTCAAGCTGGTTTTATAAAAGGCAGAGGAACCAGAGATCAAATTGCCAACATCCACTGGATCATGGAAAAAGCAAGAGAGTTTCAGAAAAACATCTATTTCTGCTTTATTGACTATGCCAAAGTCTTTGACTATGTGGATCACAATAAACTGTGGGAAATTCTGAAAGAGAATGGAATAGCAGACCACCTGATCTGCCTCTTGAGAAATCTGTATGCAGGTCAGGAAGCAACAGTTAGAACTGGACATGGAACAACAGACTGGTTCAAAATAGGAAAAGGAGTACGTCAAGGCTGTACATTGTCACCCTGTTTATTTAACTTATATGCAGAGTACATCATGAGAAATGCTGGACTGGAAGAAACACAAGCTGGAATCAAGATTGCTGGGAGAAATATCAATAACCTCAGATATGCAGATGATACCACCCTTATGGCAGAAAGTGAAGAGGAACTAAAAAGCCTCTTGATGAAGGTGAAAGTGGAGAGTGAAAAAGTTGGCTTAAAGCTCAACATTCAGAAAACGAAGATCATGGCATCCGGTCCCACCACTTCATGGCAAATAGATGGGGAAACAGTGGAAACAGTGTCAGACTTTATTTTTCTGGGCTCCAAAATCACTACAGATGGTGACTGCAGCCTTGAAATTAAAAGACGCTTACTCCTTGGAAGGAAAGTTATGACCAACCTAGATAGCATATTCAAAAGCAGAGACATTACTTTGCCAACAAAGGTTCATCTAGTCAAGGCTATGGTTTTTCCTGTGGTCATGTATAGATGTGAGAGTTGGACTCTGAAGAAGGCTGAGCGCCGAAGAATGGATGCTTTTGAACTGTGGTATTGGAGAAGACTCTTGAGAGTCCCTTGGACTGCAAGGACATCCAACCAGTCCATTCTGAAGGAGATCAGCCCTGGGATTTCTTTGGAAGGACTGATGTTAAAGCTGAAACTCCAGTACTTTGGCCACCTCATGCGAAGAGTTGACTCATTGGAAAAGACTCTGATCGTGGGAGGGATTGGGGGCAGGAGGAGAAGGGGACAACAGAGGATGAGATGGCTGGATGGCATCACTGACTCAATGGACATGAGTGTGAGTGAACTCCGGGAGTTGATTATGGACAGGGAGGCCTGGCGTGCTGTGGTTCATGGGGTCGCAAAAAGTCGGACACAACTGTGCGACTGATTTGATCTGATCTGATCTGATAACCCTGTATGTGAGACAGCAAAAAAGACACAGATGTATAGAACAGTCTTTTGGAGTCTTTGGGTGAGGGCGAGGTGGGATGATTTGGGAGAATGGCATTGAAACATGTATAATATCATATGTGAAACAAATTGCCAATCCAGGTTTGATGCATGATACAGGATGCTCGGGGCTGGTGCAGTGGAATGACCCAGAGCGATGGTATGGGGAGGGACGTGGGAGGTGGGTTCAGGATGGGGAACACATGTACACCCGTGGCAGATTCATGTCAGTGTATGGCAAAATGAATACAATATTGTAAAGTAATTAGCCTCCAATTAAAATAAATAAATTTATACTAACGCATATATATGGATTTTAGAAAGATGGTAACAATAACCCTGTATACGAGACAGCAAAAGAGACACTGATGTATAGAACAGTCTTTTGGACTCTGTGGGAGAGGGAGAGGGTGGGATGATTTGGGAGAATGGCATTGAAACATGCATAATATCATATATGAAACGAGTCGCCAGTCCAGGTTCGATGCATGATACTGGATGCTTGGGGCTGGTGCACTGGGACGACCCAGAGGGATGGTATGAGGAGGGAGGAGGGAGGAGGGTTCAGGATGGGGAACACATGTATACCTGTGGCAGATTCATTTCGATATATGGCAAAACCAATACAATATTGTGAAGTTTAAAAATAAAAAATAAAATAAATTAAAAAAATAAAATGAATAAATAAAAAATAAAAACAAAAAATACAAAAATAAAAATTAAAGGAATAAGAAAGAAAGAGCAA
Organism: Bos taurus; assembly: GCF_002263795.3. Classification (NCBI taxonomy): domain Eukaryota; kingdom Metazoa; phylum Chordata; class Mammalia; order Artiodactyla; family Bovidae; genus Bos; species Bos taurus. Next base: position 89,092,204 of record NC_037357.1, read on the forward strand.
TGTTAGAACAATATGAAAAAGAATAAAAAGAAAAAATATATAGAGAATGATAGTAAAGGTGATTTCCTCATAATTCCTCCGTTGTCCTCTTCCCAAAATGTGCTCCAGACAATCTGCCTACTCAGGAAGACCTCCAACATTTCTAGGAAGGTCTCTGGACCTGCTGTGGGTACTGTGGGGTCAGTGCAAACTCAGATCTTTCCTTAGTCCAGCTTGTACTTGCTTCCAAGGTGCACAATCGCCCCTAAAGTCCACAGTCTCAGCTAATTGCAGTGATATAATCTGCACTGTAGGATTATGGGAGGATTGTAGGCTGTAGGAGCTAATTCTCTTCCTCTTCTGTGGTCACACAGTCCCTAGTGCTCCACTTGGTTTTGGGTCTGCCTTTGTAGGCTGCCCTCCAGTGTTTGTTCTCTACCCAAACAAGAGGAGGCAAAGGCCAAGGCTTATTAGGGCTCACTTTCTCAGTTGGGCTGGGGAGAGGGGGGTGTTTGGAAGCCACAACTGAGATGTACTAAGGAGTGCCTGAGGCTGTGGAGACCAGAAGGATGTTGTTACAGTCTGAGGCAGTTTATGTGTTCTCCCATAGGATTTGGACTCGCGTTGTATATTCCTAGGGAAAATCAAGCTACTTAGACTCCCAGGAAGGTGTGGGCAGTAATCTGTGCCTGCTCACAGCTTGGTGGCAACTGCCACCTCTGGGGTTGGGACCGTAGCAGCGGCATTTTGTTGCTGCTTTAGGCCCTCTCCCTGGTTTTGGCAGTGGCTTATGTTCCCCTCTCTGGTATCATAAACTTTAGACATGCCATGTCTGCCAACTTTGATGGCCACCCACTGGGCAGCACAGCCACTGTCTGTGAGTACATGGAGTTAGAGTGTCCTGGCGACAAGAATCTCTTGTCTTTCTGGCAGGCCCAGGCTTTACCCTAGACTCCCTCAGCTGTGTCGTACTAGCCCGCTCAGAATATCTTCAGGGCAGTCAACCCCTGTCTTCTCCTTGGGGTCTGACCCACTGAACCTGAGCCTCAGTACCCATCCCCCACTCTCCTTGGTGGGTGCAGGAGTACTGTTCGCTTCTCGTCTGGGAAGTGCTGTTCAGCAATGATCTCTCTGGTAAATTCTTTCCGTTTTGCCTTCCAAGCACCTGTTGCTGCGTTCACCTCTGAGGTTCCAAAGCTCCTCAATGATTCCACATGTGAGGGGTTTCTGAGTGTGTAGAAAGTTTTCCTCCTTCAGGACTCCCTCCCCAGGGCACAGGTCCCTGTCCTGAAATCCTTTACCTCTTTTTTATCTTTGTCTTTTCCCCTACCTTGTTCTAAGGAGATTTGTTTGCCTTTTGGAAGTCTGAGGTCTTCTGCCAACATTCAGAAGTTGTTCTGTAGGAGTTGTTCCATATGCACATAAATTTTTGATATATTTGTGTGGAGAGAGGTGGTCTCCCCATCTTTTTCCTCCACCATCTTGGAAGTTCTCCCTACCACTTTACTTTTAACCTCTGTGTCTCTATATTTAAAGTGGGTTTCTTGTAGACAGTATATAGTTGGGTATTCTTTTTTATTGCCTGTCCTTTTATTGGTATATTTAGACCATTGATATTTAAAATGATTTTTATATAGTCATATTAATATC